>NC_059220.1:58241807-58547522 GCF_020615455.1 Coregonus clupeaformis | reverse complement strand
TGTTCCCTATCCTAACTGGGTAATTGTGTTTAAGGGCATTGCCTGTGTGGTCTTGAGGCTAAAACATTCAGTTTATTATGTCCTACTTGAGTCATAAAAATGTGGGTTCAAATAGAATGTTGAACACATGGTTTATACAGTACCCATTTTTCATACTTTATCATTTTCCTCCGTTACATTTTGACTGTAATCTTTTTCATTTTAGCACAGTACTGTATGTCCCTTTGTATCTGATATATTGCACCTGTCCTCATTTCATACTGCTACTCACAATGTCTTTAATTTGTACGATGCAGCCCCTACGATGAGTGACTCAGCTCCAACGGCTGTGGGCAGGATCTGTTGGTCGTCTCCCGGAGCCTCTCTCTGTGCCCTCCGCTCCCGTGCCCTGGCCAGGAACTCCTCCAGCCCCGTACAGAAGGTCTCCCACGCAGACGCAAACCTGCAGGGATGGAACACTGCACAGTTTAGACTCACAGAGATGGACTGACTCTGCCAAATAATCCTCCTACCATAAGAGGAATAAAGGTATAGCTAGGTAATAAGACGCTTATAAGACACTCTTAGAAGCTAGGCCTAAGAGAACTGACACAATGAAGACAACTGACACTATGAAATACAGACTATTAGAAACGCTAATGAGACACACTGAGGCACACAAGATAGTAAACAAAACACTACAAGGTTTTTCATTACAAAACACAACCCGATATGTAGCCATGTCTCCGACAATCAATCTGCAAAATAGTGTCTACACACACTGCATTGAATTTCAGGGTTCTATATTATAATGCTTTCATGCTCTGAGAGCTCTGAGCGGTAGTGTTTCAGCTCTCTGGGACATCACCTTATCCTTTGTGGTGTTTCAGTGCTCTTTAATAGAGTAACCTCACACTGATCGGTATGGGTTTGTTTCTGCCTATGATAATGCCGTACTACAGGCAGGAACTGGGCAGTGGGTGTTTTTATATGGGCTCTCCCTTACAGGAAATGTAATCTCCAAAGCATCAGTGCTGATGGTAGTAGCACAGAGTTTCTAAACCCAGAGGCGCAACATCGTGAGACTTCCGGGAAAGCTTGCGAAACAGACCAAACAGATCATGCCGGGGTTTGGGGTTTGAGAAGTCAATGAGAGAAGATAAATATTATTCCTTAGTTGTTCATTTTCTTGAAATCTAAAGGCACAACCTAGATTCGAGCCAATGTCTTAAGTAGTTGAACATGTTATTACTCCAACCTCGTGAAAGTGACAAACTGACACGTTTTAATTTTTGTGAAAAACAACTTTATATCGAAGGAGTGCCTTTGATTTGACGGCCTGCACATGCGCAGTTCGGCGCGAGACGACCGTTAGACCCGATGACGTGTTTCTACGCATGAGCTTAGCTAGCCAACGTCGCCATGACATCGCCTACAAGTGTGATTGGGGATTTCTATTGGAGATCAGTTTTAGCCTATCTTCATACTGTACTGTCTTTGGTAGTAGGGTCTTATCTGCTCTACTTCAGGGGTGGGCTAAGCTCTAGGCAGACAAGTGAGAGCACTTGGCTGACAGCAGTGTCAGCCTTGGGAGTGGATATTCTCACAGCCCCGTAATCTCATTATCTTTAATAGAGTAGCTCTTGTTAGCCAGGTCTAGCCTTGGGTTTACTTTGCCCTCATTTGTCATTCATGTCCATTAGAATCACATCAAAAGGCAGTGACACAACCAGTTTTCCACGTTGATTCAACCATATAATATATATGTTTTTGTTTCATTGATGTGTAAACAATGTTGATTCAACACATTTAAATGACTATCTTTAAACAAAACGTATATTGTATGTCTGCCATGCCCTGCTATTCCAGAGCAGGGGTTCTGGTAGCCCCTTTTGTTTGTAAGTGTCTTTCAGCCCATCCCATCTAGGCACCATCCCATCTAGGCACCATCCTATCCTCTCAGCTTTATGGTTCCCCTGAGGATCCACCTTTATACTGTATTCATCTATCTGTGGGACTGATGAACTAATAGAGTTGTCTGGAAATGGATTGCCACAGAGCATTATTTATTAATACTTGGTGGTCACTTCAACCCTTTATTGAGACCAATAAATATAATTGCCATGGTACTCACTGCGGAAATGCATTTGTAAATCCCTTATTTCATTCATTCATTCATTCATTCATTTGTTCATTCTCTATTTTGTTAGTTCGTTCATTCGTTTGTCTTAAATGCTTGAATTGTTTAGGGATTACTGCAGGGTTTCCCAAACTCGGTCCTAGGGACTCCAAGTGGGGCACATTTTGTTTTTTGCCCTAGCACTACACAGCTGATTCAAATAATCAACTAATCATCAAGCTTTGATAATTTGAATCAGCTGTGTAGTGTTAGGGCAAAAGATCCATCATGTATTAGTGTGAGCTCATGGATCAGCATCATTGAAAGAGCAGTACATCATACCAAGAATACCAAGAAGAGCTTTGAGAATTCAGGAGTGCTACAGTACCATGAGCCAATGTAACAGTGGGTCAGCGGCAGTGCAATGTGATGCATGAGTTACTGTAGTACTGTACCTGGGCTCTGTGCCCTCCTTGCCTTCTTCATGCTCATCAGAGCTGTCTGAACTGTCTTCTGATTCACTGAACACTTGGAGGTATCGCCCCTCTGATTCTCTATGCCCATTTACCACTGCAGGGACAGGGGAGCTCACAGGTTCCCCTCGAAAACTGGGCGGTGTTCTGCTTCTGTACTCTCCTAAAACATCTGGAGAGAGACGAGCAGGGAAAGAGAGAGAGAGAGAGAGAGAGAGAGAGCGAGAGAGGAGCAGGGGGAGAGAGAGGGGAGCAGGGGGAGAGAGAGAGAGAGAGAGAGAGAGAGAGAGAGAGAGAGAGAGAGAGAGAGAGAGAGAGAGAGAGAGAGAGAGAGAGAGAGAGAGAGAGAGAGAGAGAGAGAGAGAGAGAGAGAGAGAGAGAGAGAGAGAGAGAGAGAAGAGCAGGGAGAGAGAGAGAGAGAGAGAGAGGAGCAGGGGGGAGAGAGAGAGAGAGAGAGGGGAGCAGGGGGAGAGAGAGAGGGGAGCAGAGGGAGAGAGAGAGGGGAGCAGGGAGAGAGAGATAAACACTCAAATCTAAAAAGAATTCAAGACAAGAAGGGATGAACAACAACTTTATTCAATCAGAATAGAAAAAAAAGTAACTTTGCGCCTCACATTAAGAAGTTTTGACTCTCGCTAGCTAGCTACACAACAAAAACCTAGCCAGCAGGCTAACAAGCCAGCCAGAAAATTGAGCTAGAACAAACCTAGCAAGGGGAGTTAATACAACTGAGTAAATCAAAAAGAAGCACGGAATCTAACTTTAAACATATCTTCTGTTTTTGTGTGCGAAGATTTTTCACTATTTTTTATGGTTTTTGAGCTAAACAGGAGCCAGCTAGCAACAGCAGCAGATAAACAAAACTGGTTGCCATGGCAACGGTGCAGCAGAACAGAGCAGCAGCAGCAGTAGTAGCAGAGCCCACAGGCAACATGTCCCCACTCCCCCTCAGCGCTGAGTCCATTCTCTACCCCCAGAGGTCAAAAATGACACAACGAGGAAAGCTTTTAAACAGAATCTACTAAAGGGGAGGCCAGAAACCCTTTTCACAGACCTCTACAAAAACGGTGATGTGAGTAATCTCATCTTTCTCACAGACCAGCCAAATGCATGGCACTCAGCAGTCTGCTCTCACTACCCATCCATAAGGAAAGAGGGAATCTGTAATGGGTGGAAGCTGAAAGTCAAAGAGACAGACGACCCTGACAGCACCATGATAACAATCAACCTCTACAAGACTGGGACTGTCATGGTGCAAGGTAACCTTAGGCTGTTTGAAACAGACTTTCAGACCATTAAGGAGAGAGCAGAGAGAGAGAAGGACACCACCAGTGACATGCCCTCCCACAAGACAAACTCCACCAGCACCACCCTCACCCCCACTATCCCCACCCAAAAAGGCTCATCCAGCACATCTCTTCCCACCATAGTGGAGGACACGCCCCAGGAGGAGAGCGACCCCCTCAGTGCAGAGCAGGCTCAGGCCCTCCTCATCACCATGGCCATGAGGGATCAGTTCACCAAACTGGAGGGGGAGGTGGTCCTGCTCAGGGAGAGTGTGAGCAAACAGCAACCAGACATCCACACCTTAGAGGAGCTCCTAACCAAGGTGCGGACAGAGCAGGACAGCAGCCTTGCAACACAGCTGCAAGAAGTTCAGCAAGAGAGAGACGGACTCAAGAGAGAGCTGGCTGATCTAACAAAGGTGAGAGAGCTCCAAAAAGACAGGCAGAGCAGTAATAACGAGCTGACCACACTAAGAGACGAGCTGCAAGAGAGAAAGAGAACAGAGGACAGGCTGCAGGAGCAGCTAGATCACCACTCTATGACCTGCCTTCACACAGCAGAGGAGCCCACCTCAACCAGCCAGGCCTCCCCAGCCCTGCCGGCTGCATGCCTCCCCCCAGCCCACAGAACAGCCTCCCACTGACAGCGGCACCGGCACAGACCAGCCACACCCCAGCTCCAACACCCACCAGCCCCAACTCTACCCCCTCCAGTCCAGAAGAAACACTGGCTGAGATTGTCCTGTTGATGGACTCAAATGGGAAGTTTGTTCAGGAGAATAAACTTTTCCCTAGACACAAAATGAGAAAGGTGTGGTGCCCAACAACGCAAAGTGCCATGGCACTGCTTGATAAGGCCCAGCTTGGGTCGCCAAGCCACATAATCATACACACCGGAAGCAACGACCTGCGTGCTCAGCAGGAGAGGGTGGCGACTTCACTACGGGGAGTGATTGAGAAGGCCTCCGCAATCTTCCCCAACTCAAGGATCATGGTGTAAACCCTTCTACAGAGGAAGGACTTCCACCCTGCCACAATCCAAATAATAAATGCCAGCCTCTCCCGAGACTGTGCCTTGCGACTCAATGTACACCTGGCCCACCATCCCACCCTCAATCTGGACTGTCTATGACCATGTTCACCTGTACAGGGAGACAGTCCCCATCCTTGCCAAGACTCTCAAGGACGTCGCTTTAAACCGCAGCCCGACCTCTCCACCCAGGAACAGCGGAGCAACATTCACCCCGCCGAGATCACAGAGACAACACCCCGGACCAGCACCCTGGACCCCCCAGCCACGGCCATGGCCACAGCACCACCAACCTCAATGCCCACCACAGCCAGCGCAGCACAGCCCACCCCAGCCCAGCTTCAGACCCACCCAGACGAGACCTAACACCCCCCTCCCCCCACCGCAGTCCCACACCTGGAGGAGCCACAGCCCGGCAGGCAGAGCTATGCACAAGTTGTGAGAGGAGCAACTGGCCCAGCCCCCACCAACGAAATGAGTGACATCAAACAAATGCTGAATCTACTATGCTCTTTTATGATAGGCCGCGGGTCATGGTAAGATGAGCACAAGAACTCCACCATCCTCACACTACATCCACCCAAGTGGCATGACACAAATGCTATCTTAAATGATAAACAAATCACATTTGCATAATAAGAGTTTACGTTAATTGAAAAATCCTATTTTAATAGTTCTTGTTGGATTGTGAGTGTTTATCTCATTTTGAAGGTAAAGAAAAAACAGTTATGAAATCTTTTTACATTGCATGTTGGAATTTACAAGGATTGAAGTCCTCTGCTTTTGGGCTAAAGAGCAGAAACCCAGAATTCCTTAAAGAAATTGATGATGTTGATATTGTAGTATTACAGGAAACATGGTGCAGAGGTGATGTTTCCACTGGCTGTCCACTAGGTTATAGGGAGATAATCGTACCATCCACCAAATTAAAAGGAATCACACAGGGCAGAGACTCAGGGGGAATGCTAATATGGTATAAATCTGAACTAACTAATTCAATCGAATTGATCAAAACAGGAGAATTCTTTATCTGGCTAAAAATCAACAAGGAGGCTATCTTAACAGATAAAAACGTCTTCCTCTGTGCTACATACATTCCCCCCTCAGAGTCACCCTACTTCAATGAAGAGAGTTTCTCCATTCTAGAGGGGGAGATTAGTCACTTTCAGGCCCAAGGCAATGTGCTGGTCTGTGGAGACCTGAATGCTAGAACAGCAGAAGAACTAGACACTATTAACAGTCATGGGGACAAACACCTACCAGGAAGCAACAACCTTTCCCTCCCCACATACCCCCCCAGAAACAACTATGACAAAGTGAAAAACAAAAATGGAGTACAGCTCCTGAAGCTCTGTCGAACACTGGGTCTGTACATAGTCAATGGTAGGCTAAGAGGGGACTCTTTCGGTAGGTACACCTACAGCCTTTGGCAGCAGTACTGTAGACTACTTCATCACCGACCTCAACCCAGAGTCTCTCAGAGCCTTCACAGTCAGCCCACTAACACCTCTCTCAGACCACAGTAAAATCACAGTGTTTCTGAGAAGAGCAGAACCCAACCATGAAGCATCACGGCCCAATAAATGACATGGTACTAAACAGACCTATAGATGGAGTGCAAACAGTACAGAAATCTACCAAAAAGCAATTAGTAGCCAAAAAATACAATCTCTCCTGGACAACTTTTTAGCCTTAACATTCTCCTACAGCAATGAAGGTGTACATTTGGCCGTTTGTAACATAAACTTTATATTTGACAAATTAGCCTCCTTGGCTAATCTAAAGAAACATAAGAGCAAACCAAAAATAATAGATAATGAAAAATTGTTTGATAATGATTGCAAAAATCTAAGAAAGTCATTGAGAAATATATCTAATCAAAAACACAGAGACCCAGACAACAAAAATATATGCCTTCAATATCGGGAAACACTGAAGCAATACAAACACACCCTAAGAACAAAAAAGGAACAGCACATTAGAAATCAGCTGGATATAATTGAGGAATCCATAGAATCAAACCACTTCTGGGAGAATTTGAATAAATTAAACAAACCTCATAATAAGGAATTGGCTATCCAAAATGGGGATATGTGGAGAAATCCTTTGCAAACCTCTAAAGCAATATAACAAAGAGCCCAGAACAACAAGATGTACAAGAAAAATTACAAATCCTTGAATCAGCAGTCAAAGGCTATCAGAATCCTGTGGATACCCCAATTACAGAACAATAATTATTGGAAAAACTTTGCACTCTCCAACCCAAAAAGGCCTGTGGGGCTGATGCTATTTTAAATGAAATGATCAAATATACAGACCACAAATTCAAATTGGCTATACTCAAACTCTTCAACATTATCCTAACTCCAGATATTTTCCCCGATATTTGGAACCAAGGATTGCTCACAACAATCTATAGAAATTTAGACAAATTTGACCCAAATAATTATAGAGGAATTTGCGTTAACAGCAACTTGGGGAAAATTCTCTGCAGTATCATAAACAGCAGACTACATCATTTCCTGGATGAACACAACGTCCTAAGCAGAAGCCAGATGGATTTTTAAAAAATGATCGTACAACAGACCACATTTACACCCTCCACACTCTAATTGACAAACAAGTAAACCAAAACAAAGGCAAAATCAACTTGTGTTTTGTAGACTTCAAGAAAGCATTTGATTCAATTTGGCACAAATGTCTTTTTTTTTAACAAACTAATAGAAAGTGGTATTGGAGGAAAAACATATTATGTTATTAAATCAATGTACACTAAAAACAAATGTGCGGTTAAAATCGGCAACAAGCAAACAGACTTATTCTCTCAGGGATGTGGAGTAAAACAGGGCTGTCCAATAAGTCCAACACTATTTAACATCTACATTATTGAATTGGCAAAAACATTTGAATAATCGGCAGCACCTGGTCTCACCCTACACAACACTGAAATCAAGTGTCTGCTGTACGCAGATGACCTGGTGCTACTGTCTCCCACGAAGGAGGGGTTACAGCATCATCTAGATCATCTGCACAGGTTCTGTCAGACCTGGGCTCTGACCGTTAATCTAAAAAAATACTAATATAATGAAATTCCTTTCACATGGCTGTGAACGAGCTGAGAGACAAAGCAAGAAGAGCATTCTATGCCATTAAAAGGAATATTAAAATCGAACTTCCAATTAGAATCTGGCTAAAAATGTTCCAATCCGTTATAGAACCAATTGCTCTATATGGCAGCGAAGTATGGGGTCCACTCTCTAATACTGAATTTACCAAATGGGACAAACATCCAATCGAAATACTGCATGCAGAGTTTTGCAAGACTGTATTGCAAGTGCAAAAAAAAAACTCTAAATAACGCATGTAGAGCAGAATTGGGCAGGGGGAGAGAGAGAGAGAGAAAGTGAGAGAGAGAGAGAGAGAGGCAGGGGAGAGAGAGGGCCAGGGGGAGAGAAAGAGAGGGGCAGGGGGAGAGAGAGATAGAGATAGAGAGAGAGAGAGAGAGAGAGAGAGAGAGAGAGAGAGAGAGAGAGAGAGAGAGAGCAGGGGAGAGAGAGAGAGAGAGAGAGAGAGAGAGAGAGAGAGAGAGAGAGAGAGAGAGAGAGAGAGAGAGAGAGAGAGAGAGAGAAGAGCAGAGAGAGAGAGAGAGAAGAGCAGGGAGAGAGAGAGATAGAGAGAGAGAGAGAGAGGCAGGGAGAGAGAGGAGCAGGGGTGAGAGAGATGAGCAGGGAAAGAGAGAGAGAGGATCAGGGGGAGAGAGAGCGAGAGAGAGAGAGAGAGAGAGAGAGAGGAGCAGGGGGAGAGAGAGAGAAGAGCAGGGGGAGAGTGAGAGAGAGAGGGGAGCAGGGGAGAGAAAGAGAGGGGCAGGGGAGAGAGAGAGAGAGAGCAGAGCAGGGGGAGAGTGAGAGAGGCAGGGGGAGAGAGAGAGGAGCAGGGGGGGAGACAGGGGAGCAGGGGAGGGAGAGAGAGTGAGAGAGCATCAGGGGGAGAGAGAGAGAGCGTGGAGCAGGAAGAGAGAGAGAGGAGCAGAGAGAGAGAGAGAGAGAGAGAGAGAGAGAGAGAGAGAGAGAGAGAGAGAGAGAGAGAGGGGCAGGGGAAGAGAGAGAGAGAGAGAGGCAGGGGGAGAGAGAGAGGGGAGCAGGGGGAGAGACAGGGGAGCAGGAAGGAGAGAGAGAAGAGCAGGGTGAGAGAGAGAGAGAGAGAGAGAGAGAGAGAGAGCAGAGGGAGAGAGAGAGAGAGAGAGAGAGAGAGAGAGAGAGAGAGAGAGAGAGAGAGGAGCAGGGGGAGAGAGGGGAGAGAGGGGAGCAGGAGGGGAGAGAGATGAGCAGGGAAAGAGAGAGAGGATCAGGGGGAGAGAGAACGAGAGAGAGAGAGAGAGAGAGAGAGAGAGAGAGAGAGAGGAGCAGGGGGAGAGAGAGAGAG
This sequence comes from Coregonus clupeaformis, assembly GCF_020615455.1. Classification (NCBI taxonomy): domain Eukaryota; kingdom Metazoa; phylum Chordata; class Actinopteri; order Salmoniformes; family Salmonidae; genus Coregonus; species Coregonus clupeaformis. The sequence goes on along the minus strand of NC_059220.1, from coordinate 58,538,213 downwards.
AGAGGGGAGCAGGGGGAGAGAGGGGAGCAGGAGGGGAGAGAGTGAGCAGGGAAAGAGAGAGAGGATCAGGGGGAGAGAGAACGAGAGAGAGAGCGAGAGCGAGACAGAGAGAGAAGAGCAGGGAGAGAGAGAGAGAGAGAGAGAGAGAGAGAGAAGGGGAGCAGGGGGAGAGAGGGGAGCAGAAGGGGAGAGAGATGAGCAGGGAAAGAGAGAGAGGATCAGGGGGAGAGAAAACGAGAGAGAGAGAGAGAGAGAGAGAGAGAGAGAGAGAGAGAGAGAGAGAGAGAGAGAGAGAGAGAGAGAGAGAGAGAGAGAGAGAGAGAGAGGGAGAGAGAGAGAGAGAGAGAGCGGGTAGCAGGAGAGAGAGAGGGAGCAGTGGAAAGAGCGAGGGCAGGGGAGAGAAGAAGAGAGAGAGAGAGAGAGAGAGAGAGAGAGAGAGAGAGAGAGAGAGAGAGAGAGAGAGAATAGGGAGAGAGAGAGGCAGGGGAGAGAGAGGCAGGGGACAGAGAGAGAGAGAGGCAGGGGAGAGAGAGAGAGAAGAGCAGGGGGAGAGAGAGAGAGAGAGAGAGAGAGAGAGAGAGAGAGAGAGAGAGAGAGAGAGAGAGAGAGAGAGAGAGAGAGAGAGGCAGGGAGAGAGGCAGGGAGAGAGAGGAGCAGGGTGAGAGAGAGGGCAGCAGGGGGGAGAGAGATGAGCAGGGAAAAAGAGAGAGAGGATCAGGGGGAGAGAGAGCGAGAGAGAGAGAGAGAGAGAGAGAGAGAGGGAGCAGGGGAGAGAGAAAATGAGGCAGTGGGAGAGAGAGAGATGTCTATATCCAACTTTAACTGTGTGAATAATAACTATACTGTAGAAAATCAAGTATACCTGACTGTTGCCTGAGAAGGATAATAGTGTACGATCCATGGCTGTGTACCGTGTCATGGACGTCTCGAGAGCCAACATCAGGAAGAGACACATCAATCAGAGCAACCACTGAATGCAGGATATCCGTATTATCTACCTATGGAAAACACACACACACACACACACACACACACACACACACACACACATAAGAGTACTGTTACAAAACATATCATAGTCATTCGGAAACAGGAATGAAGAAATAGCCATGGCCATATCCCACCCTTCCAAGACGCAGAGATTTTGCAGGATTTGAAAGCATAATCAACAATGAGAGTTCTGAGACAAGTGAAGGCCAAAGGCAGGAGGAATATTACTGATGATGATATGACAAAATGCAAAAAATCTGCATCTGTACAGACAGGGTCATGAAGGGGAGAAAGAGCCAGCGGAATTGGAGGTGGAAAAGGGGAGGAAAGATGGAATATCATAATGAAAACTGAAGTACAGTGCATTCGGAAAGTGTTCAGACCCTTCCCTTTTTCCACATTTTGTTACGTTACAGCCTTATTCTAAAATGGATTAAATAAATAAAAATGCTCATCAATCTAAACACAATTCCCCATAATGACAAAGTGAAAACAGGTTTTTTGACATTTTTGCAAATTTCTAAAAAATAAAACAGAAATAGCTTATTTACATAAGTATTCAGACTCTTTGCTATGAGACTCGAAATTGAGCTCAGGCGCATCCTGTTTCCATTGATCATCCTTGAGATGTTTCTACAACTTGATTGGACATGACTTGGAAAGGCACACACCTGTCTATATACGGTCCCACAATTGACAGTGCATGTCAGAGCAAAAACCAAGCCCTGAGGTCGAAGGAATTGTGCGTAGAGCTCCGAGACAGGATTGTGTCGAGGCACAGATCTGGGGAAAGGTACCAAAAAATGTCTGCAGCAATGAAGGTCCCCAAGAACACAGTGGCCTCCATCATTCTTAAATGGAAGAAGTTTGGAACCACCAAGACTCTTCCTAGAGCTGGCCGCCCGGCCAAACTGAGCAATCGGGGGACAAGGGCCTTGGTCAGGGAGGTGACCCAATGGTCACTCTGACAGAGCTCCAGAGTTCTCTGTTGGAGAACCTTCCAGAAGGACAACCATCTCTGCAGTACTCCACCAATCAGGCATTTATGGTAGAGTGGCCAGACGGAAGCCACTCCTCAGTAAAAGGCACATGGCAGTCCGCTTGGAGTTTGCCAAAAGGCACCTAAAGAACTCTCAGAGCATGAGAAACAATATTCTCTGGTCTGAGGAAACCAAGATTGAACTCTTTGTCCTGAATGCCAAGCGTCACGTCTGGAGGAAACCTGGCACCATCCCTACGGTGAAGCATGTTGGTGATAGCATCATGCTGCGGGGATGTTTTTCAGCGGCAAGGACTGGGAGACTAGTCAGGATCGAGGGAAAGATGAATGGAGCAAAGTACAAAGAGATCCTTGATGAAAACCAGCTCCAGGGCGCTCAGGACCTCGGACTGTGTGCCAAGCTTGTAGCGTCATACCCAAGAAGACTCAAGGCTGTAATCGCTGCCAAAGGAGCTTCAACAAAGTACTGAGTAAAGGATCTGAATACTTATGTAAATGTGATATTTCCGGGGGTTTTTTATACATTTGCAAAAATTTCTAAAAACCTGTTTTTGCTTTGTCATTATGGGGTATTGTGTGTAGATTGACGAGGGAAAAAAACAATTTAATACATTTTTAATAAGGCTGTAATGTAACAAAATGTGGATAAAGTCAAGGGGTCTGAATACTTTCAGAATGCACTGTATGAAAGCAAGGAAATGAAATGGGTGATGAGAAAAAGAAAGATGAGAGATGATGGGAGAAGGTATGTGTGTGGAAAATTGTCCCTCGTACATTTTTTCGTTTACGTATTTAATACATTTCGGGTCCAGAAGATGCATCTGTTCATTCTCCAAATTCTGTCGCTAAGTGTATTTTCTATTGGTGTAATTAAACATGATACCGGAGAATGATCCGATATCACTATTTCATGAATTTTTGAATCCAGTAAATTGTTGAGTGTCACGTTCGTTCATAGACGGGACGGACCAAGGCGCAGCGTGATATGCATACATGTTTATTATACCGAATAAACACAACGACAAAACAACAAACCAAATGAAACGTGAAGTCCAAGGTAGACACAAACAACATACCTTACACGGAACAAGATCCCACAACCCACTAGTGCCAATAGGGTGCCTAAGTATGGTCCCCAATCAGAGACAACGAGCTACAGCTGCCTCTGATTGGGAACCACACCGGCCAACATAGATCTACACATAATAGAACTACAACATAGAATATATATAACAAAGAATATACACACCCTGACTCAACATATAAGAGTCCCCTGAGTCAGGGCGTGACAGTTGAGTGCATTTTTGGAAATAAATGTGCCTTTTTTATTACTACATCTGTCAATCTTATCAAATGTATAATTTAGGTCACCTGCTAAAATAATAGTTCCTGTCTGGATTTGTTCTAATATAGCTTGAAATATATCTGAAAACATCAGATTTACCCCTGGTGGGCTATACAATGAAATCAATGTGTATTTTTCACCATATAGGGTACAATTCAACATTATAAAATGGCCTTCTTGGTCCATGTGCTGGGATATTAGGGAAAATGGGGTTTTGTTATTTATCAGGATGCCTACACCTCTGCTGTTACTACAGTAGGTGGCAGCATAGGCCTCTCCAACCCTGCTCCTCTTTAAATGTTCAATTTCTATTTTTTTTTATGTAACTTGCAAGAAAACCACATCTGCTGACAATCTCTTTAAGTGTTCGAGAACCATATACTTTTTCTCCATTCATGGAGCCCGTGCACATTCCATGTGATAAGTTGGATTTTGTTGGTCTTTACTTGTATAGAATCAAAGTTAACCTTCTCCTTAACCTAATCTGTTCCGTCTATCATTGAAGAACCAAGTAAAACCTTTTAGCAGACATTACATATGAGGGCGGTGGGCATTCTATAAAATGGGAGGATCCTAGTACAAATACATAGTTATAGTATACATTACATAGATAGAGCATGTGGGCATGTGGGTTGAGCATACATTTAACAAAAAACACACACAAAAAAAAAAGAAGAAAAGTATGCCTTTGTACTTGAGGCGCTATGCCTTTTTAGGGCTTTTTAGCGCCGACTCCTCTCCTAATGTACCAAAACTGTGGATACATACATTGTACATACAGTGGGGAAAAAAAGTATTTAGTCAGCCACCAATTGTGCAAGTTCTCACACTTAAAAAGATGAGAGAGGCCTGTAATTTTCATAATAGGTACACGTCAACTATGACAGACAAATTGAGAAAAAAATATCCAGAAAATCACATTGTAGGATTTTTTATGAATTTATTTGCAAATTATGGTGGAAAATAAGTATTTGGTCACCTACAAACAAGCAACATTTCTGGCTCTCACAGACCTGTAACTTCTTCTTTAAGAGGCTCCTCTGTCCTCCACTCGTTACCTGTATTAATGGCACCTGTTTGAACTTGTTATCAGTATAAAAGACACCTGTCCACAACCTCAAACAGTCACACTCAAAACTCCACTATGGCCAAGACCAAAGAGCTGTCAAAGGACACCAGAAACAAAATTGTAGACCTGCACCAGGCTGGGAAGACTGAATCTGCAATAGGTAAGCAGCTTGGTTTGAAGAAATCAACTGTGGGAGCAATTATTAGGAAATGGAAGACATACAAGACCACTGATAATCTCCCTCGATCTGGGGCTCCACGCAAGATCTCACCCCGTGGGGTCAAAATGATCACAAGAACGGTGAGCAAAAATCCCAGAACCACACGGGGGGACCTAGTGAATGACACTGCAGAGAGCTGGGACCCAATTAACAAAGCCTACCATCAGTAACACACTACGCCGCCAGGGACTCAAATCCTGCAGTGCAAGACGTGTCCCCCTGCTTAAGCCAGTACATGTCCAGGCCCGTCTGAAGTTTGCTAGAGTGCATTTGGATGATCCAGAAGAGGATTGGGAGAATGTCATATGGTCAGATGAAACCAAAATATAACTTTTTGGTAAAAACTCAACTCGCCGTGTTTGGAGGACAAAGAATGCTGAGTTGCATCCAAAGAACACCATACCTACTGTGAAGCATGGGGGTGGAAACATCATGCTTTGGGGCTGTTTTTCTGCAAAGGGACCAGGACGACTGATCCGTGTAAAGGAAAGAATGAATGGGGCCATGTATCGTGATATTTTGAGTGAAAACCTCCTTCCATCAGCAAGGGCATTGAAGATGAAACGTGGCTGGGTCTTTCAGCATGACAATGATCCATAGAAAATCTTTGGAGGGAGTTGAAAGTCTGTGTTGCCCAGCGACAGCCCCAAAACATCACTGCTCTAGAGGAGATCTGCATGGAGGAATGGGCCAAAATACCAGCAACAGTGTGTGAAAACCTTGTGAAGACTTACAGAAAACGTTTGACCTGTGTCATTGCCAACAAAGGGTATATAACAAAGTATTGAGAAACTTTTGTTATTGACCAAATACTTCTTTTCCACCATAATTTGCAAATAAATTCATAAAAATCCTACAATGTGATTTTCTGGAATTTTTTTCTCATTTTGTCTGTCATAGTTGACGTGTACCTATGATGAAAATTACAGGCGTCTCTCATCTTTTTAAGTGGGAGAACTTGCACAATTGGTGGCTGACTAAATACTTTTTTTCCCCACTGTACATTATACATACATTTGAAGAAAAACTGCCACTTAAGTACTGTGGATTGTTTTTATTACCTTATAAATTAAATTAAAGTATAGTGGCTGTTGGGGGTCTACTTGGGGTGAGTGGGTCCTCCGAAAGACTGAAATGGGATAAGTGGAGGCCCCACACACACCTCAGAGAAGTGTCTGATGCTCTCCCAGTCACCCCATCCCAATCCCCCAGATATAGACCCTCTCCATTCTCACCAATAACCACCAATAAAATACATATTTTCCAGATGTTGAAATCAGGTAAATTTTTGGTTCTAAATGAAAGTTGAAAATACGTATTTTCTAGACTTTGAAATCAGGTTAATTTTCCATTCTGAATGAAAGCTGAAAATACGTAATTTATAGACGTCTATGTTTGGACCAAATCAAGGCCAGTCCGGACTGCAACAAATCTGAACCAAACACAGACGTCTAATGTTTGGGCCAAATCAAGGCTGGTCCAGACCGGTCCAAATCTGAAGCAAACATAGACATCTATGACTGGTTCATATTTGGTACAGAACGGTCCAGACAGGACCAAAAAAACTGGGGTGTAGCCTACAGTGTCGGCCTGAAATTGAATTTTCTGAATGCCCATCTATGTGGTAGGCCTAACGCTTCTAAAACACACAAAAAATACAGCCTACAGTGTCAGCCACAATGGAATTTTATGAATGCTTTGTAAAACAGGCAGTTGCATTGGCTTTTTTAGTCCTGATTCCTGTGACTAATTATTTTGGCTATTTAAGCTCTGAATATCAGCTACCCAACTTTATCTGGAGTTATCCTGAGCCTATTTGCAATGAGAATCAACGTCTTTACACAGTGGGACATTTTTTGCTATGATCAGCTCGTTACAAATTGACAGATACAAACTTGAAACCACTGATCATGACATTTTAGCCCACAGGGTGAAACTCCCGGACAGCAGTTGTTGAGTAGCCTGATGGTCCATTCCATATTGTCTATTTTACTTTGACCTGTCCTGTTTTTAGGATATGGTGTTTGTTAACATGTCAGCACATGTTTTATTTGATTGGGAGCCAGGTTAGGCTACTTAGTCGGAGAAATGTGCATGATGTAAAAAGTATCTGTCTCATTACATTGTCATACATCTAGGCTACAGAAAAGGCCACATACTCATTCTACCATAGGCTATATCTGCTACATGGTTTATGTTAGATTATTTTTTTATGGGACGTTGGTGGATCGCCACAGCATGGACAGGGGCACTGGGAATGGACTGGCAAAATATTTTGCGCCCCTGCCTTTGACAAAGTGGGCACAGCTTATAACAGGGCAGCATTAGTGCTTACCTAAAAAGCCCATATTCCACTGGTTGAGAGAAATTGACATTGTTTTTGGGCAGAATCATGTCATGTTTCATGTGTTGGAAAATGCCGCCCTCGTCAATCTGCCGCCATAGACAGCCGTCTAATCCTGCCTAATGGGTGGGCCAGCCCTGTGTGTGTGTGAGTGTGTGTCTGTGTGTGTGTGTGTGTGTGTGTGTGTGTGTGTGTGTGTGTGTGTGTGTGTGTGTGTGTGTGTGTGTCAAATCAAATCAAATTATATTTGTCACATGCGCCGAATACAACAGGTGTAGACCTTACTGTGAAATGCTTACTTACGAGCCCTTAACCAATAATGCAGTTCAAGAAATAGAGTTCAGAAAAGATCAATGTAAATAGTCTGGGTGGCCATTTTATTAATTGTTCAGCAGGCTTATGGCTTGGGGGTACAAGCTGTCAAGGAGCCTTTTGGACCTAGACATGGCACTCCGGTACCCCTTGCCGTGCGGTAGCAGAGAGAACAGTCTATGACTTGGGTGACTGGGGTCTTCAACAATTTTTGGGGGTTTCCTCTGACACTGCCTAGTATATAGGTCCTGGATGGCAGGAAGCTTGGCCCCAGTGATGTACTGGGCAGTACACACTACCCTCTGTAGCGCCTTACGGTCGGATGCCGAGCAGTTGCCATACCAAGCGGTGACGGTCAGGATGCTCTTGATGGTGCAGCTGTATAACTTTTTGAGGATCTGGGGACCCATGCCAAATCTTTTCAGTCTCCTGAGGGGTAAAAGGTGTTGTCGTGCCCTCTTCATGACTGTCTTGGTGTGTTTGGACCATGATGGTTTGTTGGTGATGTGGACACCAAGGAACTTGAAACTCTCAACCCGCTCCACTACAGCCCCGTCGATGTGAATGGGGGTTCGGCCCTCCTTTTCCTGTAGTCCACGATCAGCTCCTTTGTCTTGCTCACGTTGAGGGAGAGGTTGTTGTCCTGGCACAACACTGCCAGGTCTCTGACCTCCTCCCTATAGATTGTCTCATCATTGTCTGTGATCAGGCCTACCACTGTTGTGTCATCAGCAAACGTAATGATTGTGTTGGAGTTGTGCTTGGCCACGCAGTCGTGGGTGAACAGGGAGTACAGGAGGGGACTAAGCACACACCCCTGAGGGGCCACTGTGTTGAGGATCAGCGTGGCAGATGTGTTGTTGCCTACCCTTACCAACTGTGGGCGGCAGGTCAGGAAGTCCAGGATCCAGTTGTAGAGGGAGGTATTTAGTCCCAAGGTCCTTAGCTTAGTGAAGAGTTTTGTGGGCACTACGTTGTTGAACACTGAGCTGTAGTCAATGAACAGCATTCTCACATAAGTGTTCCTTTTGACCAGGTGGCGATTGAGATTGCATCATCTGTGGATATGTTGGGGCAGTATGCGAATTGGAGTGGGTCTAGGGTTTCCGGGATGGGTCTAGGGTCTCTCTCCCTCTCTCCCGGAGAGTGGGTCTAGGGTCTCTCTCCCTCTCCCTCCCATCCCAGAGGACCTGAGCCCTGGGACCATGCCTCAGGACTACCTGGCCTGATGACTCCTTGCTGTCCCCAGTACACCTGGTCGTGCTGCTGCTCCAGTTTCCACTTCTGCCTGCGGCTATGGAACCCTGACTTGTTCACCGGACGTGCTACCTTGTCCCAAACCTGCTGTTTTCAACTCTCTCTCTCTACCGCACCTGCTATTTCAACCTCTAAATGCCGGCTATGAAAAGCCAAGTGACATTTACTCCTGATGTACTGACCTGTTGCAACCTCTACAACCACTGTGATTATTATTTGACCCTGCTGGTCATCTATGAATGTTTTAACATCTTGGAGAAAAATCTGGCCTTAATGGCCATGTACTGTTATAATCTCCAGCCGGCACAGCCAGAAGGGGACTGGCCTTTCTAGGGAGTTTTTCCTAGCCACCGTGCTTCTACATCTGCATTGCTTGCTGTTTGGGGTTTTAGGCTGGGTTTCTGTATAGCACTTTGTGACATCTGCTGATGTAAAAAGGGCTTTATAAATAACATTTGATTGATTGATGACCAGCCTTTCAAAGCACTTCATGGCTACCGACGTGAGTGCTACAGGGCGGTAGTCATTTAGGCAGGTTACCTTCACTTTCTTGGGCACATGGACTATGGTGGTCTGCTTGAAACGTAGGTATTACAGACTCGGTCAGAGCGAGGTTGAAAATGTCAGTGAAGACACTTGCCAGTTGGTCCGCGCATGCTCGGAGTACACGTCCTGGTAATCCGTCTGGCCCTGCAGCCTTGTGAATGTTGACCTGTTTAAAGGTCTTGCTCACATTGGCTACAGAGAGCGTGATCACTCAGTCGTCCGGAACAACTTGTGCTCTCATGCATGCTTCAGCGTTGCGTGCCTCGAAGCAAGCATAAAAGGCATTTAGCTCGTCTGGTAGGCTCGCATCACTGGGCACCTTGCGGCTGGGTTTCCCTTTGTAGTCTGTAATAGTTTGCAAGCCCTGCCACATCCAATGAGCGTCAGAGCCGGTGTAGTAGGATTCAATCTTAGTCCTGTATTGATGCTTTGCCTGTTTGATGGTCTGAGGGCATAGTGGTATTTCTTATAAGCATCCGGATGAAGGCAGTTCTAGCCTTTAGCTCGGTGCGGATGTTGCCTGTAATCCATGGCTTCTGGTTGGGATATGTACGTACGGTCACTGTGGGGATGACGTCGTCGATGCACTAATTGATGAAGCCAGTGACTGAGGTGGTATACTCCTCAATGCCATTGGATGAATCCCGGAACATATTCCAGTCTGTGCTAGCAAAACAGTCCTGTAGCGTAGCATCCGCGTCATCTGACCACTTCCGTATTGAGCGAGTCACTGGCGCTTCCTGCTTTAGTGTTTTTGTTGTAAGCAGGAATCAGGAGGATAGAGTTATGGTCAGACTTGCCACATGGAGGGCAAGGGAGAGCTTGGTATGTGTCTCTGTGTGTGGAGTAAAGGTGGTCTAGAGTTTTTTTCCCTCTGGTTGCACGTGACATGCTAGTAGAAATTAGGTAAAACTGATTTAAGTTTGCCTACATTAAAGTAACCGGCCACTAGGAGCTTCGCTTCTGGATGAGCATTTTCTTGTTTGCTTATGGCCTTATACAGCTCGTTGACTGCGGTCTTACCGCCGGCATTGGTTTGTGGTGGTAAATAGACGCCTACGAAAAATATAGATGAAAACTCTCTTGGTAGATAGTGTGGTCTACAGTTTATCATGAGGTACTCTACCTCAGGCGAGCAATACCTTGAGACTTCCTTAATATTAGACATCGCGCACCAGCTGTTATTGACAAATAGACACACACCCCCACCCCTTGTCTTACCAAACGCAGTTGTTCTGTCCAGCCAAATCTATATTATCCATGTCGTCGTTCAGCCACGACTCGGTGAAACATAAGATATTACAGTTTTTAATGTCCCGTTGGTAGGATAGTCTCGAACGGAGATCATCCAGTTTATTTTCCAGTAATTGCACGTTGGCCAATAGAACGAATGGTAGAGGCGGGTTACCCACTCGCCGACAAATTCTAACATGGCACCCCGATCTCCACCCCCTGTATTTCCGTATTTTCTTCACATGAATGACAGGGATTTGGGCCTGGTCCCGGAGAAGCAGTATATCCTTCGCGTCGGACTCATTAAAGAAAACATCTTCGTCCAGTTTGAGGTGGGAAATCGCTGTTCTGATATCCAGAAGCTCTTTTCGGTCATAAGAGACGGTAGCAGCAACATTATGTACAAAATAAGTTACAAACAATGCGAAAAAACACACAAGATAGCACAGTTGGTTAGGAGCCCGTAAAACGGCAGCCATCCCCTCCAGCGCCATTATGTACAATGTGTGTGTGTGTGTGTGTGCTTGTGTGCACTCTCTCTCTTTCTCCCCCCTTTCTTTCCTGTGCTACTGCAGCTATTGCAATCATTTGTTTAGTCATCTACAGTGGATTCGCAACAAATTAACTTAACAGCTGAAGATAGATTCAGTATGTCTATGAATAGGATGAGGGCAAACCACAAACAGTAACACATGCACTCGACCCACACACATACGCATGAGAATACAGACTTGGCTACACGACCATACAGTATCTTCTGATGACAGAAGGGCAGTTTTTCTATATGTTGCATCTTGGTTGCTCAGCAACACACCCTTTGGCAGAGCCAGGCATTACTGTCATGTTTAGTGGTCCCAGAAAAGTAGATGCATTTGGACTGCACTCTATAATTCATCTGATGCCTGTGAGAGGAATTAATCATAGAGTCTCTGGGTATGATGAGACCTCTGTTGTTTCCAGCAGAAGAGGGGTGCTATGGCAGGGAGGGGATGGATAGAGATACACACAATATCTTCAATGTGATTGAGGTATATGTCTAGAAGGTGGAAGGGTGCGGGGAGTGGATGGGGTTGCTTGTACCTGTGGAACGAGCTCAGGGGCATCACTGGTTCCCAGCAGCTCGTGGAAGTGAACTTTGATGGGTTGGGCAGTGAAGTTACCCCTGCTGCCATCTATTTTGGGCTTGAATTTCACTGTGTGGAGATGGACCACACAACCATCCATATTCACAGGCTCTTCATTTACCCTGCAGGAATTACAAAAAATACCTGCCATGTTATCATTCAAGTTGAAGCTTAGCTAACAGCTTGCCTGGTCTCCCAGATCTTTTGCCATTTCTGACAATGACCATGGGAATTAGCAACGCATCACAACACAGATCTGTGACCACTGGCTATCTAACATTGTTTTCTAGCTAGCTAGCTACACTGTGTGCTACGAGCTATATCACTTACCTGCCTGTTGCTGTTAGCCTACAAAATCGCCACTGTTATGTTATGGTAACTATGGAAACTGTATTGACCAACTGTGCCTTCTGGAAATTAAAGTCTTATACATTTTACACAGCAAAAATATGGTAAAGAATCGAACTAGAATCTCATTGAGAAGTGTAATGCTAGGTTGAAGATGGGATTTTTGAGCCTTTAATTGTTGAAGATGTATTTGTTTACCTAGTTGTAAACTGGGAACTGGGAGCTCGGAAATCTCCGACTTCCGACTTCAGTGCGTTCAAGTCAACTGGGACCTCGGGAAAAAAACGAGCTCCAACTGGGAGAAAATGTTTTGGACGGTTATCCAACTCGGAATTTCAAGTCGAAACTTGGGCATCTTTCTAGAGCTCCGACTTTCCGCCCTGGAGATCACTGAAGCCATGATTTGACCTAGTTTTTTTTTCCGAGTTGCTAGTTGTCTTGAAAGCACCATATCACACAAAAAGCTTTCCCCAACAAACACAAGAGTGGTCGTCATGAGAGGTTGCAAGGTTTGTCTCTTTGCCTTGCGATTGGCTGTGGTCGTTATGAAAAGGGTGTGGCATCGAGCCTGTGAGCGGTGACGTCAATGGAGCTGTTCATGGTGTGGTGGTGCTGGAAGCAACCTCACGCAGTCCAACAGCCTGCGGGCAAGAAGTAGACTGTAGCGTGGATTTGAGAGCATCAGAGTTTATTACCACGGTTCAGATGGGAAGAATACCGAAGAGAAATAGGTTTCCACCTGTTTGAATAAATCTGCGGGATCTGAAAGAAGTGAGTAGCTATGCTAGATCGCATGGTTTGCACGGGAGCATTAAAGGATTGGATTTAATGAAGAAATTGCTATTTTTGAACACCTTGAGCACGTTGCGAAAATATCAATTTTTCTTTGCTCATATGAATTCTCAACCGTTCACAAACGGTCCTGATTGGTTAAGTTACCTCTAGCCTATAATAGCTTTATTGGTGCTTTTCGTAGCCTATTTATTATGCCGCGTCTTTCACCTCAATGCCTACAAATGGGATGATTTGACTGGTATTTGCATGAGTCCCAAAGATCGAATGTTCAAGCCAGACTGTGTGTGTGTGTGTGTGTGTGTGAAGGCAGATTGTGTGTGTGTGTGTGTGTGCGTGTCCGTGTGCGTGTGTGTGTGAGTAAGTAAGTGCGTGAGAGAGAGAGAGAGAGAGAGAGAGAGAGAGAGAGAGAGGTTGTTCTTTTACATAGGCTACTTAGGCTACTCTAGTAAATCAAACCCATGGAAACAAACCTTTTTTTTATGCGCGCTCGGTTTCGTATAGCCTAGCTTACTCCTCTCTCTTTTACATGGTTGAGGGGAGGGCTGTCTCAACATGGCAAAATACGCTATCAGACGCGTTTTTTTTTTAAGCGGCTAGGCAAAGTCACTTGGACCGAGTTTGAAAAATGTACCATTTGATAAGAAGTCGTAATAACAGCTTGCATTCAATTATTAGGCCTAGATATCACCACTGTTTGCACATAATTGCAGCCTATTGAAATATGCTAGTGTTGTTGACTGGACATGACTACTGATTTAGCCCCTATGTTGCAGATTCAGTGGAAACACAATCTTTGATTTCAGATGGTGATTTTATTCCAATGAGAGGCGTGGCATAGCTGCTGTGCACAGGCTGCTCTCTTGTTCAGGGGCTGACCTCTTGTTCGTGGTCTCAGGGCAATTCGTATTATTCTGTACATTTCTTTACATTTACATTTTTGTCATTTAGCAGATGCTCTTATCCAGAGTGCATACATTTTCATAATTTTTTTTGTCATACATAAAGCTGTGACACACCATTTAGTGTGATATATTACGTTAGGTTACATTATGAATGGAATAGTGGTCATACAATATCATACGAATTATAGCACGAATTATAGCACGGTCTATAGTATCAGCATGGTCGTACAATAGCATACAAACTGGATGATGTACCGTATCATTCATCTTGGCGGACGTATAATATAATACGTCTTTCTCTGAGAACAGGTTGCTTGTTGCACATAACAACAAAGGTGAATAATGGGGAGAATTTATGTTGGCGGTTAGAACAACTAATGACAAAGGTTAGGAGAACTAAAACGACAAAAGTTAGGAGGATTTATATAGTTAGGTGAAATGGGTTAAGTTTAGAATAAGGGTTAGCTAAAATGCTACAGTTGTCCCCGACGCAACTTCAACACGCAACATTTGGATTGCTAGACGCTACGGAAAGTAACTAGACCATTAGTAGTTATCACACGTCTTGGAGGTGTTTAGAAATACGTATAGTATGTTTCGTATGGCTCTGAGGCCAGGCTGGAAAAAGAGTCAGCCTATAAAACTCTCTCTCTCTCTCTTTCTCTCTCTGCCTCCCTTCTTGAGGATAGACACTCAAGCTGAGTCAAAGCTGAGGTGACAAGGGAGGGAGCATGATGATGCTGGTAGCTGACAAGTGTGTGTCGTTATTAAAAGACAACCTGCAACTTGTAAATTCTTGGCTACAATAGGAAGTAAACATGGGGTTCTGTGCTCACTCTCATAAATGTGTGTTTAGCGTAGCCTACTCTCACAAATGGGCTTACACAATGGGCTTCTTCAGGGACCGCAGTGGGCAAATGTACCCTTAACCACATGGGCACCAAGTTTTAAGCCTATATGGGTTAAATAATGGTTTTAACATGTGGGCCCCGAATAGGATAACCACTTAGGACCCACAAAGTATTGCCCTCAGTATCCACGTTAGCCCCACATGTGGTTGCCATGCTGGGCTTTATGTGGGTTCATGTTGGGTTTATTGAGGGACCCCAGTGGGAAAATATGTTATAACCCATATTGGCCCCAGGTTTTAGCCCAGGTGTGTTAAAGAAAGATTCACTCTTGGGCCCACATGTAGGATAACCACAAAGGACCCACAAGGTTTTGTCCTCAGTATCCACATTGGCCCCACATGTGGTTTTCATGTTGGGCTTTATGTGGGATAAGGTTGGGCTTCATAAGTTGCCCTAATGGTTTACCTAAATGGGTTGCATCTGGGTAAAGGACGGGTGTGTAGTGAGACCTACAGTGCATTCGGAAAGTATTCAGACCCCTTGACTTTTTTCACATTTTGTTACGTTACAGCCTTATTCTAAAATTGATTAAATTGTTTTTTCCCCCTCATCAATCTACACACAATACCTCATGATGACAAAGCAAAAACTGGTTTTTAGACATTTTTGCTAAAGTATGCAGACCCTTTACTCAGTACTTTGTTGAAGCACCTTTGGCAGTGATTACAGCCTCAAGTCTTCTTGGGCATGACGCTACAAGCTTGGCACACCTGTATTTGGGGAGTTTGTCCCATTCTTCTCTACAGATCCTCTCAAGCTCTGTCAGGTTGGATGAGTAGCGTCGCTGCAAAGCTATTTTCAGGTCTCTCCAGAGAGTCCGGGCTCTGGCTGGGCCACTCAAGAAGGGCTCTGGCTGGGCCACTCAAGAAAATTCAGACACTTGTCCCGAAGCCACTCCTGCGTTTACTTGGCTGTGTGCTTAGGGTCGTTGTCCTGTTGGAAGGTGAACCTTCACCCCAGTCTGAGGTCCTGAGCGCTTTGGAGCAGGTTTTCATCAAGGATCTCTCTATACTTATACCTTTCCATATCATGTCCAATCAATTGAATTTACCACAGGTGGATTCCAATCAAGTTGTAGAAACATCTCAAGGATGATCAATGGAAACTGGATGCACCTGAGCGCAATTTCAAGTCTCATAGCAAAGGATCTGAATAGTTATGTAAATAAGGTATTTCAGTTTTTTATTTGTAATACATTTGCAAACATTTCTAAAAACCTTTTTTGCTTTCCCATTATGGGGTATTGTGTTTAGATTGATGAGGACATTTTTTTATTAAATCCATTTTAGAATAAGGCTGTGACGTAACAAAATGTGGAAAAAGTGAAGGGGTCTGAATACTTTCCGACTGCACTGTATATGGACAATAAGTAGGTTGTGAATGTGATTTTCAATTGGGCTATCCACCTGGGTTTGTTCTCAGTCTCCATGCAGTCCCCAGATGCTGCTGCACAAGCAAGCTTTCTTAAGTGTCACGTTCGTTGAGTACAGGATTGGACCAAAGTGCAGCGTGGAATGCATACATGTTTATTAACGAAGTTATGACACGACAAAACAACAAAAGCAATGTAACGTGAAGCTCACAATGGCTACACATAAACAAGCCAAACAAGAGTCAAGATCCCACAACATAGGTAGGCAAAATGGCTACCTAAGTATGATCCCCAATCAGAGACAACGATCGACAGCTGCCTCTGATTGGGAACCACACCCGGCCAACATAGATCTACAAACATAGATATTCACATCACATAGATATTCACACCCTGACCAAACCAACTAGCGAACTCTATGTCAGGGCGTGACATTAAGAGATTTAAGAGATGACAAAAACGGTTTCCTTTATAAAATAAATACATGTTTATTTATAGCACATGCTCAGATCAAATGCAAAGCAGGAACTCTGATTAAAGGGATAGTTCACTCAAATTACAAATGTACACATTGGTTTGCTCACCCTGTTAACAGTCAAAAACATTTGCATTCCAGCAGTGAAGTTCTCAAGATAGAGGAATTTTAGCACAGCAGTGTTCCCCAATCCTGGTCCCAAAGGGGTGCACGTTTTTATTTTTGCCTTAGCACTCGCATACCTTATTCAATTCAAAGGCTTGATGATGAGTTGCTTAGTGGAATCAAGTGTGTGAGCGTTAGGAAAAAACAAACAAAAGAGCACCCCTTTGAGTCCCCAGGACCAGGATTGGGAAACACTGCAGTACAGAGCAAAAATTGTGATGATGATGCAAATTGATGCAATTATCATTTTTGCTCATTTGCATATAATTTGCATCATCATCATCATCACACTTTTTGCTCTGTATTGAAAGTGCTCTATCTTGAAAACTTGATTGCTAACATGCAAACATTTGGGGATTGTATTAACAGTGGACTAATGAAGAAAATACTACAAGCCTTTTTTTGTTGTAAAACATCCCGTTCATAGCACCTACCACTCCATTCAGGAAAGCTGTGTCAAGTTACTTTCACTCCATGGCCTCCACATCCTGGACAGTATTCATAGGGAAATCAGCCCCCTCTGGCAGTGCTTCTGTCACTGTGTTTCCACTGTCAGGTCCTGACTCTTCGTCATCCATGTCTGAGTCCATCTGCAGATCAGAAGTCTCCTCTTCCTTTTTACGTTTGATCCAGGCCTGTTCATAGGTAGTTGTGAAAAGAAAACATCATTAAGTATTTAGGCTACTGATCTAGTGCAACATTTTGGTCTTTATCCAAGGACTCTAAATTATCATCTTCAATTGTACCCAGTTGGGTTAACCTTTTGGGCCAGACATGGACAAACCCATGTGGGCTACACAGGCAGCCCAAGTCTGATTCTTTTTTTCACTAATTGGTCTTTTGACCAATCAGATCGAATTGGGCAAAAGGTCAGTATCGGGCTGCCTGTTGAAGGGATATAGACACAGTATGATCAGCTAGTACAGTGAGGGAAAAAAGTATTTGATCCCCTGCTGATTTTGTAAGTTTGCCCACTGACAAAGACATGATCAGTCTATAATTTTAATGGTAGGTTTATTTGAACAGTGAGAGACAGAATAACAACAAAAAAATCCAGAAAAACGCATTGTCATGCTGGAATACCCATCCACGACCCATTTTCAATGCCCTGGCTGAGGGAAGGAGGTTCTCACCCAAGATTTGACGGTACATGGCCCCGTCCATCGTCCCTTTGATGCGGTGAAGTTGTCCTGTCCCCTTAGCAGAAAAACACCCCCAAAGCATAATGTTTCCACCTCCATGTTTGACGGTGGGGATGGTGTTCTTGGGGTCATAGGCAGCATTCCTCCTCCTCCAAACAAGGCGAGTTGAGTTGACGCCAAAGAGCTCGATTTTGGTCTCATCTGACCATAACATTTTCACCCAGTTCTCTTCTGAATCATTCAGATGTTCATTGGCAAACTTCAGACGGGCCTGTATACAGTGGGGAGAACAAGTATTTGATACACTGCCGATTTTGCAGGTTTTCCTACTTACAAAGCATGTAGAGGTCTGTAATTTTTATCATAGGTACACTTCAACTGTGAGAGACGGAATCTAAAACAAAAATCCAGAAAATCACATTGTATGATTTTTAAGTAATTAATTTGCATTTTATTGCATGACATAAGTATTTGATACATCAGAAAAGCAGAACTTAATATTTGGTACAGAAACCTTTGTTTGCAATTACAGAGATCATACGTTTCCTGTAGGTCTTGACCAGGTTTGCACACACTGCAGCAGGGATTTTGGCCCACTCCTCCATACAGACCTTCTCCAGATCCTTGAGGTTTCGGGGCTGTCGCTGGGCAATACGGACTTTCAGCTCCCTCCAAATATTTTCTATTGGGTTCAGGTCTGGAGACTGGCTAGGCCACTCCAGGACCTTGAGATGCTTCTTACGGAGCCACTCCTTAGTTGCCCTGGCTGTGTGTTTCGGGTCGTTGTCATGCAGGAAGACCCAGCCACGACCCATCTTCAATGCTCTTACTGAGGGAAGGAGGTTGTTGGCCAAGATCTCGCGATACATGGCCCCATCCATCCTCCCCTCAATACGGTGCAGTCGTCCTGTCCCCTTTGCAGAAAAGCATCCCCAAAGAATGATGTTTCCACCTCCATGCTTCACGGTTGGGATGGTGGTCTTGGGGTTGTACTCATCCTTCTTCTTCCTCCAAACACAGCGAGTGGAGTTTAGACCAAAAAGCTATATTTTTGTCTCATCAGACCACATGACCTTCTCCCATTCCTCCTCTGGATCATCCAGATGGTCATTGGCAAACTTCAGATGGGCCTGGACATGCGCTGGCTTGAGCAGGGGGACCTTGCGTGCGCTGCAGGATTTTAATCCATGACGGTGTAGTGTGTTACTAATGGTTTTCTTTGAGACTGTGGTCCCAGCTCTCTTCAGGTCATTGACCAGGTCCTGCCGTGTAGTTCTGGGCTGATCCCTCACCTTCCTCATGATCATTGATGCCCCACGAGGTGAGATCTTGCATGGAGCCCCAGACCGAGGGTGATTGACCGTCATCTTGAACTTCTTCCATTTCCTAATAATTGCGCCAACAGTTGTTGCCTTGTCACCAAGCTGCTTGCCTATTGTCCTGTAGCCCATCCCAGCCTTGTGCAGGTCTACAATTTTCTCCCTGATGTCCTTACACAGCTCTCTGGTCTTGGCCATTGTGGAGAGGTTGGAGTCTGTTTGATTGAGTTGGACAGGTGTCTTTTATACAGGTAATGAGTTGAAACAGGTGCAGTTAATACAGGTAATGAGTGGAGAACAGGAGGGCTTCTTAAAGAAAAACTAACAGGTCTGTGAGAGCCGGAATTCTTACTGGTTGGTAGGTGATCAAATACTTATGTCATGCAATAAAATGCAAATTAATTACTTAAAAATCATACAATGTGATTTTCTGGATTTTTGTTTTAGATTCCGTCTCTCACAGTTGAAGTGTACCTATGATAAAAATTACAGACCTCTACATGCTTTGTAAGTAGGAAAACCTGCAAAATCGGCAGTGTATCAAATACTTGTTCTCCCCACTGTATGTGCTTTCTTGAGCAGGGGGACCTTGCGGGTGCTGCAGGATTTCAGTCCTTCACGGCGTAGTGTGTTACCAATTGTTTTCTTGGTGACTATGGTGACTGCTGCCTTGCGATCATTGACAAGATCCTCCCGTGTAGTTCTGGGCTGATTCCTCACCGTTCTCATGATCATTGCAACTCCACGAGGTGAGATCTTGCATGGAGCCCCAGGCCGAGGGAGATTGACAGTTATTTTGTGTTTCTTCCATTTGCAAATAATCGCACCAACTGTTGTCACCTTCTCACCAAGCTGCTTGGCGATGGTCTTGTAGCCCATTCCTGTCACGTTCTGGCTCCGGGACTGTGTATTTTGAGCCAGGGTGTGTTCATTTGGTTGTGTTGTATTTGGTTGTGTTTCATTGTTTGGTCGTGTGACTCCCAATCAGTGGTAACGAGTGTCAGCTGTCGGCTCGTTATCTCTGATTGGGAGCCATATTTAAACTGTCAGTGTTCACCTTAGTGTTGTGGGTTTTTGTTCCTTGTCAGTCATTGTAACGGAGGACTTCACGTTTCGTCATTGTTTGTTGTTTTCGTGTTTCGGCTTTAATTTAATAAAGTCATGTTCACCTTCAACGCTGCGCATTGGTCCTCCTCATTAGACGATCGTGACAATTCCAGCCTTGTGTAGGTCTACAATCTTGTCCCTGACATCCTTGGAGAGCTCTTTGTTCTTGGCCATGGTGGAGAGTATGGAATCTGATTGATTGACTGCCTCTGTGGACAGGTGTCTTTTATACAGGTAACAAACTGAGATTAGGAGCACTCCCTTTAAGAGTGTGCTCCTAATCTCAGCTCGTTACCTGTATAAAAGACACCTGGGAGCCAGAAATCTTTCTGATTGAGAGGGGGTCAAATACTTATTTCCCTCATTAAAATGCAATTCAATTTATAACATTTTTGACATGCGTTTTTCTGGATTTGTTTGTTGTTATTCTGTCTCTTACTGTTCAAATAAACCTACCATTCAAATTATAGACTGATCATTTCTTTGTCAGTGGGCAAACATACAAAATCAGCAGGGGATCGAATACTTTTTTCCCTCACTGTATGTCACCTTTGCTCTGTAGAATATGACAATGTATAGTCTTGTATAATCTACACCATTCATGCCTTAATGTCCTGTACATGAATGTCTTGGATGTCCCCGTACATGCAAGTCCCTTGAAAGTATGCCAGGTGATCTCATGGAACCAAAGAGGCCCTGTACATGTAGTATGTTACCATGTGTTATACAAATATTAAGTTTGCACGTTGTGTCTGTAGTACACTATGTTCTTCTACAGCATTTACTCTTAAGCTAAGTGAACAATCAGTCTTTTGGGATGTAAGCGTTAGAATGGTCCCCCTTCTTAAGACGAGAAACAGATGGTCAATGTATACATTGCAGACATTGGAGCCTATTGTGATTTATGCTTGTGTTCATGCACCAGCCCACAGGATGAAGCAGGGAGCGCCTTCTCTATAAATACTGTGTTCAGCCAAAGACTTGTTAAACTGAATGGTTGTAATGCTCTTTTCCACGACCGGTCGTTATTAAACACTCTGAACTTGGTTCAAAGTCTTTGTCATTTTTGTTCTCGACTAGCTTCAATACCATCCTTTTAATAGTTTCCGACACTGCGTAAATGCAGCCAAATGGACCCTTTACCATTTTGTATGGGCTGTAGTTTACATACATTAGCTTTATTCAAATATGATTATATTATAATCATATTTTTCATTTGAAATACTCATTTTAATATTTTTGACCAATCAGAATCAATTCAAGATCATATGTAATTTAAACTTTTCTGGTCAGTCAGTTCTACCAAGCTGAGTTTATCCAGCTCAATAATTTAACATGGTATGTATTTTATTTCAGTTTAGTTTTGTGTTAGTTTCAGCAAAGACAGTACATTATGAAGATAGGCAGAAACTGCTTCTCCAATAGAAATCCCGATCACGCTTGTATGCGATGTTGGCTAGCTAAGCTCATGCGCCGAAACAAGTAATCAGGTATAACAGTCGTCTCGCGCCGAACTGCGTATGTGCAGGTCGTCAAATCAAAAGCACACCTTCGATATAAAGTTGCTTTTGACGAAAATGAAAACCTGTCAGTCAACTACTTAAGACATTGGCACGGATCTATAGGTTGTGGCTTTAGATTTTGCGAAAATTGACAACTAAGGAATCATTTTTCACTTCTCTCATTGACTTCTCAAACCCCAAACCCCGGCCTAGTCTGCTTGGTATGCGTCCCCAGAAGTCATACTGTACTGTCTTTGGTCCTGTCAAATTTTATTAGCATCGGTACGAACATGGCTTGAAACTTGAACCGAGTAGGCCAACAGACGATAAATACATTGAGGGCCTTATAATTAGCTAATGAGAAATTTACACTCACAAAGAATGACAAAGTCAAACACGAGTGTTTCCTTTACTACTAACGCAAGCTTGTTTTGCTAACATTAGCTCCCCTGCAAAACAAGCTAGCTAGTCAACATTAGCTAGATACTATAGCTCAACAACGCCGGCTATAGTTTGTACGTGACTGACACGGCTAGCTAGCTAGCTAACTCAAACCAGTGTGTTTACCCCATTCATAGACGCTAACTACTTTAGCGTCTATTGACGATAGTATCTTCTGACTGGGGGAGTTTTGTTAAGAGCCCTGACGCTTACTCTAAAAATGAACACTCATCGCATGCGGTACTGTTTTGGAAACATAAGGAACGTATCTTTCATACTGTGATGAGGTGTGAATGAAGGAGTCAGGCGCAGGAGGTAAAACACTGAAGTCCAGAGTTTATTCCGTTTACATAAATAAAACGCACCAAGCGTCAAAACAAAACTATCACAAGGGAAATATTCCAACTGAGCTACTCGCTCTCACAATGAAACAATCACTCACAAAGACAAGGGAAACAGAGGGAACACTTATACACATACTAATTAGGGGAATGAGCACCAGGTGTGTGTGACTGACAAGACAAGACATGACAAGTGGAGTGATGAGAATGGGATCGGCAGTAGCTAGTAAGCCGGTGACGACGAACACCGAAACCTGCCCGAACAAGGAGTGTCACGAGTTACAAAGCCAGAACCCAGAAGCAGACCAGGACAAGGTAAGTTGAAACGAAGGTGAGTGTTTATTTACAAATTCAAGAGTGATGCTGAATAATCCAGGGAACAGAGCGGGCGGCGTTGATTAGTTGTTGGGGGTGCAGTGGTTGATCCGATCATGGCTCGGCAGCCGCCGACCACCAGGCAGAGGTTGGATGAAGGTTCCGGAACAGTGATGTTCATGGCTAACGATCCGGCAGGGGAATGGATGTTAGGCCAGAGCCTAAGAAGGGTGATGATCAGGACCAGGTGTGCAGATTGCTGATGGGATGCAGGTGCGGAAATCAAGAGAGCTCCCCGGAGCGTTCCAGAACCCTCGGGAAACTGGAGATCCCGAGCAGAAAAAACTAGTCCACAGACAGGACCCGACTCAGACTGCCGGGATCGTTACAGTACCCCCCCTCCGACCAACGCCACCGGGCGGACTCCCGGAGCGCCAGGATGGAGGCGGTAGAAGTCACGGATGAGGTCAGCATCTAGGATCTGTCGCCGCGGAATCCAACTCCTCTCTTCAGGACCATACCCCTCCCAGTCCACAAGATACTGGAAACCCCGGCCCCGCCGTCTGGAATCCATGATGCGTCGCACCGTGTAGGCAGGACCACCTCCGATCATCCGAGGAGGAGGAGGAGGAGGCGGAGGAGGCAACAGAGGACTGAGGAAAACAGGCTTGAGGCAGGAGACATGAAAGGTGGGATGGACTCTGAGCGTCCTCGGGAGTTTGAGTCGAACTGCCACCGGGTTGATCACCTTCTCCACCACAAACGGACCAATGAACTTCGGTAACAACTTCCTAGACTCAGTCCGTAAAGGAAGATCCCGTGTGGCCAACCAGACCCTATCTCCGATGGTGTAGGTGGGAGCGGGGATCCGGCGACGATTCGCCTGGAGCTGATACCGGTCTGAAACTCTAAGGAGTGCCTTTCTGGCCCGATGCCAGGTCCGGTGGCAACGACGAATATGGGCCTGAACAGAAGGCACTGAGAGCTCCTTCTCCTGAGAAGGGAACAAGGGAGGTTGGTAGCCATACAGGCACTGGAAGGGAGACATCCCAGTGGCAGATGTAGGGGAGAGTATTGTGGGCATACTCAACCCAAGGCAACTGAGAGACCCAGGAGGTGGGGTTGGAAGAGGCCAGGCAGCGTAGCGTGGATTCCATCTTCTGGTTGGCTCTCTCCGCCTGACCATTAGATTGGGGGTGAAAACCAGATGTGAGACTGACTGTAGCTCCAATGGCCAAACAGAAGGACTTCCAGACAGCAGAGGTAAACTGAGGGCCACGGTCGGAAACGAGATCACTGGGCAACCCGTGGACCCTGAAAACCTCCCTAACCAGGATCTCGGACGTCTCCGAGGCAGAGGGAAGCTTGGCAATTGGCACAAAGTGGGCGAACTTGCTGAATCTGTCCACGATAGTCAGAACGACCGTGTTCCCCTCAGAAGCGGGCAACCCAGTGACAAAGTCCAGGGCCAGATGCGACCATGGTCGCCGGGGAATAGGAAGGGGGTGAAGTAGTCCAGAGCTGGGCCGATTGGTACCCTTATTCTGCGCACACACTGGACAGGCAGCAACATAACCCCGAGTATCCTCGGCCATGGCAGGCCACCAAAAAGCGTCTGCGAAGAAACGCCATCGTCCGAGCCACGCCAGGGTGACAAGCCATCTTGCTGGCGTGGGACCATTTGAGGACCGCAGGACGAACCGACTCAGGCACAAACAACCGACCGGGTGGACCGTTACCGGGACCGGGCTGCGTCCGAAGAGCCGCCATCACCTCCTCCTCAATCTTCCACCTAACAGCTCCCACGACGCAGTTCCGGGGGAGAATTGTCTCGGTCTTGGACCCACCCTCCTCCGTCTTGGAGAACATCCGAGACAAGGCGTCCGCCTTGCCGTTCTTAGATCCAGGTCGGAACGTCAGGGAAAAATTGAATCGTCCGAAAAACAACGACCACCTTGCCTGACGGGAGTTGAGACGTCTAGCCGATTGCACGTAAGCAAGATTCTTGTGGTCAGTCCAGACAATAAACGGTTGCTCCGCCCCTCCAACCAGTGGCGCCACTCCTCCAAGGCAAGTTTCACCGCGAGAAGCTCCCGGTTACCCACATCGTAATTCCTCTCCGCAGGCGAAAGGCGACGAGTAGTAGGCGCAGGGATGGAGTTTACTGTCCGTGGAGCATCGCTGCGACAGGATGGCGCCAACTCCCACATCAGACGCGTCCACTTCAACGATGAACTGACGGGCCGTGTCCGGTTGAGAGAGAATCGGTGCGTTGGTGAATCGCCTCTTCAAATCCAGAAACGCTCGATCCGCCTCCGGATTCCACTTGAAGCTCCTGATACTGGAAGTCAAGGCAGTTAACGGAGCGGCCACACGGCTGTAATCCCGGATGAATCTGCGGTAGAAATTCGCAAACCCCAAAAATCTCTGGAGCTGCAATCTCGTACCGGGCTGGGCCCATTCCAGAACCACTCTAACCTTCTCCTGGTCCATCCTAATCTCTCCCCTGGAGATGATGTACCCGAGAAAGGATGTCGTGTGGGCGTGAAACTCGCACTTCTCGGCCTTCACGAACAGGCGATTCTCCAACAATCGCTGCAGAACCTGCCGGACATGCTGGACGTGGTCGGAAGGTTCCTTCGAGAAGATCAGAATGTCATCCAGGTAAACAAACACAAAGAGACCGATCATATCTCTCAGGACGTCGTTCACCATACTCTGGAATACCGCTGGAGCATTGGTCAGTCCAAACGGCATCACCTGATACTCGAAGTGACCCATCGGTGTATTGAAACCCGTCAACCACTCGTCTCCCTCTCTGATCCGGACCATGTGATACGCATTGCGTAGGTCTAGCTTGGTGAACACCGTAGCACCCTGTAAGGAGTCGAAGGCAGAACTCATCAAGGGCAGGGGATACTTGTTCTTGACCGTGATGTCATTCAACCCCGATAATCAATACACGGTCGAAGAGAGCCATCCTTCTTACCCACAAAGAAGAATCCTGCCCCCAGGGGTGATGACGAGGGACGAACGAGACCAGCAGCTAGGGACTCCTTGATGTAGGTCTCCAAAGCCTCACGTTCAGGGCGGGAGATACTGTATAACCTTCCCTTGGGGTAGACAGCTCCAGGGAACAGGTTGATGGCACAATCATATGGTCGGTGGGGAGGGAGTGACAGAGCCTTCTGCTTACTGAACACTTCCCCCAAATCGTGATATGTCTCGGGAACCAGGGACAAATCTGGGGGTTTAGCCTCAATCACCTGACTGGGAACCGAATGGGGACAGGCAGTCTTGAGACAGTTAGCATGACAATCAAGGCTCCAACTCGTTACCTTGCCCGTCACCCAATCGAACGTGGGATTGTGTTCCTTCAGCCAGGGGTATCCAAGGACCAGAGGAACATGGGAAGACGGCAGAATGAAGAATGAAATCATCTCCGAATGATTCCCCGACAACAGCATCTTAACCGGTTCAGTCCTCATCGTGATACGTGCCAGACTACTGCCGTTCAGAGTGGTCGCTTCAATGGCTTCCGGCAATTGCTCCTTGGAAAGCCCCAGCTGTTCCACCAACTCGGCATCAAGAAAGCTTCCATCGGCACCTGAATCGATAAAAGCGTTAATCGCTAAGCTCTGATTCCTGTTCACAAGGGTAGCCGGGAAACGGGGTCTGACAGAGGTACTGAGAGGTTGAAACTGGCTCGCTAAAAGTCCTCCCAACTTTAGCGAGCCGGGCAGTTTGATGACCGCCGGGAACAAGTGGAGATGTAATGTCCCGAGCTACCACAGTAGAGGCAGCAGTTGGTCTTACGTCTATGTTGACGCTCCTCCTTGGTTAACCCGTGCCGCCCCACTTGCATGGATTCAGAATCGGGAGAGAGGACCTCTCCACTAATCCTTTGTGGTGGAGAATGATCGACGTGTTCTGGTCCACCACCCGACCCGACTGGGAACTGAGAAGCTGATCGACTGGACGGACCCCATTGCTTCTCCCTCCTTCGCTCTCGGACTCGATTATCCACCCGAATAGACAAGGCTACCAAGCTGTCCAGGTCACTAGGCTCCGGATAGGAGATCAGCTCATCCTTGAGCTGCTCCGACAGACCCTGGTAAAAGGCCGCTTGCAGAGACTCCTCATTCCACCCACTCTCCACAGCCAACGTCTTGAACTCGATCACGAAGTCGGCCACGCTGCGAGTTCCTTGGTGGAGCGAAAACAGGCGCCTAGCTGCGTCCCTCCCTCGGACGGAATGGTCGAAGAGCTTCCTCATCTCGGCCGTGAACCCCTGGTATGAAGCCATGCAGGGGTCTTGTCGTTCCCAAACGGCTGAAGCCCACTCCAGCGCTCGACCACGCAGCAACTCAATCACAAAGGCTATCCTAGCCTTGTCTGTGGCATAAGAGTAGGGCTGTAGATCGAACACTAACCCACACTGCATAAGGAAAGAACGGCATCTTCCCAGCTCCCCCTCATATTTATCCGGCGTCGGAACCTTGGGCTCACGGAAGGACACCGCTTCAGACGCGGCAGGCGAGATGGGTGAAACCGGTAGTGGATCCTCCACCGGAAACTTGCGCTGGTTCTGGACCTCCGTCAGACCGGTAGAAAGGTTCCGAACTGCCAACGCGATCTCCTGTAGCTCCGTGCTATGATGGCCCAACATCTTCTCCTGATGGGTAATGGCATGGCGAACAGAGTCCAGGTCCGCTGGGTTCATTACTGGCCGGATCGTTCTGTCACGAGTTACAAAGCCAGAACCCAGAAGCAGACCAGGACAAGGTAAGTTGAAACGAAGGTGAGTGTTTATTTACAAATTCAAGAGTGATGCTGAATAATCCAGGGAACAGAGCGGGCGGCGTTGATTAGTTGTTGGGGGTGCAGTGGTTGATCCGATCATGGCTCGGCAGCCGCCGACCACCAGGCAGAGGTTGGATGAAGGTTCCGGAACAGTGATGTTCATGGCTAACGATCCGGCAGGGAATGGATGTTAGGCCAGAGCCTAAGAAGGGTGATGATCAGGACCAGGTGTGCAGATTGCTGATGGGATGCAGGTGCGGAAATCAAGAGAGCTCCCCGGAGCGTTCCAGAACCCTCGGGAAACTGGAGATCCCGAGCAGAAAAAACTAGTCCACAGACAGGACCCGACTCAGACTGCCGGGATCGTTACAAGGAGGGGAGGCAGCCTCGGCGGAAGTCGTGACAGTACCCCCACCATGACGCGCAGCTCCAGCAGTGCGCCGACCCCGGCCTCGGGGACGGCCAGGAGGACGCGGAGCAGGGCGAGTCGGATGGCGACGGTGGAAATCCCTCAACAGGGAGGGATCGAGGATGTCCCTCCTTGGGACCCAGCACCGTTCCTCCAGACCGTACACCTCCCACTCCACGAGATACTGAAGGTCCCCCACCTGACGCCTCGAATCCAGTATGGAACAGACCGAGTACGCCGGGGCCCCCTCGATGTCCAGAGGAGGTGGAGGAACCTCCCGTACCTCAGACTCCTGGAGCGGACCAGCTACCACAGGCCTGAGGAGAGACACATGAAACGAGGGGTTAATATGGGGGGAGGGGGGGGAGTAACAAATCAGGTGGGAGTAACAACCTGTATGTAACCTCGTTTATCCTCCTCAGGACTTTAAACGGCCCCACAAACCGCAGGCTCAGCTTCCGGCAGGGCAGGCGGAGGGGCAGATTCTGGGTCGAGAGCCAGACCCGATCACCCGGTACGAAAACCAGGGCCTCCCTGCGGTGGCGGTCAGCGTTCGCCTTCTGACGATGCACGGCGCGGTGGAGGCGAACGTGGGCAGCGTCCCAAGTCTCCTCCACGCGCCAAAACCAGTCATCCACCACAGGAGCCTCGGTCTGGCTCTGGTGCCACGGTGCCAGGACCGGTTGGTAACCCAAAACAAGGGTGTTAGGTTAGGTTAGAAGGGTGTTAGGTTAGTGGAGGAGTGGCGGAGAGAGTTCTGAGCGTATTCTGCCCATGGCAGGACCTCGGTCGGACACTATATCCTCTGGTACCCCGTAGTGCCGGAAGACGTGAGTAAACAGAGCCTCCGCAGTTTGTAGGGCCGTGGGGAGACCGGGCAGAGGAAGGAGGCAGCAGGACTTCGAAAAGCAATCCACAACGACCAGGATAGTGGTGT
Organism: Coregonus clupeaformis; assembly: GCF_020615455.1. Taxonomy (NCBI): domain Eukaryota; kingdom Metazoa; phylum Chordata; class Actinopteri; order Salmoniformes; family Salmonidae; genus Coregonus; species Coregonus clupeaformis. The sequence continues at coordinate 58,509,489 of NC_059220.1, read as the reverse complement.
TACCTTGGGAGAGGGGAAGATCAGTAAGAAAATCAATACTAAGGTGAGACCATGGTCATTGTGGAACTGGTAAAGGTTGTAGCTTACCCGCTGGGAGGTGCCTAGGTGCCTTACTCTGGGCGCACACTGAGCAGGAGGAAACATACACCCTTACGTCCTTAGCCAATGTAGGCCACCAGTACTTCTTGGTCAGGCAGCGCATTGTACGACCGATACCTGGATGACCAGAGGAGGGTGACGTGTGTGCCCAGTAGATCAGACGATCACGGATAAGCGCAGGCACGTTCTGCAGCCCAGCTGGACACTGCGGTGGAGATGGATCTGAGCGTAATGCCTGCGCTATATCCGTGTCCATCGCCCATACTACCGGCGCCACAATGCATGAGGCCGGGAGTATGGGGGTGCTGTCTCTGGGCATCTCCTCTGTGTCATACAGCTGAGACAGTGCGTCTGCCTTCACATTCTTCGTACCCGGAATGTATGAGAGTGTGAAATCAAACCGGGTGAAGAAGAGGGCCCACCTGGGCTGGCGAGGATTCAGCCTCCTCGCTGCATGAATGTACTCCAGGTTACGGTGGTCTGTCCAGACAAGGAAAGGGTGTTTCGCCCCTTCGAGCCAATGTCTCCACACCTTCAAAGCTCGGACAACAGCCAGCAGCTCCCGATCACCAACGCCGTAGTTCTACTCTGCCGAGCTGAGCTTCTTCGAAAAGAACGCACAGGGGCGGAGCTTGGGTGGCGTGCCCGAGCATTGGGATAAGACAGCGCCTATCTCTACCTCGGACGCATCCACCTCCACTATGAACCGTAGTGATGGATCGGGGTGAGCCAGTACCGGGGCGGAGGTGAACAGACCCCGCAATCTACTTAAGGCCAAATCAGCCTCAGCAGACCAGCGGAGCCGGGATGGCCCACCCTTCAAAAAGGAGGTAATGGGAGCTGCGACCTTGTCAAAGCCCCAAATAAACCTCCGATAGTAGTTGGCAAAGCCAAGGACGCGCTGCACCTCCTTCATCGTGGTTGGAGTCGGCCAATTACACACGGCTGAAATGCGATCTCCCTCCATCTCCACACCTGTAGTAGTAATGCGGTATCCGAGGAAGGAGATTGAATGCTTGCAAACCAGGGATACATGCTCGTCGTGCGTAGAGGAATACACCAGGATGTCATCGATGTAGACCACCACACCGCGACCAAGCATGTCCCGAAACACCTCATTCACAAAGGACTGGAAAACAGATGGAGCATTCATCAAACCGTAGGGCTTCACCAGGTATTCATAATGCCTCGATGTTGTGCTGAATGCTGTTTTCCATCCCCTTCCCGAATATGCACCAGGTTGTAGGCACTCCTGAGGTCTAATTATGTGAAAAAACGGGCCCCATGCATTGACTCAATCACTGAAGGAATGAGGGGAAGAGGATAACTAAATCGTACTGTCACCTTATTCAGTGGTCGATAATCAATGCACGGGCGTAAACCGCCATCTTTCTTCTTCACAAAGAAGAAACTCGAGGAAGCGGGTGAAGTTTAGGGATGTATATACCCCTGGAGCAGGGACTCTGTAACGTATGTTTCCATAGCCTCCGTCTCAGCCTGCGACAGGGGATACACATGACTCCTGGGAGGTACAGCGTTTACCCGAAGGTTTATCGTGCAATCCCCCTCCCGATGAGGTGGTAATTTAGTCGCTTGCGTCTTGGAAAACGTGAGCGCCAGATCATGGTATTCTGGGGGAATGCGCACGGTGGGGTTACCGTCTGGACTTTCCACCGTGGTCGCACCAACGGAAACACCTAGACGCCTACCCGGACACTCACGCGACCACCCCATAAGTACCCTCTGCAGCCATGAAAAATTGGGGTTGTGAAGGGCTAACCACGGAATTCCTAAGACTACAGGGTAAGCAGGAGACTCAATAATCAAAAAAGTGATCTGCTCAACATGCGTCTCCTGAGTAATCATGGTGACTGGTACAGTAACCTCCTTAACCAACCCGGACCCTAATGGTCGACTTTCAAGTGCTCTGATGGGGAGTGGAATGGATAGGGGAACCAATGAAATGCCTTGACAGCGTGCAAATGCCCTGTCCATAAAGTTCCCAGCTCCGCCTGAATCGACTAGCGCCTTACACTGGGAAACTACCAGGTGATCGGGAAAGGAGATAGATAAGGTACAGTGCGCCGCAAAGTTTGGGTGTTACCTGGGGTGATGCGTGAGATCCCTGCCTACCGCCTCCAGACCCAAAGGAACGTTGACTGCGACGTGAGGTATTTTGCCCCTTCGTGCCACTGGAGTGGCACTGTCGATGTCCTCCTTCGCTCTCTCGACCGGCGGCTCCCCCCAGCTCCATCTGCTCAGGGTCAGAGTCGTCCGGAGTGGGAACGGGTAGACCCCTACCAGGACGTCCTCTGGCTGCTAGCAGATTGTCCAGCCGGATGGCCATGTCCACCAGTTGGGAGAACGATAGCATGGCATCACGGCAGGCTAGCTCCCGTCGGACGTCCTCCCTTAGGTGGCACTGGAAATGGTCGATCAGGGCCCGCTCGTTCCACCCGGACCCCGCTGCCAGCATCCGGAACTCCAGCGCGTAGTCCTATGCGGTCCTCGTCCCCTGCCTCAGATGGACCAGTCGTTCACCCGCCAAAAATGGCCCGAAAGAGGCGAGCAAACTCCCCGTAGTCCTCCAACACGGCACCTCCCTCGTTCCACACCGCGTTGGCCCACTCCAGGGCTCTCCCACAAAGGTAGGAAATGAGGATGGATACCTTCTCCCGCTCCAGTGGCACCGGCCTTATTCTGGAGAAATACAACTCTAGTTGGAGCAGAAATCCCTTACATCGCGCTGCCGTCCCATCAAACGCTGGTGGCCGGGATATCTGGATCCCTCCAGGGGCTGGGGTGTAGGTGGCTGGATCCAGTTGACCAGCTGGTCTCGATAGATCCATTGCTTCCCCCAAGCTGGCCAGCATCGAGGAATGCTCCTGGACCCTTGCCACAACTCCAGGCATGCGGTCTTCTCCTGCTGACTCCATTCAGCGGGTGAGTGATTCTGTGATGAGGTGTGAATGAAGGGGTCAGGCGCAGGAGGTAAAACACCGAAGTCCAGAGTTGATTCCATTTACATAAATAAAACGCACCAAGCGTCAAAACGAAACTATCACAAGGGAAATATTCCACCTTTGCAATAACAAATGGAAGAGTAGCTCAACCGAGCTACTCGCTCTAACAATGAAACAATCACTCACAAAGACAAGGGGAACAGAGGGAACACTTATACACATACTAATTAGGGGAATGAGCACCAGGTGTGTGTGATTGACAAGACAAGACATGACAAGTGGAGTGATGAGAATGGGATCGGCAGTAGCTAGTAAGCCGGTGACGACGAACGCCGAAACCTGCCCGAACAAGGAGGGGAGGCAGCCTCGGCGGAAGTCATGACACATACCAGCGAGAAATTATTTTCAAAAAACAAAAGGTAAATTACTACACACATTTATAAGGTTAGGGTTAGTGTTCCCACATGGCCATATCTCCATGTTACAGCGCTTGTTTACGGAAGACAGACGGAAAACAAAAACAAGGTTGGAATGTTGTTATATAAATTAAACAAAAAACAATTACTAGTTCATTTGACCAAAAACAAAGAAAATCTGTTAAAATCGCACTGTGGATGTATTTGAATTCAGAATTGCATTGGGGGCATACCTATATGTGACACCCACAGACCACAAGTATGTAGAGTTTACTGTGGGAAATCACCTTTCCAGTCAGTCTAGCTAGCCAGTTAACGTTAGCTATAATGAGTCTGCAGCCAGGCAGCAGCAGAAAATACCAAAACCGATTAGCTATCAACACAAGCAAATATTACATTTAGTCAGTACCACTTGCCGGTCGAATCACTCTGTTGATTTCCAGCTCGATTTCCAGCTCCCATTGTCTTGCCTGGACATACAGTGCCTTCAGAAAGTATTCATACCCCTTGAATTATTCCATATTTTGTTGTGGTACAGCCTGAATTCAAAATGGATTAAGTAGATTTTTTTCTCACCCATCTACACACAATACCCCATAATAAACATGTTTTTAGAAATGTTTTCACATTTATTGAAAATGAAATACAGAAATATCTCATTTATATAAGTATTCACACCCCTGAGTCAATACTTTGTAGAAGCACATTTGGCATCAATTACAGCTGTGAGTCTTTCTGGGTAAGTCTCTAACAGCTTTCCACACCTGGATTGTGCAACATTTGCCCATTATTATTTTCAAAATTCTTCAAGCTCTGTCAAATTGGTTGCTGATCATGGCTAGACAACTATTTTCAGGTCTTGCTATAGATTTTAACGAAGAATTAAGTAAAAACTGTAATTTGGCCACTCAGGGACATTCACTGTCTTCTTGGTAAGCAACAGTGTAGATTTGTCCTTGTGTTTTAGGTTATTGTCCTGCTGAAAGGTGAATTAATCTCCCAGTGTCTGGTGGAAAGCAGACTGACCTGGTTTTCCTCTAGGATTTTGCTTGTGCTTAGCTCCATTCCGTTTCTTTTTTATCCTGAAAAACTCCCCAGTCTTTAATAATTACAAGCATACCCATAACATGATGCAGCCACCACTATGCTTGAAAATATGGAGAGTGGTATTCTGTAATGTGTTGGATTGGATTTGCCCCAAACATAACACTTTGTATTCAGGACAAAAAGTGAATTGCTTTTCCACATTTGGTGCAGTATTACTTTAGTGCCTTGTTGCAAACAGGATGCATGTTTTGGAATATTTTTATTCTGTACAGGCTTCCTTCTTTTCACTCTGTCAATTAGGTTAGTATTGTGGAGTAACTACAATGTTGTTGATCCATCCTCAATTTTCTCCTATCACAGCTATGAAACTCTGTAACTGTTTTAAAGTCACCACTGTGAAATCCCTGAGCGGTTTCCTTCCTCTCCGGCAACTGAGTTAGGAAGGACGCCTGTATCTTTGTAGTGACTGGGTGTATTGATACACCATCCAATGTGTGATTAATAACTTCACCATGCTCAAAGGGATATTCAATGTCTGCTTTTTTTGTTTTACCCATGTACCAATAGGTGCCCTTGGAAAACCTCCCTGGTCTTTGTGGTTGAATCTGTGTTTGAAATTCACTGCTCGACTGAGGGACCTTACAGATAATTGTATGTGTGGGGTATAAACACTGTTATTGCACATAGAGTGAGTTCATGCAACTTATTATGTGACTTGTTAAGCACATTTTTTACTCCTGAATTAATTTAGGCTTGCTATAACAGAGGTTGAATAATTATTGACTGAAGACATTTCAGCTTTTGATTTTTTATTAATTTGTAAACATTTCAAAATACATAATTCCACTTTCACAAAAATCTCAATTTAATCCATTTTAAATTCAGGCTGTAACACAACAAAATGGGGGAAAAGTCAAGGGGGGTGAATACTTTCTGAAGGCACTGTATACAACTCCAACGTTTAGCGCCTGAATTTGAAATTCCGTCATGTGCCCCTCGCTCCTCAAAATATTGAATGCGCATGCGCCCTTCAAAAGATGTGTGACAGCACCCACTAGCTAGTCTGAGTACCAGTCTCTTTAGCTAACATTCCACTCCTTGCCACTCCTTGTAATGGCCAAATTTATTTGGCACATGACATGGAGTACAGGGAGTGGATTAACTAAAAGACTAGTACCCAGGCTAGCGTCTGTTTTGGCAAAAACGATGTTGAATGGATTTGAATCTGCCAGTTCACTCTGCATATTGGCTGTTTAGGTAAAAAATTGGTTCCTGAATGGATTTGAATCTGCCAGGTCACTCAGCATATTTGCAGAGGAATTTCACAAGCATAATATAATATGGTTTTCTCATGCCTGACCCAGTTGGTATGGTCAACTGGGTCCCATAGACAGTCCCTGACAATATTCACACCAGATAGCCCACTTACAGTACAACCCATTTAAAATAGATTCAGGGCCCATTTGGTACCCACGGGTTTGCCTGTTTGTGACCCAAATGGTTAACCTGATTGGGTCCCAATCATTATTCCTGAAAAAATAACACCAGATTGCTCACTTACAGCCCATAAATAAATTATTCAGGGCCCATTTGGGACCCACACTATAACTCACATGGGTTTATCCATGTCTTGCCCAAAAGGTTAACCCAACTGTGTACCACCTAAGATAACCATTTCGCCCTTGCCCAGTTGAAACCCATGAAGTCCATATAAAACCCAGGTGAGGCCCACCTAGACATGTTGGCTGGTATAGGACAGGATTTGTCTATGATGTGCTTATGTATTAGTCCTACAGAGGCATTATTAGGGCACTGATGGCCAAATGTGATATATACTGTACGTAAAAGAAAATATAGGCCGATGTCTATTCAATATTAAAAGTAAAATTGATCAAGCTAAGTGGGTGACAGAAAAACATTAATGTTCAGTGTCACTGCCATATTTTTATACAATAGTCTTCAATACATAGGCCTTTTGCCTGTATTTTGTCTGTGCTGCTCCAGATGGGGTGCATGGAGCCCTTAAGTGCTATCAACTGTGAGGCTGAATACATTGTCACAATTCGGTACAACGAGGGAGTGGAAATAAGGTTCGTATGGAATTGTGTATCCTGCCAAGCAGGTGATTTTCTCAGCAAGAGGCTGCACTCAGTTATCAAAGGCATTGTCTAACGACTGCTTTTAGCAAAAGAGCAGCGATAGTCCAAGTGTGAACCTCTACAGTCGTGGTGCCAAAAAGTTGTGCCTGAACACAATGAGAGGGTGGGGCTCTCTGCCATTCTAGACCTACACTGCTTTCACTTTTTATGACACTGAGCAAATTGACAAGTTCTCTCTCCCTTTTTATATCTTTCTACCTGTAGGCCTACTTTCTCCCTTCTCTCTTTCATCTACTCCATTCTGAACAGCTGTCTATTTTTCAGCATCATCTCTCCATCCATGGAATCCAAGTCTATTTGTTCTTCACTTTCTCCCTTCTCCTCTCTCATACAACCCTGTCCCTCTCTGTCTGTCTCTACCATCTCCCTTTCCTCGCCATCTGTCTGTTTCCATTCACAGTGCCTGGGTTAGGTTGTCTGCCAGCATGGCCAGTGGTGTGTAGCCTGGTGGTCCTGTGGGTGTGCTATTATACAAAGTATGGTGGTCCAAAACACAGCAAAGCTGGCTCAATTTAGTCTAACCCATGTCACAGTATTGACATAGCAAACTAAATCACACAGATCATGTAAGAATGCCTGGAAGAAATACTCCTCTCATTGCCTCTACTTTTCAGCATAAGACATGTTGGCTCGGACAACAAACATGGCTAATGCAAAAATATTTTTCAATTGGAATTGATTGAATACTGAGGTATAATTCTTCATGGATCTGAGCATTTACACAAACTCCAAACCCCACTTTAAACACCTAGGCCTAACAAAAGACATAGGATTTACTGAAGGTCTATTAGATGCACATGACCCCTCGGATTCTATGGCATTTAGAAAAGATTACAGACATCTCAGACGTCATTCAGAGTGAGCGCTCAAAGAACACACAGGGAAGGAACAACAGCTTAGACACTGGAGTTCAATTGATGATCACAGACAGTATATCAGATTTGATATGTGTGCTCTAAAATTTGATTTCTTCAGATTAAGTCAAAAACAATTGTTCATAGCTAAAGGCTTATATGCATTTGAAATGTAGGGCCTGAGCAGAGAGAGGGGGAACATTAGGCAGAAGTGTAGTGCACACACTGTATATATATTTTCAATTTTCTGTTGTATTTTTGACTTTATGTTTTGTTTTACCCCATATGTAACTCTGTGTTGTTGTTTTTATCGCACTGCTTTGCTTTATCTTGGCCAGGTCACAGTTGTAAATGAGAACTTGTTCTCAACTGGCTTACCTGGTTAAATAAAGGTTAAATAAAATTGTTTTAAAAAGTGTGGAAAATATCCTGTCATGTAGGTAAGGAAGAAGCCATCAATTCAGAAACATTTAGGGGTTTTGGACCTGGGGATGTTAGTGGTCAGTTTCTGTATAACTTGGTTCTTACTGTATTCAGAAGGATTTAAAAAATTGTTTTGGTGGAGGATTTTCATTTTCTAAAAATATCACTCAAAGTATAAGACAGGGCAGGCTACAATTATTCTAGTAGAGTGACATGGTGGGATTTACTCAGCAGTGATATACTCAGGTTTATTTATACTAATTGACCTCTAGCACTGACGTGTTTAATCCAGTTCATAGTATGTGTGTTCATAGTATGTGGGAGGGAGGGGGGAGACTTCTCTGATGTTGGCAGTGTTGTGTGAACAGGCTGTGTGAACATGGAGAGATTATGTGTCCTCCGCCAGTAGAGGGGAAAATATGACTGACACAAGAGGGGGAGGATTTGGGTTTTGTTCACTTCATCTTTTGTGTGTATGTTTCAGCTACGTACACATGTGCATGTGTGTGTGACCACCAGCCCTCAACTAGTCCTGTCTGACTTTGCCGTCCACTCGTCCATGCACTCAGCCACCCACACTGCAGGCTTGACCCATGCCATCCTCATCCCATCCTCTCTTCTACAAAGCCAGAGCAGAGCTGTGTCCTCTGGTCCTGTATGCTGCCAGCTGCTGGCCTGTGTGAGTGTGTAATTATGGTGCTGTGTGGTTGCTCTGGGTGGTGCTGTGGGCTTGGGAGGCCCCCAGATGGTCTGGTGGGCCAGCTCTGGAGGGGAGAGGTTTCCTCCTCAAGGTCCTGGCTACAGCCTGATCTCAGGGGGAGAAGTCAGTGTGGGACCTGGTCTGGGTGGGGCTCCATCTATCCCAACACACCCACCCTGCCTATCCTTCTGGAACCTATCATATAGTATTTCATTACCTAGAGGCCACGCTCTGACCTCAGAAAGCAGGGTGTGCGTGTGTGTGTCTTCCGTGTTCTGTACATGCGTGTGTGCATGGGTGTGTGTGGAGCGGTGGGGCGTCGGTTTAAGTAGCCTACTACACTCTGTTGGCATGTGCTGTGATTAGAGATGGGGTGGACTGGGGCGGTGTGACACGTAGCAGACTGCCTGCTGTCTCAGATACACACAGGCCTGGAGAGCGGCTGTAGGAGGGCTGCTGTATTGCATGTAGGGAATAGTAGTGCTCTCTTTGGAGTGTGTTTACGCGGAGTGTGTTTTACATGGTGCTTGATGTACCAAAGCGGCAAAGGTACAGACACTAATTTTCTCTCTCTCCATCTATCTCCCTCTTCTCTCCTGTCTCTCTCTCCTCTCCTAGGGGGTCTACTCACCTGTGTTTGCTGTTGCCTGAACTTTGGAAAGTTTACGTGGCAATCTTCCCTTCACACTTCAGTGATTAGGTGAACCCGTGATCTCTCTCTGTCTGTTCTTTCTCCACCTGTGTTTTCTAGTGATTTCTTCTCTTGCTCTGTTTTTTTATCTTTTGTCACTCATCTCTATATCACTGTTATGAGTAGCTATGTGTGTTGTTACCATTTCATCATTCGATGTGCTGATATGGCTATATCCCAGTGCTAATGGGATTGCCATGTTTATTATGCCAGGACTTTCAAAAAATTTTAGTTAATTCGAGTGGCAGATGGTTTAGTTTGTAAAGACCATAGAAATGGAAAGACGGTCTCTGTGTGCAGCTTTAATGTGAACGTTCTTTACAATTACAGTCCATCTACAATGCACTGGTTGAAGAACCCCAGAAAATATCACACTCTCTCAAGTTCCACACCTACTGTATATGACAATGGGCATTTCAACTGTATTGCCTTCAAACCTGCAGGAATCGTGCAACCGCAACGTCACAGTTCATTATAGAGATTTTTATTCCAAGGCTGGCTTTCAGTTCGAGGCATGGCTGGCTTTTAGTCCAACACTGGCTTGCTTTCCACACAAATACAAGTTTGCCCTATCGGTATTATGAATAGAAATGTATTTGTTTTCACTGTATGCAAGTTCTCAGATGGAAACAAACAGTTTTGACATTTCAGATCAACGTTGCTGTATCCTTAAACATGACAAACATGGAACAAATCAATGGGACAACCAATCCATATATGTCTGTAGAAAACCAGGGCAGGGTTCGAGCTAGTGACGGGATCACTCACTATTTGTTTTTGTGTGTGTGTGTTGTGTGCAGATTTGCTATGTTACTGTAACGAATTTCAGAATTCATGATGTCTGCCCATACAGTGGGGGAAAAAAGTATTTAGTCAGCCACCAATTGTGCAAGTTCTCCCACTTAAAAAGATGAGAGAGGCCTGTAATTTTCATCATAGGTACACGTCAACTATGACGGACAAATTGAGGATTTTTTTTTTTTAATGAATTTATTTGCAAATTATGGTGGAAAATAAGTATTTGGTCACCTACAAACAAGCAAGATTTCTGGCTCTCACAGACCTGTAACTTCTTCTTTAAGAGGCTCCTCTGTCCTCCACTCGTTACCTGTATTAATGGCACCTGTTTGAACTTGTTATCAGTATAAAAGACACCTGTCCACAACCTCAAACAGTCACACTCCAAACTCCACTATGGCCAAGACCAAAGAGCTGTCAAAGGACACCAGAAACAAAATTGTAGACCTGCACCAGGCTGGGAAGACTGAATCTGCAATAGGTAAGCAGCTTGGTTTGAAGAAATCAACTGTGGGAGCAATTATTAGGAAATGGAAGACATACAAGACCACTGATAATCTCCCTCGATCTGGGGCTCCACGCAAGATCTCACCCCGTGGGGTCAAAATGATCACAAGAACGGTGAGCAAAAATCCCAGAACCACACAGGGGGACCTAGTGAATGACCTGCAGAGAGCTGGGACCAAAGAAACAAAGCCTACCATCAGTAACACTCTACGCCGCCAGGGACTCAAATCCTGCAGTGCCAGACGTGTCCCCCTGCTTAAGCCAGTACATGTCCAGGCCCGTCTGAAGTTTGCTAGAGTGCATTTGGATGATCCAGAAGAGGATTGGGAGAATGTCATATGGTCAGATGAAACCAAAATATAACTTTTTGGTAAAAACTCAACTCGTCGTGTTTGGAGGACAAAGAATGCTGAGTTGCATCCAAATAACACCATACCTACTGTGAAGCATGGGGGTGGAAACATCATGCTTTGGGGCTGTTTTTCTGCAAAGGGACCAGGACGACTGATCCGTGTAAAGGAAAGAATGAATGGGGCCATGTATCGTGAGATTTTGAGTGAAAACCTCCTTCCTTCAGCAAGGGCATTGAAGATGAAACGTGGCTGGGTCTTTCAGCATGACAATGATCCCAAACACACCGCCCGGGCAACGAAGGAGTGGCTTCATAAGAAGCATTTCAAGGTCCTGGAGTGGCCTAGCCAGTCTCCAGATCTCAATCCCATAGAAAATCTTTGGAGGGAGTTGAAAGTCCGTGTTTCCCAGCGACAGCCCCAAAACATCACTGCTCTAGAGGAGATCTGCATGGAGGAATGGGCCAAAATACCAGCAACAGTGTGTGAAAACCTTGTGAAGACTTACAGAAAACGTTTGACCTGTGTCATTGCCAACAAAGGGTATACAACAAAGTATTGAGAAACTTTTGTTATTGACCAAATACTTATTTTCCATCATAATTTGCAAATAAATTCATAAAAAATCCTACAATGTGATTTTCTGGATATTTTTTTCTCATTTTGTCCGTCATAGTTGACGCGTACCTATGATGAAAATTACAGGCCTCTCTCATCTTTTTAAGTGGGAGAACATGCACAATTGGTGGCTGACTAAATACTTTTTTTCCCCACTGTAAGTCTGCCCGTGAATGTATTTCAAGGGCAGGGGAGTAGGCTACATGTTTATTGATAGAGGAAGCTGGATTATTTTTAGTGGTACAGCTTGGGAGTGGGCGTTAAAGCATGAGAATGATCAAATCAAATGTTAATTGTCACATGCTTCGTAAACAACAGGTGTAGACTAACAGTGAAATTCTTACGGGCCCTTCCCAACAATGCAGAGTACAATTTTTTTTTAGATAATGATATCAAAAAATATGGTAACACGAGGAATAAATACACAATGAGCAATGATAGCTTGGCTATATACATGGGGTACCATTACCAAGTTGATGTGCAGGTGTATGAGGAAATTGAGGTAGATTCAAGCAATAAGGCCCAAGGGGTGTGGTATATTGGCCATATACCACAACGCCCCGAGATGCCTTATTGCTATTATAAACTGGTTACCAATGAATACCCGTGGTATACGGTCTGATATACCACTGCTGTCAGCCAATCAGTATTCAGGCTCGAACCACCTAGTTTGTACATACAGTGGCTTGTGAAAGTATTCACCCCCCTTGTCATTTTTCCTATTTTGTTGCCTTACAATCTCAAATTAAAATCTGTATCATTTGATTTACACAATACGCATACCACTTTGAAGATGCTCCAGCTCCTTCATGTTGGATTAGTTCCACTGGTGTACAACAATCTTTAAGTCATACCACAGATTCTCAATTGGATTGAGGTCTGGTCTTTGACTAGGCCATTCCAAGACATTTAAATGTTTCCCTTTAAACTACTCGAGTGTTGCTTTAGCAGTATGCTTAGGGTCATTGTCCTGCTGGAAGGTGAACCTCCGTCCCAGTCTCAAATCTCTGGAAGAGTGAAACAGGTTTCCTTCAAGAATTTCCCTGTATTTAGCGGCATCCATCATTCCTTCAATTCTGACCAGTTTCCCAGTCCCTGAGGTGTTGGGTTTGCGCCAGACATAGCATTTTCCTTGATGGCCAAAAAGCTCAATTGTAGTCTCATCTGACCAGAGTACCTTCTTCCATATGTTTGGGGAGTCTCCCACATGCGTTTTGGCGAACACCAAACGTGTTTGCTTATTCTTTTTCTTTAAGCAATGGCTTTTTTCTAGCCACTCTGCCGTAAAGGCCAGCTCTGGAGTGTACGGCTTAAAGTGGTCCTATGGACAGATACTCCAATCTCCGCTGTGGAGCTTTGCAGCTCCTTCAGGGTTATCTTTGGTCTCTTTGTTGCCTCTCTGATTAATACCCTCCTTGCCTGGTCCGTGAGTTTTGGTGGGCGGCCCTCTCTTGGCAGGTTTGTTGTGGTGCCATATTCTTTCAATTTTTTTATAATGGATTTAATGGTGTTCCGTGGGATATTCAAAGTTTCAGATATTTTTTTATAACCCAACTCTGATCTGTACTTCTCCACAACTTTGTCCCTGACCTGTTTGGAGAGCTCCTTGGTCTTCATGGTGCCGCTTGCTTGGTGGTGCCCCTTGCTTAGTGGTGTTGCAGACTCTGGGGCCTTTCAGAACAGGTGTATATATACTGAGATCATGTGACAGATCATGTGACACTTAGATTGCGCACAGGTGGACTTTATTTAACTAATTATGTGACTTCTGAAGGTAATTGGTTGCACCAGATCTTATTTAGGGGGTGAATACACATGCACACACCACTTTTCTGTTATAATTATAATTTTTTTCACCAATTTGGACTAATTTGTGTATGTCCATTACATGAAATCCAAAAAGAAAAAAAATAATAATTACAGGTTGTAATGCAACAAAATAGGAAAAACTCCAAGGGGGATGAATACTTTTGCAAGGCACTGTATACGTAGGGGTAAAGTGACTAGGCAACAGGATAGATAATAGACAGTAGCAGCAGTGTATGTGATGAGTGTGGAAGTGTGTGTGTGGCAACAGTGTGCCTGTGTCTACGTGTTATGGGTGAGTGAATGTGTATGTAGGCTCGGGTGGGAAGGGGGGTGGGGTCCAGCTGTGTGGCTGGGGTAGGGGTCAAAGGTCATGAGTCGGGACAGGGAGAGAGGGGACAGACATGGTGCAGAGGTCAGTGTGTAATAGAGGTACAGCAGAAGGGCTACGTAGCATGTAGTGTAGTGTATGATGCCACATCCGCTCATTCTTATTGATCCAGCATGATCTAGATTTAAAAGGATATTTAGGGCATTTGCCCTGTGGCAGTGTGAGCCCATATGGGCCACAGCCCAGAGGCATGCTGGGTAATTCTGAATCATCATTGTAATCCCCCATGTCAGTACATGCCAAGCCAAGGAGGACTCTTTATACATAGCCCAACTGTAATACTCAACGGCCCTGCTGGATGGTATTCCAGGATTCACTCTCTCTTTTCCTCTCTTTCTCTCACGCATCCCTTTTTCTTCTTGGTAACCCTTTGTTTGGTCAATTGCTACTGTATACCTACTCAGTAACACTAACATTAGTTAACAAATTGTTGCATACTAATTTAGTAATTCTGGTTTATTTTGGATTGTTTGTCTTTCTCACTCGCTAACACAAACATACACAGACATAGACCAAGGAAAACGTGAGGAATGATTGTTCCTTACTAAAAAAGCAGGTGGCAGGACGGGCTGATTGAGTTATAGTGATTATTTCATTGTGGTAATAGTGATGGCATTATCCATTTCCTCTAACAGTATTACATCCCAAATTACACCCAGCCCAGAGCACACAGTCCTGTCTGGAATAGAAAGGGGGATGAATGAAAGAGGGGGAGAGAGGGTGGAGAAACTGAAACAATTATACAAATGACCCATTCTGACCTAGTCTTCTACCAGCATAAAGCAACAACTAGTGCTGCTGGGTAAAACCCTTGAGACTATTTGTCCAGACACAACTTAATCTGCAAATGTAAAAAATCCAGCAGTAACAAAACACTAACAGACTGACCCTCATGTAATACAATATTCAGAGCATTTAGCAAAATATTATTATCTGGCCAATATGCTTTCTGGCTTTGGAAAGGCATTATGATGGGTTGTCTAATGAGGTTTTCAAATAACTGGGAGCGTTTGTTTTCAGTCCGCTTTTCACATAGGGACTTGGTCAATAGTAGTAGCCAATCTTATGACATTTAAGAATTCGAAATGCTTATTTATACCACACATGAGGACAGACTAGACAGGGGTCTGTTACAGACAGCTGAGTAACTGCATCTGTCTGTTGGTGTGTGGATTTGAATTACACTTGCATGCTCTACAGCTGTGCCTCAGGCTCAGGGTTATTAGATTGTTTGTTTGTTCTCATTTTTAAAGGTACCTGTATCTGTGACCAGGTGTATGTGTTTGCCAGTGTGTGTACAATATTTTGTGAGCAAATGCTTATGAGCTTTATGTGTATTTACAGTAGTGTGTGTGTGTGTGTGTGTGTGTGTGTGTGTGTGTGTGTGTGTGTGTGTGTGTGTGTGTGTGTGTGTGTGTGTTTGATCCACAGTGCAGTTGTGTTGTGTAAAGATTGAACACAAACGTGTGTGGTAAGAGAATTGGAGGTGGGCAACATTCACCACCAGACGCCGACAGGCAACGCTAGTACAGTTCCTAGGTGCATGTGACTAGGTCACCATGACAACCAAAATCCCTTGAGCATGCTCAGAGTGGCGTCACTGGCTGCCTCTGGCACACACTCCTGGTTTGGCTCAGCAGTGGAGGAAGAACAGGAGGCAACTTTCAAAGCTTACAGGAAAGAGATCCAGAGAAGGGCCTTCGCTCAGAGGAGAGGGAAACAGGAACTCTATTTTGAATAGTTTCAGATCCTACTGGTCTATTTTAGTGCTATGCCCTGAACACAGACATCTTCAGAGCATACAGTGCTGCCGGTGTCTCTGGTCATTACTCACAATGTAGCAGCAGCATACACTCATACACTCTCCACCATTCTGCACCATTAATAATGAAACAGAAGGAAACCACCACAGCCGGCTGGATGGGCTACATCAATCTCTGTGGTCACCGGATACTTAGCAGTACATCACTCATTTGCCCACTCTATCACGTATTGACACAAACAGCCACGCACACTCACATGCACTCACACACAGACACACAGACACACACACACACAGACACACACACACAGACACACAAACAAACACATTCACCCACTCATGTTAGCAGGTGCTTTGACGTTATCAGTATGGATCCAATGGAGGGGGACATTTCGTAAACAGATCCATGGGGAGTGGTTGA
The DNA here is from genome assembly GCF_020615455.1 of Coregonus clupeaformis. Lineage (NCBI taxonomy): Eukaryota > Metazoa > Chordata > Actinopteri > Salmoniformes > Salmonidae > Coregonus > Coregonus clupeaformis. Next base: position 58,493,484 of record NC_059220.1, on the reverse strand, counting down.
GGCAGGCGCCCCAATCGTTTGTCATGCTCATCCCCATTGTCTGGGAAGCAAACTGGTGAGTCCCTCTGTGATTGGTTTTGCTTCAGTTGAGTGTGTATTTGTCAGGCAGGAAGGTCCTTTGGGTCCTTTATGAAAGATGGCAAAGATTATTATCAGAGTCATGTTTAACTCCAAAACAAACACATGGTTGGCTAGCTAGATCAAACAGATACCACCCTTCTCAGTGGGGGATACATCTTACACAACATCGCCGAAGCCTCCTGCAAAACGGAAAGATACAGTATATTCATAGATTAATTCCAGTAAACAACAGATAAGAGTTGTTAGTCATGTAAAGACAGTGAAGAGCAGAGCTGACTGCTGAGCTGGCTACTCAGGCAGTTAGACAGAAGGGCTCTCAGTGTCACTACTAGACAGAGGTCAGGGCACTGCTGTCCACTCCTCTCTCTGTGTGTGTGTGTGTGTGTGTGTGTGTGTGTGTGTGTGTGTGTGTGTGTGTGTGTGTGTGTGTGTGTGTGTGTGTGTGTGTGTGTGTGTGTGTGTGTGTGTGTGTGTATGCGCGTGTGTGTGTGTGTATGCGCGTGTGCGCGTGTGTGCGCATGCATATCTGTGTCTGTGTTTGTACTTGTGCGCATGTGCATGCATGTGTGTATGCCCACATGTAGTATCCCTCAATCATGTTTTGTACTTCCTATACAATTGTGTAGTATAGCGTAGAATACTATAGTAAATAGTACAGCATTATCCACCAAAACACTGTGCAGTAAATACTACAGTAATTTCAGCAAAAACACTACAGTGTCTACAAAAACACTACAGCTTTTTAACTAAAGTAATACTACAGTATTTAATTTGCATATACCCTGCCTATTCCCCTCCCCCTTATCCCAATTTGTGTCTGCAAAAACACTACAGTGAATATTACAGTAAAGTCTGCAAAAGCACTACAGTGAATACTGTACTATATAAATATAGCAATACTACAGTATTTATGTGGGTGTCTTGGTGTGTGGTCTTAGTGGCTGCAGAAGCATTACTGTAAGCTGCAGGGGTAGGTTAAAGATTTCCATCTCTTACTGTGCTCAAACTCTCTGACTAGAGCATACTTCACATTGTGTTCTGCCAAGCACAAGTAGTGTGTTCAGGCAGAGATCATCACATTCAGGCCTGGTCTGGTCATACTATAGGTAGGTGCAGCATCCTGCCATGTAGCAAAGGGATGTGCACAGCGGGCTACAGTGGTGCCCTGCCTGCCCTGTAATCAGCAGCAGTGGACCCAGCAGAGCAAACACAGCAATAAAATACAAGATTGTTTCTGACTGCAAAACTCCTCCCTGTGAGTGTTCCTCTGTGTTTGGTTGTGTCACTGTGAATTTGTGTCACACTTAATTTGAGCCTGTTTGCTACAGCAGGAAAATAATCCAGCAGCAACAGGAAATGTGAATTATTATGTGGATTATAATTAATTGACATTTTTTGTTAAGGCAAATCAAGTCTCAAATTTCAATGTGGAAATTACAAACTTTAGAAGTCTTTTTAATACTCAAATACACTACAAGTTTGCATTTCCTACATCTGTAGTGTTTGTGTATGCTTTATGTATGTGCAAATATGTCTATGAAACTGAAAGTATGCATAGGATAGGATACTATACCGTTCATACCAGTGGCTGTTGGTGCTGTTTAAGATTAGGGAGGGACAATTTTTTATGAGCATGGCCTTATTTCTATTACAGCGTATTGGATGACTGTCATTCATATTCCATTCTCCCAGCTCAACATCAATAGGTTTAGGGTACTACTTGATAAAAATGTTTTGCCCTATACCCATCATGAGGTTGCTACGACCTAGCCTACAAATTAAAGTTTATAACATTGGTGCACAGGTCGAGAGACAAATTGGAGTAATCAAGGTGACAGACAGTAACACATTCAATACCGCCTTGCACACTCTTGCCTACATCTAGCTGATCTGGGATGTAATCATTAGTCTAATCAGTTGCAAAACGTTCTGTTCTAGAATGAGAGTTTCTATTGGACAAATTCAGGTAGGTCCATCCCTGTTTTGTTCAATTTGCTTCCATTTAAGAAACGTTTTACATCAGAATCGGCGGAATGAATACACCCCTGATCACCTGCACCTTCACTTTCATAGCAGCCACATACAGCATCGTCACTTTGCTCGTTGTATAATTTCTTCTCGTATCAACTTTTTTTATGTTTCACTATTTGTATTTTTATGAAATTCACTGAGTAGGATGGTCCTCCCCTTCCTCCTCTGGTTCATACAGTTTATGCGATGTGGCACTGTGGTTTGCATGTCTGTGTGTCATGTATATTTGTGGGTTAGATACAGATGTAGGGAGGATGATATTATGTGTCGGCTCTTGCACAATGCAGTAATATTTTCTCTATCATCCTCACTGTTGAGGATTATGATTAGTTGAGTCTGGATAAGACACAGGGTTACTATTTGATAAAATAACTGGTGTTTTACTTTGAAGATGACAAGGTTAAGACAACGTATTACTGTAATTCCATGTGGAAGCGTTAGAAAATAAACAAATTCATTCGACCAGTGCTGTTGATAACTACTAGCGCCGTTGCTAACTTGCAATGCTGGTCCCATTTTTTCGCAAAAAGTTATGGGATATTAGAATCCCGTTATCATAACCTTTATCTTAATCAACCTGGAATGGGCTGGGGAGATGGATGATGATGAGGACTGGAACCGGTTCTGCACCTGTTCTTCCTCTCCATCTCTCCTCTGCTCTAATCATCTCTCCATCTCTCCTCCGCTCTAATCATCTCTCCTTTGCTCTTTTCTCCTGTCCATCTCTCCTCCGCTCTAATCATCTCTCCATCTCTCCTCCGCTCTAATCATCTCTCCTCTGCTCTTTTCTCCTCTCCATCTTTCCTCCGCTCTTCTCTTCACTATATCTCTCCTTTGCTCTTCTCTCTATCTCTCCTCTGCTCTTCTATCCTGCTCCAAAAAAGTAGGTGCATGCTGATTCTGCTTGTGCATGTAGATTTGCTTTGTCTAATTTCATAAAAGGGTCCAGTGTTGTTGTCGTACTCGGTGTTGATCATCATGACACAGCTTTAACACATCACCCTGAACAGTGAGATGCATTAAGCATATTAGATATGATCAAAATATATTACGCTAGCTGATTCAAAGATGGTAGCCAAAACACATTGCTAATACAGTGCATTCATAAAGTATTCATACCCCTTGACTTATTCCACATTTTGTTCTGTTACAGCCTGAATTCAAAATTGATTAAATATATTATTTTCTCACCCATCTACACACAATACCCCATAATGGCAAAGTGAAAACATGTTTTTAAACATTTTTGCAAAATTATTGAAAATGAAATACAGAAATATCTAATTTACCTAAGGAGTCAATACTTTGTAGAAACACCTTTGGCAGCGATTACAGCTGTGCGTCTTACTGGGTAAGTTTCTAAGAGCTTTCTACACCTGGATTGTGCAACATTTGCCCATTATTATTTTCAGAATTATTCAAGCTCTGTCAAATTGGTTATTGATCATTGCTAGACAAACATTTTCAGGTCTTGCCATAGATTTTCAAGTAGATTTAAATCAAAACTGTAACTCGGCCACTCAGGAACATTCACTGTCTTAGTGGTAAGCAACTCCAGTGTAGATTTTGCCTTGTGATTTAGCTTATTGTCCTGCTGAAAGGTGAATGGAAAGCAGACTGAACCTGGTTTTTCTCTAGGATTTTGCTTGTGCTTAGCTCCATTCCTTTTATTTTCTATCCTGAAAAACTCCCCGGTCCTTAATGATTACAAGTATACCCATAATATGATGCAGCAGTATGATGGAGTAACTACAATGTTGTTGATCCATCCTCAGTTTTCTCCTATCACAGCCATTAAACCCTGTAACTGTTTTATAGCCATAATTGGCCTGATGGTGAAATCCCTGAGTGGTTTCCTTCATCTCTGGCAACGGAGTTAGGAAGGACGCCTGTATCTTTGTGGTGACTGGGTGTATTGATACACCATCCAAAGTGTAATTAATAACTTCACCATGCTCAAAGGGATATTCAATGTCTGCTTTTTTTTGTTTTAGCCTTCTTTGTGAGGCATTGGAAAACCTTCCTGGTCTTTGTGGTTGAATCTGTGTTTGTTCACTGCTCATTCACTGCTCATCTGAGCGACCTTACAGATACTGTAATTGTATGTGTGGGGTACAGAGATGAGGTAGTCATTCAAAAATCGTGTTAAACACTATTATTGCACACAGAGTCCATGCAACTTAATATGTGACTTAAGCACATTTTTACTCCTGAACTTATTTAGGCTTGCCATAACAAATCGGTTGAATACTTATTGACTCAAGACATTTCAGATTTTCATTTTTTAATAATTTGTAGAAGTTCCGAAAAATATAATTCCACTTTGACATTATGGGTTATTGTGTGTAGGTCAGCGACAAAAAAATCTAAATGTAATCCATTTTAAATTCAGGCTGTAACGTGGAATGTGGAAAAAGTCAAGCGGTGCAAATACTTTCTGAAGGCACGGTACAAGGGATGTTTGGAAGCCAAGTATGTGGCCTCAATATGAATAGTAGTAAATACAGGTGTGATGCTGCATTGTATTCTGTGTAAGCACATAGGGTGCAGAATTGAGAGCTATCTCTGTGTAATTTGGACATCAAGATACCAAGATGATCGTTCTGAGTGCTATGCAGAGAGAATGTAGCCAACAAAACCTTTATCATTGATGAGAAATTGCTTAGATTGTTGTATAACATGCAGATATATCATTATCTTCTTAACAAAGTGGCACATACTCTATATTGAAGAAAGAATAGTTCACAGTTATTAATGCTTCATTTCAACAAACACTGACAGTTTCATATAGGAAAGGAAATTCTCCCGAGTGGCGCAGTGGTCTAAGGCACTGCATCGCAGTGCTAGCTGTGCCACTAGAGATCCTGGTTTGAGTCCAGGCTCTGTCGCAGCCGGCTGCGACCGGGAGACCCATGAGCGGCGCACAATTGGTCCAGCGTCGTCCAAGGTAGGGGAGTGTTTGGCCGGCAGGGATGTGGGTTCGTTTCCCACGGGGGGCCAGTATGATAAAAAAAAAAAATTATAAACATGTATGCATTTACTAACTGTAAGTCGCTCTGGATAAGAGCGTCTGCTAAATGACAAAAATGTAAATGAAATTCCCATAGGGGGCACAAGGGCACATGCCCCCTCAGATTTGTCTTTATATAACTAAATAAATCAAATGTTTTTGTTGTTGTTGTTTTTTACATTTTTGTTTCTCTGTAATACTACTAGCCACCTAGCAATTTTATGAAGCTGACTTTAGCTAGCTCAGATAGGTTCCCAATCTCCCAAACTCATAACTAGCTACCAAGAAGCCATTTCAGGCTATCAGTCAAGTTCGAGTAGCTAGCTTGTCTAACTATCTGAGCTGTCATGCCTGCTGGCAAGGTTGGTAGACTTTAGAAAAGCAAGCAATAACTAAATGTACTGAATAAGATTCACATTGCTTTCAATCTTTTACCCAGATTTTAGCATCGATGCAGAGTTTCTTTTAAAAAAAGACCCACTAGTCAGGAGGATACAGACAACTCAAGAGGTATGCTTTGTTATGCATAAACATTTTTGACATAGAATTAAGCATAATGATTATGGCTCAAGATTGCAGGAAACGGCTGTTTCAGGTGTTTGAAAAATGCTACATTCTCCAACCCCCTGTCATAATGCCCCTGTCAAGACAGCTAAGAAGAGTTCACATTGAAATCAAATCAAATCAAATGTTATTTGCCACATGCGCTGAATACAACAGGTGTAAACATTACAGTGAAATGCTTACTTACAAGCCCTTAACCAACATTTCAGTTTTTTTAAATAAAAAATAAAATACAAATACAAAAGTGTTAAGTAAAAAAAATAAAAGCAAATAACTAAAGAGCAGCAGTAAAGTAAAATAACAGTAGGGAGGCTATATACAGGGGGGTACTGGTACAGAGTCAATGTGAGGGAGCACCGGCTAGTCGAGGTAATTGAGGTAATATGTACATGTGGGTAGAGTTAAAGTGATTATGCATAGATAATAAACAGAGTAGCAGCAGCGTACAGTGAGGGAAAAAAGTATTTGATCCCCTGCTGATTTTGTACGTTTGCCCACTGACAAAGACATGATCAGTCTATCATTTTAATGGTAGGTTTATTTGAACAGTGAGAGACAGAATAACAACAAAAAAATCCAGAAAAACGCATGTAAAAAATGTTATAAATTGATTTGCATTTTAATGAGGGAAATAAGTATTTGACCCCTCTGCAAAACATGACTTAGTACTTGGTGGCAAAACCCTTGTTGGCAATCACAGAGGTCAGACGTTTCTTGTAGTTGGCCACCAGGTTTGCACACATCTCAGGAGGGATTGCAGATCTTCTCCAAGTCATTAAGGTTTCGAGCCTGACGTTTGGCAACTCGAACCTTCAGCTCCCTCCACAGATTTTCTATGGGATTAAGGTCTGGAGACTGGCTAGGCCACTCCAGGACCTTAATGTGCTTCCTCTTGAGCCACTCCTTTGTTGCCTTGGACGTGTGTTTTGGGTCATTGTCATGCTGGAATACACATCCACGACCCATTTTCAATGCCCTGGCTGAGGGAAGGAGGTTCTCACCCAAGATTTGACGGTACATGGCGCCGTCGATCGTCCCTTTGATGCGGTGAAGTTGTCCTGTCCCCTTAGCAGAAAAACACCCCCAAAGCATAATGTTTCCACCTCCATGTTTGATGGTGGGGATGGTGTTCTTGGGGTCATAGGCAGCATTCCTCCTCCTCCAAACACGGCGAGTTGAGTTGATGCCAAAGAGTTCGATTTTGGTCTCATCTGACCACAATACTTTCACCCAGTTCTCCTCTGAATCATTCAGATGTTCATTGGCAAACTTCAGACGGCCCTGTAAATGTGCTTTCTTGAGCAGGGGGACCTTGCGGGCGCTGCAGGATTTCAGTCCTTCACGGCGTAGTGTGTTACCAATTGTTTTCTTGGTGAATATGGTCCCAGCTGCCTTGAGATCATTGACAAGATCCTCCTGTGTAGTTCTGGGCTCATTCCTCACCGTTCTCATGATCATTGCAACTCCACGAGGTGAGATCTTGCATGGAGCCCCAGGCCGAGGGAGATTGACAGTTATTTTGTGTTTCTTCCATTTGCGAATAATCGCACCAACTGTTGTCACCTTCTCACCAAGCTGCTTGGCGATGGTCTTGTAGCCCATTCCAGCCTTGTGTAGGTCTACAATCTTGTCCCTGACATCCTTGGAGAGCTCTTTGGTCTTGGCCATGGTGGAGAGTTTGGAATCTGATTGATTGATTGCTTCTGTGGACAGGTGTCTTTTATACAGGTAACAAACTGAGATTAGGAGCACTCCCTTTAAGAGTGTGCTCCTAATCTCAGCTCGGTACCTGTATAAAAGACACCTGGGAGCCAGAAATCTTTCTGATTGAGAGGGGGTCAAATACTTATTTCCCTCATTAAAATGCAAATGAATTTATAACATTTTTGACATGCGTTTTTCTGGATTTTTTTGTTGTTATTCTGTCTCTCACTGTTCAAATAAACCTACCATTAAAATTATAGACTGATCATTTCTTTGTCAGTGGGCAAACGTACAAAATCAGCAGGGGATCAAATACTTTTTTCCCTCACTGTAAAAGAGGGGGATGGGGTGGGGTGGGGGGGCAGTGCAAATAGTCTGGTTAGCCATGATTAGCTGTTAAGGAGTCTTATGGCTTGGGGGTAGAAGCTGTTGAGAAGCCTTTTGGACCTAGACTTGGCATTCCGGTACCGCTTGCCGTGCGGTAGCAGAGAGAACAGTCTATGACTTGGGTGACTGGGGTCTTTGACAATTTTTAGGGCATTCCTCTGACACCGCCTGGTATAGTCCTGGATGGCAGGAAGCTTGGCCCCAGTGATGTACTGGGCTGTACGCACTACCCTCTGTAGTGCCTTGCGGTCAGAGGCCGAGCAGTTGCCATACCAGACGGTGATGCAACCAGTCAGGATGCTCTCGATGGTGCAGCTGTAGAACTTTTTGAGGATCTGAGGACCCATGCCAAATCTGAGGGGGCTTTGTCGTGCCCACTTCACGACTTTCTTGGTGTGTTTGGACCATGATAGTTTGTTGGTGATGTGGACACCAAGGAACTTGAAGTTCTCAACCTGTTCCACTACAGCACCGTCGATGAGAATGGGGGCGTGCTCAGTCCTATTTTTTTTTCCTGTAGTCCACAATCATCTCCTTTGTCTTGATCACGTTGAGGGAGAGGTTGTTGACCTGGCACCACACGGCCAAGTCTCCGACCTCCTCCCTATAGGCTGTCTCATCGTTGTCGGTTATCAGACCTACCACTGTTGTGTCGTCGGCAAACTTAATGATGGTGTTGGAGTCGTGCCTGGCCATGCAGTCATGGGTGAACAGGGAGTACAGGAGGGGACTGAGCACGCACCCCTGAGGGGCCCCCGTGTTGAGGATCAGCGTGGCAGATGTGTTGTTACCTACCCTTACCACCTGGGGGCGGTCCGTCAGGAAGTCCAGGATCCAGTTGCAGAGGGAGGTGTTTAGTCCCAGGATCCTTAGCTTAGTGATGAGCTTTGAGGGCACTATGGTGTTGAACGCTGAGCTGTAGTCAATGAATAGCATTCTCACGTAGGTGTTCCTCTTGTCCAGGTGGGAAAGGGCAGTGTGGAGTGCAATAGAGATTGCATCATCTGTGGATCTGTTGGGGCGGTATGCCAATTGGAGTGGGTCTAGGGTTTCTGGGATAATGGTGTTGATGTGAGCCATGACCAGTCTTTCAAAGCACTTCATGGCTACAGACGTGAGTGCTACGGGTCGGTAGTCATTTAGGCAGGTTATCTTAGTGTCCTTGGGCACAGGGACTATGGTGGTCTGCTTGAAACATGTTGGTATTACAGACTCAGTCAGGGACATGTTGAAAATGTCAGTGAAGACACTTGCCAGTTGGTCAGCACATGCTCGGAGTACACGTCCTGGGAATCCGTCTGGCCCTGCGGCCTTGTGAATGTTGACCTGCTAAAAAGTCTTACTCACATCGGCTATGGAGAGCGTGATCACATAGTCATCTGGAACAGCTGATGCTCTCATGCATGCCTCAGTGTTGCTTGCCTCGAAGCGAGCATAGAAGTGATTTAGCTCATCTGGTAGGCTAGTGTCACTGGGCAGCTCGCGGCTGTGCTTCCCTTTGTAGTCTGTAATAGTTTTCAAGCCCTGCCACATCCAACGAGCATCAGAGCCGGTGTAGTACGATTCAATCTTAGTCCTGTATTGACTCTTTGCCTGTTTGATGGTTTGTCGGAGGGCATAGCGGGATTTCTTATAAGCATCCGGGTTAGAGTCCCGCTCCTTGAAAGCGGCAGCTCTACCCTTTAGCTCAGTGCGGATGTTGCCTGTAATCCATGGCTTCTGGTTGGGGTATGTACGTACGGTCACTGTGGGGATGACGACATCGATGCACTTATTGATGAAGCCAGTGACTGATGTGGTGTACTTCTCAATGCTATCTGAAGAATCCCAGAACATATTCCAGTCTGTGCTAGCAAAACAGTCCTATAGCTTAGCATCTGCGTCATCTGACCACTTTTTTATTAACTGAGTCACTGGCGCTTCCTGCTTTAGTTTTTGCTTATAAGCAGGAATCAGGAGGATAGAGTTATGGTCAGATTTGCCAAATGGAGGGCGAGGGAGAGCTTTGTATGCGTCTCTGTGTGTGGAGTAAAGGTGGTCTAGAGTTTTTTTTCCTCTGGTTGCACATTTAACATGCTGGTAGAAATTAGGTAGAACGGATTTAAGTTTCGCTGCATTAAAGTCCCCGGCCACTAGGAGCGCTGCCTCTGGATGAGCGTTTTCCTGTTTACTTATGGCCTTATACAGCTCATTGAGTGCAATCTTAGTTCCAGCATCGGTTTGTGGTGGTAGATAGACAGCTACGAAAAATATAGATGAAAACTCTCTTGGTAAATATTGTGGTCTACAGCTTATCATGAGATACTCTACCTCCGGCTGCAAAACCTCGTGACTTCCTTAGTGTTAGATTTTATGCACCAGCTGTTGTTTACAAATATACACAGACCGCCACCCCTTGTCTTACCGGAGTCAGCCATTCTATCCTGACAATGTAGCGTATATCCCGCCAGCTGTATGTTATCAATGTCGTTGTTCAGCCACGACTCGGTGAAACATAAGATATTACAGTTTTTAATGTCCCGTTGGTAGGATAACCTTAATCGTAGGTCGTCCAATTTGTTTTCAAATGATTGAACATATTCCCAGTCGTCCCTTCTGCCATTTCAGCCAAGAGGAGAAGGTCACAAACAGCCCCTGGTGGGAGCTGCTGCTGCTGCCTGCACTCCACTCCAACATGGTCATGGTCATAGGTCCAGAGACAGATGCAGTTAGTGTGCAGCCAGCCTCATCACAGGACATACTCCTCATCTAGCAGACAGACAGACAGACACAGGGTCTGCATCCCAAATGGCATGCTATTCCCTGTATAGTGCTCTACTTTGATGCAACCTAGATGACCTAATGAAGAGAGCTAATTGCATCAATATATCAATTTCTGATCTATTGACAGTTTTTCTTGGCATCAGTCCTAAAAGGACTCACTATCTGCTTTGGATGTTAAAGTTGTTATCCTCAAAAATCAATTTACAGGGACTGTATAATTCATTGGCAGGAGCTGCACAATGTTTTCTGTTTCTTAAAACAATGACATTTTTACATGATCCTGATCGATTCAGAGCAGCATACATCATGATCATTTATACAGTCTTTGTGACACAGTCTTGCCTCAGGGCCTCTGCAGCACACAGTCCAGGCTGTGCTGAATATGGTTTGGTGGCTCTGGGGTTAGGCTGAGGCCAGTGGACCTCCAGTGTTGTTAAACCCCCAACTGTTTCAATTAATGAATTAACGTTTACAGCAGTGTTATTTGCTATGAATTCTGCAGATTTATAAACCGTATATTGTCACTAAAACCATTTGGGTTTTTTGTTGTGTTATAATAAAAACGTCTCATTTTTACTGTTTCAACACACAGAGACACACCCGTGAATCTCTGTTTTGCTGTAGTACATATTATTGCATGCACACAAGCCTATCAGAAATGATGTATCTGTGATGCAGTATTTCTAACCATTGGGGGACATTAGAGAAATGAACAAGGCTCATTTTGCTGACCACACATTTTCATCACAGTGAGTCATTGCACAGCTAATTCTCTTTCTTTCTCCCTCTATCCTTCTTTCCTCCATCTTCTATCTGCAGGTTCTGAAACTGAGATGGTGGTGAGATCCACTTCTTCATAGATCTGCCCCCCTGATGTCCATGGAATCTTTGTAACCACAGCAGGTAGTTCCACGTCATCAAGATGATCTCCACCCAGAGACTATAGTTCCTCCTTCCTCCATTGGAGGGCCACTGTGAAGAGGGAAGTGGGAGGGTGAAGGAGCCTCCTGTTGTCAGAGAAAGCGCTTCAGAGCCTGCTGGGGAAAGCGAAGGGAACCATGTAGTGTCTTTTTCTCCACTCAGGGGGAGGGTAGATTTGAGTTTTTTCCCCATTGATTTTAGTGTAAAAGTGTTTTATGTGAGCCAGAGAAGAGATGGTCCTCCACACCTCTCCCTACTCTAGTGTCTTCCTACGGTGCCTCAGCAGCCTGTCATGGGGCTTCATCTTCCCCTGCTACTGGCTGCTGGACCGCCTGCTGGCCTCCTGCGTGGCAACCTCTCTGGAGAAGCGCCGGCGCTCCCAGGACCCCTGCTCCTTTGTGACGCTGTATGTGCTGGTGTCCACCCCGCTCTACCTGCTGCTCCTCCTGGCCTCGCTGCCCTTCGCTCTGCTGGGCTTCCTGCTGTGGGCTCCCCTGCAGGCGGCCCGCCATCCCTATCTCTACACCCACCGCTGCCCAGACAAGCACCAGGCCGAGCAGGGGGGTGTGGCGTCACTGGCCAACTGGAGGCCGCAGGGCCGCAGCTTCTGCTTTGGCAGTTCCAATGCGTGCCTATTGCCAGACTCCCTGGCACGCTTCAACAACCTGTCTGAGACCCAGCGCCGTGCACGCGAGGTGGGCAAGCGCATCCGTAACGGGGCCAGCCGGCCGCAGATCAAGATATACATTGACTCCCCCACCAACACCTCCATCAGTGCCACCTCCTTCAGCAGCCTGGTCACAGGGTTCCGACGCACATCCTCACTGGGTCAGCGGCCCGACAACACAGTCGAGGCCGAGACCGAACCCTTAACTGCCTGCCCAATACACACTGCAGGTGCAGACTGCCCAATACACACCACAGGTCCAAACTGCCCCATACACACTGCAGGTGCTGACTGCTCCATACACTCAACAGGGGACCAGGTCTCCGCAGATTGTCCCGTCCATGTAGCTGGTGGAGAGAACACACCAGAGTGCCCCCTTCACACTGCTGGTGCCCAGAACAGCTCTGACTGCCCAGGGCACACCACAGGGGCCCAGAACTCCCCAGACTGCCCCATGCACACCTCGGGGGTCCAGATCAGTATCAGTGCCCCAGAGCCAGACCCCCCAGAGGCCGGGACAGGGAATCACCAAAGAGAAGGTGATGCAGAGAGTCTGACAGGGGGGGTGCCTTCTAACAACACCCTGTCCCACCGCACCTCCGTGTTCAAGAAGCACACCGGTCGCAAGCGGCGCCAAGGCGACGACGGATTCGACCACGAGATCTCTGCCTTCTTCCCTGCCAACCTGGACTTCCTGTGTCTGCAGGAAGTGTTTGACCACCGGGCCACGTCCAGGCTGAGGCGACAGCTGCACCACTACTTCCCCTACATCCTGAGTGATGTGGGCCGCTACGCCTGGAAGGGCTGCTGCTCCCGCTTCAAGTTCCTGAACAGCGGCGTCATGCTGGCCAGCCGCTATCCCATACTGGATGCCCACTATGAGTGCTACCACAACGGGCGAGGGGAAGACGCCCTCGCAGCCAAAGGAGCCCTCTTTGTCAAGGTGAGGTGTTTTTTCTCTGTCTTTCCTAATGATAGCATTGGCAAGTGCTGTAAATAAATCGCTGTCAATGTGTAAAAGGCTGAAGGAATTATCATAATTAGGCTAGTACTTTTCAACCAGGTGAGTTTTACCAATGTGTTATTGCCTCTTATTGGGCCATGATTTTGGTGAAGGACATCTGGCTGCTTTTTGGGGTTGGATCTGTTTCCACTGTTATTGGACAGACATATTCAATCTAACTGTCACAGAAACTCTGTGAACAAAACAATGTTTAATTATTTAGGCATAGTTCCCTGTACCCTTGGCTTGGGGGGATTTTGAAGTTGAACATCTCTCCTGAAATCCTGGCAGAGACCAGGACAAAAATAAATATATTTGTATTCCTTTTATTCAGTCTCAAATAAAACAGTAGGCCTTAATTTTCATTTGAGGGTTGCAGATATGTGTCTACCCTCTGTTCAAAGGGTGGTGTCATTTCAGCAGTTTTTGCTATTCCCATATCTATGTCTTTGATTACAATTGGGTGGGCTCACTTTTTATACCATGACAGTATTTCTGAAGTTCTAAAACAAGCCAGGTCTCTTTTTGTATGTTGTAGTGACACTAAAACAGTTTCAAGAACAACATTTGAATTAGCACAGGGCATCAGGAGCTTGTTGTAGCCTATTTGATCTTCCTTTTTAAGGATAATCTTCTATTACAGCTGTTTTTGGGCTTTTGAGTTGCTCCAAAACTACAGACCGCAGCTTTTCCTAAAACATAAATTAAAACATATATTTAGCTAGAATGTTAGTCTCTCCCATTCCCAGCAGTGAGCTATGGTAGCTGCTGCCGTGGCAGTGCTGTGCCGTGTGCTGTGGGTGACTGACGAGGCTCTGTGTGTTATCGCCATTGGGGAGAGTGATGACAGGCAGAGCGGAGCAGGGCTTTGGTTCATTAATCACTAACCTGCGTGGCTGGGGCTGAGGCTGTGTGGCTGGGGCTGAGGCTGTGTGGCTGAGGCTGTTTGGCTGGGGCTATGGGGCTGAGGCTGTGTGGCTGGGGCTGAGGCTGTGTGGCTGGGGCTGAGGCTGTGTGGCTGAGGCTGTTTGGCTGGGGCTATGGGGCTGAGGCTGTGTGGCTGGGGCTGAGGCTATGTGGCTGGGGCTGAGGCTGTGTGGCTGAGGCTGTTTGGCTGGGGCTATGGGGCTGAGGCTGTGTGGCTGGGGCTGAGGCTGTGTGGCTGAGGCTGTTTGGCTGGGGCTATGGGGCTGAGGCTGTGTGTCTGGAGCAGAGGCTGTGTGTCTGGGGCTGAGGCTGTGTATCTGGGGCTGGGGCTGTGTGGCTTGGGCTGAGACTGTTTGGCTGGGGCTATGGGGCTGAGGCTGTGTGTCTGGAGCAGAGGCTGTGTGTCTGGGGCTGAGGCTGTGTATCTGGGGCTGGGGCTGTGTGGCTTGGGCTGAGACTGTTTGGCTGGGGCTATGGGGCTGAGGCTGTGTGTCTGGGGCTGTGTGGGGTGGGCTGAGGCTGTGTGTCTGGGGCTGGGGCTGTGGCTGAGGCTGTGTGGCTAGCCTGTGGCTGGGGCTGTAGCTGTAGTGATGGCTATGTAGCAAATAGGGTGCCATTTGGGATGCATCCCTGGTTCTGGCTGGGCTTCAGGTCCCACTGGCGCAGCTCAGCCTGAAGGTGATGACGGATCTGGAAGACGCTAGGAGGCTGACAGGCCTGCTAAATACTGTAGGCACCTTGTAGTTCTACCACTCTGAACCATGTTTGATAACTCCCCTTGCTGGCTATTGCTTCAGATAACAAGCTCACATGGTTTTGCCTCTAAGTGCCTCCCTCCCTCCTCCCCTGGATCATTCTGGGTCACCATCTCACTGTCTCCAGAGCTCCTGTAGTACTGACCCTTAGCTGCAGGATTCTAATACAGCTTGACCCCACAGATTAGTAGGCTTCAGCAGTAGCAGTGTGTAGGTAAAATCACTGAGGAAGCCAAGCCAAGCCAGTAAAAAATCCATATTACAACCTATGTTGTGATAATTGCATTGTTTGCTCTATAACCCATTCGTTCATATGCCAGCGTGATATACAATAAGGCTTTGACAACAAAAAGACAACAGTCACACAATGGCGGAATAAATTCAGCTACACATACGTTTTTTTCATCACAAAACCGGAGAGCAACATCTGTCCACTGAAGTCCACAAAGCAAATATTGCATGTAACAAACAGTTATATGACCTGCAGCATGGTCAAGCAAGTTAATGTTTTTGACAGTTTCCTAAACAGCTATTGATTTAGAGCCACAGAGTTACCTCTAGTCAGCACAAAGACAACAGGAGTTTAGTTTAATACACTGAAAACAAACTTTAAGATACCAAAAACAATTTAGTCCAATCAATGTTGCTAAATATCTTGTGGCTGTCCATGGCACTGATTTCTGTGTGTGTGTGTGTGTGTGTGTGTGTGTGTGTGTGTGTGTGTGTGTGTGTGTGTGTGTGTGTGTGTGTGTGTGTGTGTGTGTGTGTGTGTGTGTGTGTGTGTGTGTGTGTGTGCGCGCGCAAGTAAAAACAATTTTTTACTCACCCTACTTGTAGACTAGTTGAACGCCAATGCATCCTCCTCTCTTTCATGTTGGCAAACGGTCTATGGCTTGCTGGCATCAATCAATCAAATGCTACGGCCACTACATGTCATACTCTTTTGGTCCAGACAGCATCAGATACATGGGCTACACATACTGAGACAGAGGGGCGCTGTTTCGCTCACTCTGATGATTTCTCCAGTGAGATTCAGCCACTTGCAAAATGATGGAAAATTATAAAAACACAGTGTTTTTTTTTATTGGTCAAATATTTGGGGAAGCCTGGCTTCTCTTGCCATCCATGAATACACGCCACTGGGCTTCAGAAATAATTATGTATCCCAGGGATCTTTCTCTCCAAGTTTGGGAGTCTTGTGACCAAACAAATATTATCTAACAGTCTACGGTGTAAGCAGACCTACATGAAGTGAAAGTGGCAGATTTCACTTGCAATACAAAGTGACAGACTCATTACAAAGACATGAGCTCTGGAGACAAAAGGAGGGAGGGAGGGAGGGAGGGAGGGAGGGAGGGGGGGAGGGAGGGGTGTAGAGATAGAACATTAATTAAGAATGTCTCCCTGAAGAGTGAGCAACCCTGTAATTAAACGTATCCTTCTTATTATTATTTAAAACCACAAAGGACAAGGGTGAAGGAGGAGTGTGTGTGTGTGTGTGTGTGTGTGTGTGTGTGTGTGTGTGTGTGTGTGTGCGTGCTGTGTGCGTGCATGTTTGTTTGTGGTTTGAATACATTACAGAGAAAACCTCAAAACAGGGCCAGGCCCACTCAAAGTACACATCAAATGGAAATCAATGAAATAAATAAACCCATAGCTTCTCCTCTCAGTGCTGAGGTCAACTCCATTTGTTGATATAAATCACCTTCCTTCCTGGGGATAAAGGGCTTTGCTTTTACTCTGCCTGTGTCAATGTGAAAGTCTATTTAAGCATTGGACACAGTAATGAGGTACAGTAGAGGTCTTGGCTCCTCTTTCTAGCCTCCATGCTGAGAGAGAAAAAGGTCTGGGTGCAGGAGAATTTAAAGCGGGTCACATATCTAGTCCTTTGGGATCACATGGACCTTTTACACTGCTACTAGTTTAGTCAGTTCCAATTATCATACTCAACATTATCATTTATTTATTTTCTCACACAGCCTACGTAAAACACAAACACACAGCGACACACACATGTGCACACACACACATGTAAGTGCACACACACACATACACACATACACACAAGCGGCTCTAGACACATACCCCTGATTCCCTTCAGGCCTGTTGTCAGTTCCGGAGCGCACACCTACCCAAGCATGGATAAGCCTCTGAAATATTCATACACAGGGACACAGGCAGTGAAAGAGAGAGAAGTTGAAAGACAGAGAGAGAGAGAGAGAATGGGGAACAGGAACAAGGGTGAGAGAGTTGGGGAGGCAGCAGCTCCAGCTCTACAGACTGTCTAAGTCTGGGTCAGGGACAGTACAGTGTGTGGACAGGTTATGGCTGGACCTAGAGTTTACTGCTTCTTAATTGAATTAATGCTGCAAATCTCTGTGGGGGGAAATGTCACTGAATGTATTATGTTTGAGGTCTAAAATGTAAAGCTTGCATTTCATATTAAAGTCTAGCTAAGTGGGCTAATGCTTTATTGGTCCTCAGCATTTACTGTGAGGGCCTTGATGGTGAGACCAAGCCAAGACTGCAATTCAGTGATTGGATGACTGCACAGTGACTGAACAGAGAGCTTGAATACACTGTAATCAAATCTAATCCAACCTACAATAGCCCTTATCACAGAGGAGGCCTATTCAGAGATCTCTTCATAAAGGTCTTTAGAGAGACTTTTTCTGATACTGCGTGACACTTCAGAACACTGCACGTTTTCAACCCACACTATCAAATACTCTAGCATACCCCTATACCCTACACCCGACTGTGTAGTCCACCCACCCCTAACACTCAAGAGCACCAGTCCATCCATTCAGTATCAATTTTTGGCCCAGGCTCACAGACCCAGTGTAATCTGTTTCAAAGAGGGACAATGTCAGAGAAAACAGTGTTGGAGAGGGGAGACGAGAGTGAGGGAGAGGATGGAGAATGAGAGTTTTGGTATTGGGCCAATGACAGAGAAGGTGATATGTGATATTATGTGGTGTAAATGCGGTATTAAATGTTTTCTAATTCAATGTTCGATCAACTTGTTGACAGAGATATTTAACTTGCTCTTTGTCTCTCCCTATTTACTACAGGTGCAGGTAGGCACCTCCCATCAGGAGCAGAGAGTTGTGGGATATCTCACCTGCACTCATCTGCATGCCATTGAAGGTACGTTGAGATAGAACAATACACATTCACAAAGCAATACATTTTGAGCTGCTTTTTTAATTGGATCCCAGCAATATCACTTCTTCTCCCTAGTGTCTGAATGGGTCTATTCTGGCTCTGTGGTCTTATGTGAATATCAGAGAGAAATAGGACGAATGTTATGGAATAAAAAAAGGGTTTGAGAGTGATTGTACCTGTACAGGTGAGTGTGTGAACACAACAGTCGTAGGCAGATGGTGTAAGGTGGGTAGTGTGTAGTAGCCTACTCTGCTTTCTACCTCAGAGTATAAGATAAATGGATTCATCAAACCCGCACACATCCTCTGTTCCCATGGCGACGGGCTCAAGCTGTTTTAAGTGTCAGGCATATTGAAAGCTTCTGGTCTCTGGGCCTAACTTTTTACCAAGACAGAGCTCCCTGCTATTTCTGGAGCCTCCCATGCCTCTGAGAGTCTGCTCACTCTGCTAATTATAGAACTACGGCTATTTCTAAAGACAAATTAAACATATGGGAGAGAGTACAAGATGCTGCACACTACAGTATACGACCCATCTTTGCAACGGGGCACATTTTTATTGCTGCTTGTTTTTCATGGCCCATTTTTCCCCTCTTACTGCTTGTTCTGTGTATGTGTGTGTGTACTTCTGCATTTGACTTCTGTTTATTTTGGCCTTTACTGCTTGTGCAGAGGCAGCGATTATATTACTGTCTATGTTTAGAACCCATGTTTGCATTGTCTTGTTGACTCATAAATGATCAGCATTGAATAGACGTCATCCAGGGTTCCTGACCATCCCTGCTCTTCCCCCACACAGATAAGTTTAGTAGCATGGTCGTCCTCGCTGGCCACAGCCTCCCCATTACCCAGCCAGCAGCCCATACTGACCATTATGCAGTTTGCTGTAAATACTGTTTGAGTACACACTGTATTTTTTCTGCCTCTTTCCTTATGTTGCAGCCAAAATCTAAAGCTAAGCCACTCAATTGTTTTATTTCCATCCCCCCACCACCCTCCTCTCTCTTCCTCTCGCTCTCCCTGTCTCTCTCTCTCTCCCTGTCTCTCTCTCTCTCCCTGTCTCTCTCTCTCTCCCTGTCTCTCTCTCTTTCCCTGTCTCTCTCTCTCTCCCTGTCTCTATCTCTCTCCCTGTCTCTCTCGCTCTCCCTGTCTCTCTCTCTCTCTCTCCCTGTCTCTCTCTCTCTCTCCCTGTCTCTCTCTCTCTCCCTGTCTCTCTCTCTCTCTCCCTGTCTCTCTCTCTCTCTGTCTCTCGCTCTTCGTCCCTCAGGAGATGCAGCTGTGCGTTGTGAGCAGTTGGATCTGCTCTTGGCATGGGGGGCGGAGTTCCGCAAGATGACGTCCCGCCTCTCGGAGGAGAAGGGTCTGGAGGATCAGGTGGCCTTTGATGTTGTCCTCGGCGACCTCAATTTCGACAACTGCTCCTCAGGTAGCTAGCTGTCTGATTGTGTGAAAAGCTTCTGTTCTCTGAAATCCTGCAGAAATTGTATGTGTGGGTGTTGTACATATCATTCCATGTACAGTGGGGAGAACAAGTATTTGATACACTGCCAATTTGGCAGGTTTTCCTACTTACAAAGCATGTAGAGGTCTGTCATTTTTATCATAGGTACACTTCAACTGTGAGAGACGGAATCTAACACAAAAATCCAGAAAATCACATTGTATGATTTTTAAGTAATTAATTTGCATTTTATTGCATGACAAAAGTATTTGATACATCAGAAAAGCAGAACTTAATATTTGGTACAGAAACCTTTGTTTGCAATTACAGAGATCATACGTTTCCTGTAGGTCTTGACCAGGTTTGCACACACTGCAGCAGGGATTTTGGCCCACTCCTCCATACAGACCTTCTCCAGATCCTTCAGGTATCGGGGCTGTCGCTGGGCAATACGGACTTTCAGCTCCCTCCAAAGATTTTCTATTGGGTTCAGGTCTGGAGACTGGCTAGGCCACTCCAGGACCTTGAGATGCCTCTTACGGAGCCACTCCTTAGTTGCCCTGGCTGTGTGTTTCAGGTCGTTGTCATGCTGGAAGACCCAGCCACGACCCATCTTCAATGCTCTTACTGAGGGAAGGAGGTTGTTAGCCAAGGTCTCGTGATACATGGCCCCATCCATCCTCCCCTCAATACGGTGCAGTCGTCCTGTCCCCTTTGCAGAAAAGTATCCCCAAAGAATGATGTTTCCACCTCCATGCTTCACGGTTGGGATGGTGTTCTTGGGGTTGTACTCATCCTTCTTCTTCCTCCAAACACGGCGAGTGGAGTTTAGACCAAAAAGCTCTATTTTTGTCTCATCAGACCACATGACCTTCTCCCATTCCTCCTCTGGATCATCCAGATGGTCATTGGCAAACTTCAGACGGGCCTGGACATGCGCTGGCTTGAGCAGGGGGACCTTGCGTGCGCTGCAGGATTTTAATCCATGACGGCGTAGTGTGTTACTAATGGTTTTCTTTGAGACTGTGGTCCCAGCTCTCTTCAGGTCATTGACCAGATCCTGCCGTGTAGTTCTGGGCTGAATCCTCACCTTCCTCATGACCATTGATGCCCCAGGAGGTGAGATCTTGCATGGAGCCCCAGACCGAGGGTGATTGACCATAATCTTGAACTTCTTCAATTTTCTAATAATTGCGCCAACAGTTGTTGCCTTCTCACCATGCTGCTTGCCTATTGTTCTGTAGCCCATCCCAGCCTTGTGCAGGTCTACAATGTTATCCCTGATGTCCTTACACAGCTCTCTGGTCTTGGCCATTGTGGAGAGGTTGGAGTCTGTTTGATTGAGTGTGTGGACAGGTGTCTTTTATACAGGTAACGAGTTCAAACAGGTGCAGTTAATACAGGTAATGAGTGGAGAACAGGAGGGCTTCTTAAAGAAAAACTAACAGGTCTGTGAGAGCCGGAATTCTTACTGGTTGGTAGGTGATCAAATACTTATGTCATGCAATAAAATGCAAAGTAATTACTTAAAAATCATACAATGTGATTTTCTGGATTTTTGTTTTAGATTCCGTCTCTCACAGTTGAAGTGTACCTATGATAAAAATTACAGACCCCTCCGCTTTGTAAATAGGAAAACCTGCAAAATCGGCAGTGTATCAAATACTTGTTCTCCCCACTGTATCTGGACCAATGACTGGTGGATCTGGACAGACAAGCCCCTCTTTGTTTCTCATTGTACCCCTCCATTTCAGAGGATAAACTGGAGCAGCAGCATGCCCTCTTCACCCATTACAAGGACCCGTGTCGCCTGGGGCCAGGGGAGGACAAGCCATGGGCTCTGGGTGAGTTGATAGGAGTTTGGGCTGGTACTGGAGGGAGTGGGTGTGCTCGTATCAGGGAACTAGGCTTTGTCTCTTTAGAAAAAGCTTGATTTCCTATAGCAGCCAATCTGGGCACACACTGTGCAGACCAAAATAAGTACAATAGATGCTGGCATAAACCTGCCGAATTATGGTCTGGAACCGAATCTAAAGGATGTTTGGCAAGTGCTATGTGCCGTGAGAGGTGGTAGGATGGATGTTGGTGTATATTCAACCAAGCCAAGTTTATTGTGCACTAGAGCCAATGTGTAGATATATAGGAGTTACAGTGCCTTCAAAAAGTATTCATACCCCTTGGAATTTTAGCAAATGTATTGAAAGTGAAATACAGAAATATCTCATTTACATAAGTATTCACACCCCTGAGTCAGTACCTTGTATAAGCATCTTTGGCGGTGATTACAGCTTTGAGTCATCTTGGGTATGTCTGTATCAGCTTTGCACATCTGGATTTGGGGGATTTTCGCCCATTCTTCCTCGTAGATTTTCTCAAGCTCTGTTAAATTAGATGGTAAGCGGCGATGTACAGGAATCTTCAAGTCCTTCCACAGATTTTCAATGGAATTCAAGTCTGGCTGGGCCACTCAAGGACTTTGGCTGGGCCACTCAAGGACTTTCACATTCTTGCTCTGAAACCATTCCAGCATTGCTTTGGCTGTATGCTTGGGGTCCTGTTGGAACGTAAATCTTCGCCCCTCAGTCTAAGGTCATTTGCACTATGAAGCAGGTTCTCATCAAGGATTTGTCTCTATTTGGCTCCATTCGTTGTTCCCTCTATCCTTATCAGTCTCCCAGTCCCTGCCGCTGAAAAGCATCCCGATAGCATGATGCTGCTACCACCATGCTTCACGGTAGGGATGGTTTTAAGATGGGTGATGAGCTGTGCCTGGTTTTCTCCAGACATAGTGCTTTGCATTCAAGCCAAAGAGTTACATTTTTGTCTCATCAGACCACAGAACATTTTGCCTTATGCTCTCAGAGTCTTTCACGTGCCTTTTTGCAAACTCCAGGTGTGCTGTCATTTGCCTTTTTCCAGGAGTGGCTTCCGTCTGGCCACTCTCCCATAAAGCCCAGATTGGTGAAGTGATGTAGAGACTGTTGTCCTTCTGGCAGGTTCTCCCATCTCAGCCAAGGAACTATGTAGTTCTGTCAGAGTGGTCATTGGGTTCTTGGTTACCTCCCTGACCAAGTTCTTTCTTTCCCGGTTGCTCAGTTTGGTTGGACGGCCAGCTCTAGGCAGAGTCTGGGTAGTTCCATATTTATTTTCTTTAGCAATGATGAAGACTACTGTGAAATTGTTTTATACCCTTCCCCAGATATACAGTACCAGTCAAAAGTTTGGACACACCTACTCATTCAAGTAGAATAATAGTGAAGACCTAAAAACTATGAAATGACACATATGGAATCATGTAGTAACCAAAAAAGTGTTAAACATATCAAAATATATTTTATATTTGAGATTCTTAAAAGTAACCACCCTTTGCCTTGATAACAGCTTTGCAAACTCTTGACATTCTCTCAACCAGCTTCATGAGGTTGTCAAGACATCTGCCGTGTCTGCCCCCCTCCTGGTTCGGGCAGGCTTCGGCGTTCGTCGTCACCGGAGGACTAGCTACTGCCGATCCCATTCTCATCACTCCACTTGTCATGTCTTGTCAATCAAACACACCTGGTGCTCATTATGTGTATAAGTGTTCCCTCTGTTCCCCTTGTCTTTGTGAGTGATTGTTTGTTGTGAGAGCGTGTAGCTCGGTTGAGCTACTATTCTTAGTGTTTATGCCAAGGTGGATGTTTTCCCTTGTTAGCTACATTTTGACGCTTGGAGCGTTTGATTTATGTAAACGTAATAAACTCTGGACTTCGGTATTTTACCTCCTGTGCCTGACTCCTTCCTTCACACCTCGTCACAGAATCACTCACCCGCTGAATGGAGTCAGCAGGAGAAGACCGCATGCCTGGAGTTGTGGCAAGGGTCCAGGAGCACTCTTCGATGCTGGCCAGCTTGGGGGAAGCAATGGATCGGGTTCTTCAGGTAGTAGAACGCCTGGAGAGGAGACCAGCTAGTCAACCGGATCCAGCCACCTACACCCCAGCCCATGGAGGGATCCAGATATCCCGGCCACCGGCGTTTGATGGGACGGCAGCGCGATGTAAGGGATTTATGCTCCAACTCGAGCTGTATTTCTCCAGCATCAGGCCGGCACCCCGGGAGCGGGAGACGGTAGCCGTCCTCATTTCCTGCCTATGTGGGAGAGCCCTGGAGTGTGCCCTGGAGTGGGAGGACTACGGGGAGTTTGCTCGCCTCTTTCAGGCCGTTTTTGATCACCCTCCTGAGGGTCGAGAGGCGGGCGAAAGACTGGTTCATCTGAAGGAGGGGACGAGGACCGCTCAGGACTACGTGCTGGAGTTCCGGACACTGACAGCGGGGTCCGGGTGGAACGAGCGGGCCCTGATCTTCCATTTCCGGTGCCACCTAAGGGAGGACGTCCGACGGGAGCTAGCCTGCCGGGATACCATGCTATCGTTCTCCCAACTGGTGGACATGGCCATCCGGCTGGACAATCTGCTAGCAGCCAGAGGACGTCCTGGTAGGGGTCTGCCCGTTCCCACTCCGGACGACTCTGACCCCGAGCAGATGGTGCTGGGGGGAGCCGCCGGTCGAGAGAGCACAGGAGGACAGCGACAGTGCCACTCTGGTGGCACGAAGGGACAATCCACCTCACGTTGCAGTCAACGTTCTTTTGGGTCTGGAGGCGGTAGGCAGGGTACTCACGCATCACCCCCGGTAACGAACACCCAAACGTGTTCAGAGCCCTTTGCGGCGCACTGTACTTTATCTATCTCCTTTCCCGATCACTTGGTAGGTTCCCAGTGTAAGGCGCTAGTCGATTCAGGCGCAGCTGGGAATTTTATGGGCATTTCCACGCCGTCAAGGCATTTTATTGGTCCCCTACCCATTCCACTCCCCATCAGAGCACTTGAAAGTCGACCATTAGGGTCCGGGTTGGTTAAGGAAGTTACGGTACCAGTCACCATGATTACGCAGGAGACGCATGTTGAGCAGATCACCTTTATGATTATTGAGTCTCCTGCTTACCCTGTAGTCTTGGGTATCCTGTGGTTAGCCCTTCACAACCCCAATTTTTCATGGCCGCAGAGGGTTCTTACGGGGTGGTCGCGTGAGTGTCCGTGTAGGTGTCTAGGTGTTTCCGTTGGTGCGACCACGGTGGAAAGTCCAGACGGTACCCCCACCGTGCGCATTCCCCCCGAATACCATGATCTGGCGCTCGCATTTTCCAAGACGCAAGCGACTAAATTACCACCTCATTGGGAGGGGGATTGCGCGATAAACCTTCGGGTAGACGCTATACCTCCCAGGAGTCATGTGTATCCCCTGTCACAGGCAGAAACGGAGGCTATGGAAACATACGTCACGAGTCCCTGCGCCAGGGGTATATACATCCCACCACTTCAGCTGCCTCCTCGAGTTTCTTCGTAGTGAAGAAGAAAGATGGCAGTTTACGCCCGTGCATTGATTATCAACCACTGAATAATGTGACGGTACGATTTAGTTACCCTCTTCCCCTCATTCCTTCAGTGATTGACTCTATGCATGGGGCCCGTTTTTTTTAAACCAAATTAGACCTCAGGAGTGCCTACAACCTGGTGCGTATTCGGGAAGGGGATGAGTGGAAAACAGCATTCAGCACAACCTCTGGGCATTATGAATACCTGGTTATGCCCTACGGTTTGATGAATGCTCCATCCGTTTTCCAGTCCTTTGTGAACGAGGTGTTTCGGGACATGCTTGGTCGCAATGTGGTGGTCTACAACGATGACATCCTGGTGTATTCCACAACGCGCGCCGAGCATGTGTCCCTGGTTTGCAAGGTACTGGTCCGACTGCTGAAGAATGATCTTTATGCCAAGGCAGAGAAGTGTGAGTTTTTCCAGCAGTCAATCTCCTTCCTCAGATATTGCATTACCACCACAGGTGTGGAGATGGACGGATACCGCAATGCAGCCGTGTGTAATTGGCCGACTCCAACCACGGTAAAGGAGGTGCAGCGCTTCCTTGGCTTTGCCAACTACTATCAAAGGTTTATTCGGGGCTTTGGCAAGGTTGCAGCTCCCATTACCTCCTTGTTGAAGGATGGTCCGATCCATCACTACCGTTCGTAGAGGAGGTGGATGCGTCCGAGGTAGGGATAGGAGCTGTCCTATCCCAACGCTCGGGCACGCCACCCAAGCTCCGCTCCTGTGCCTTCTTTTCTAAGAAGCTCAGCTCGGCGGAGCAGAACTATGGCGTTGGTGATTGGGAGCTGCTGGCTGTTGTCCGAGCTTTGACGGTGTGGAGACATTGGCTCGAAGGGGCAAAACACCCTTTCCTCGTCTGGACAGACCACCGTAACCTTGTGTACATTTGGGCAGCCAGGAGGCTGAATCCTCGCCAGGCCAGGTGGGCCCTCTTCTTCACCCGGTTTGATTTCACACTCTCATACATTCCGGGTATGAAGAACGTGAAGGCAGACGCACTGTCTCAGCTGTATGACACAGAGGAGAGGCCCAGAGACAACACACCCATGCTCCCGGCCTCATGCATTGTGGCGCCGGTAGTATGGGCGATGGACGTAGATATAGCGCAGGCATTACGCACAGATCCATCTCCACCGCAGTGTCCAGCTGGGCTGCAGAACGTGCCTGCGCATATCCGTGATCGTCTGATCTACTGGGCACACACGTCACCCTCCTCTGGTCATCCAGGTATCGGTCGTACAATGCGCTGCCTGTCCGAGAATTACTGGTGGCCTACCTTGGCTAAGGACGTGAGGGTGTATGTTTCCTCCTGCTCAGTGTGCGCCCAGAGTAAGGCACCTAGGCACCTCCCAGCAGGTAAGCTACAACCTTTACCAGTTCCACAACGACCATGGTCTCACCTGAGTATAGATTTTCTCACTGATCTTCCCCCCTCCCAAGGTAACACCACTATCCTGGTCGTTGTGGACCGCTTTTCAAAGTCCTGCCGCCTCCTTCCTCTGCCCGGTCTCCCCACGGCCCTACAAACTGCGGAGGCTCTGTTTACTCACGTCTTCCGGCACTACGGGGTACCAGAGGATATAGTGTCCGACCGAGGTCCCCAGTTCACGTCTAGAGTCTGGAAGGCGTTCATGGAACGTCTGGGGGTCTCTGTCAGCCTGACCTCTGGATTTCACCCCGAGAGTAATGGGCAGGTGGAGAGGGTGAATCAAGATGTGGGTAGGTTCCTGCGGACCTACTGTCAGGACCGGCCGGGGGAGTGGTCGGTGTTCCTGCCATGGGCAGAATTTGCTCAGAACTCTCTCCGCCACTCCTCCACTAACCTAACACCCTTCCAATGTGTTTTAGGTTACCAACCGGTCCTGGCACCGTGGCATCAGAGCCAGACCGAGGCTCCTGCGGTGGATGACTGGTTTCGGCGCGCGGAGGAGACTTGGGACGCTGCCCACGTTCGCCTCCAGCGCGCCATGCGTCGTCAGAAGGCCAACGCTGACCGCCACCGCAGGGAGGCCCCGGTGTTCGTACCGGGGGATCGGGTCTGGCTCTCGACCCGGAATCTTCCCCTCCGCCTGCCCTGCCGGAAGCTGAGCCCGTGGTTTGTGGGGCTGTTTAAAGTCCTGAGGAGAATAAACAAGGTTACTTCCCCCTGATTACCCTATTAACCCCTCGTTTCATGTGTCTCTCCTCAGGCCGGTGGTAGCTGGTCCGCTCCAGGAGTCTGAGGTGCGGGAGGTTCCTCCGCCTCCTCTGGACATCGAGGGGGCCCCAGCGTACTCGGTCCGTTCCATCCTGGATTCGAGGCGTCGGGTGGGGGGCCTTCAGTATCTTGTGGAGTGGGAGGGGTACGGTCCGGAGGAACGGTGCTGGGTCCCAAGGTGGGACATCCGCGATCCCTCCCTATTGAGGGATTTCCACTGTCGCCATACAACTCGCCCTGCTCCACGTCCTCCTGGCCGTCCCCGAGGCCGGGGTCGGCGCACTGCTGGAGCCGCGCGTCAGGGGGGGGGTACTGTCACGACTTCCGCCGAGGCTGCCCCCCCTCCTGGTTCGGGCAGGCTTCGGCGTTCGTCGTCACCGGAGTACTAGCTACTGCCGATCCCATTCTCATCACTCCACTTGTCATGTCTTGTCAATCACACACACCTGGTGCTCATTCCCCTAATTAGTATGTGTATAAGTGTTCCCTCTGTTCCCCTTGTCTTTGTGAGTGATTGTTTGTTGTGAGAGCGTGTAGCTCGGTTGAGCTACTATTCTTAGTGTTCACCTAGAATGCATTTCAGGTGTGCCTTCTTAAAAGTTAAAAGAGTCAATACTTTGTAAAAGCACCTTTAGTGGCGATTGCAGCTGTGCGTCTTTTTGGATAAGTCTCTAAGAGCTTTGCACACCTG
This sequence comes from Coregonus clupeaformis, assembly GCF_020615455.1. NCBI lineage: Eukaryota > Metazoa > Chordata > Actinopteri > Salmoniformes > Salmonidae > Coregonus > Coregonus clupeaformis. Next base: position 58,465,752 of record NC_059220.1, on the reverse strand, counting down.
GATTGTACAATATTTGCCCATTAATCTTTTTAAAATTCTACAAGCTCTGTAAAGTTGCTTGTTGATCATTGCTAGAAAACCATTTTCAAGTCTTGTCATAGATTTTCAGGCCGATTTAAGTCAAAACTGTAACTAGGCCACTCAGGAACATTCAATGTCGTCTTGAATTTGGCCTTCTGTTTTAGGTCATTGTCCTGCTGAAAGGTGAATTTGTCTCTGGTGGAAAGCAGACTGAACCAGGTTTTCCTCTAAGATTTTGCCTGTGCTTAGCTCTATTCCATTTATTTTTATCCTAAGAAACTCCCTTGTCCTTGCCGATGACAAGCAAACCCATAACATGATGCAGCCACCACCATGCTTGAACATAATGGAGAGTGGCACTCAGTGATGTGTTGTATTGGATTTGCCCCAAACATAACGCTTTATATTCAGGACAGAAAGTTACTTTTTTTGCCACATTTCTTTGCAGTATTATGTAAGTGCCTTGCTGCAAACAGGATACAGTGACGGAAAAAAGTATTTGATCCCATGCTGATTTTGTACGTTTGCCCACTGACAAAGACATGATCAGTCTATAATTTTAATGGTAGGTTTATTTGAACAGTGAGAGACAGAATAATAACAAAAAAATCCAGAAAAATGTATGTCAAAAATGTTATAAATTGATTTGCATTTTAATGAGGGAAATAAGTATTTGACCCCTCTGCAAAACATTACTTAGTACTTGGTGGCAAAACCCTTGTTGGCAATCACAGAGGTCAGACGTTTCTTGTAGTTGGCCACCAGGTTTGTACACATCTCAGGAGGGATTTTGTTCCACTCCTCTTTGCAGATATTCTCCAAGTCATTAAGGTTTCGAGGCTGACGTTTGGTAACTCGAACCTTCAGCTCCCTCCACAGATTTTCTATGGGATTAAGGTCTGGAGACTGTCTAGGCCACTCCAGGACCTTAATGTGCTTCTTCTTGAGCAACTCCTTTGTTGCCTTGGCCGTGTGTTTTGGGTCATTGTCATGCTGGAATACCCATCCACGACCCATTTTCAATGCCCTGGCTGAGGGAAGGAGGTTCTCACCCAAGATTTGACGGTACATGGCCCCGTCCATCGTCACTTTGATGCGGTGAAGTTATCCTGTCCCCTTAGCAGAAAAACACCCCCAAAGCATAATGTTTCCACCTCCATGTTTGATGGTGGGGATGGTGTTCTTGGGGTCATAGGCAGCATTCCTCCTCCTCCAAACACGGCGAGTTGAGTTGATGCCAAATAGCTCAATTTTGGTCTCATCTGACCACAACACATTCACCCAGTTCTCCTCTGAATCATTCAGATGTTCATTGGCAAACTTCAGACGGGCCTGTATATGTGCTTTCTTGAGCAGGGGGACCTTGCGGGCGCTGCAGGATTTCAGTCCTTCATGGCGTAGTGTGTTACCAATTGTTTTCTTGGTGACTATGGTTCCAGCTGCCTTGAGATCATTGACAAGATCCTCCCGTGTAGTTCTGGGCTGATTCCTCACCGTTCTCATGATCATTGCAACTCCACGAGGTGAGATCTTGCATGGAGCCCCAGGCCGTTGGAGATTGACAGTTATTTTGTGTTTCTTCCATTTGCGAATAATCACACCAACTGTTGTCACCTTCTCACCAAGCTGCTTGGCGATGGTCTTGTAGCCCATTCCAGCCTTGTGTAGGTCTACAATCTTGTCCCTGACATCCTTGGAGAGCTCTTTGGTCTTGGCCATGGTGGAAAGTTTGGAATCTGATTGATTGATTGCTTCTGTGGACAGGTGTCTTTTATACAGGTAACAAGCTGAGATTAGGAGCACTCCCTTTAAGAGTGTGCTCCTAATCTCAGCTCGTTACCTGTATAAAAGACACCTGGGCGCCAGAAATTTTTCTGATTGAGAGGTGGTCAAATACTTATTTCCCTCATTAAAACGCAAATCAATTTATAACATTTTTGACATGCGTTTTTCTGGATTTTTGTTGTTGTTATTCTGTCTCTCACTGTTCAAATAAACCTACCATTAAAATTATAGACTGATCATTTCTTTGTCAGTGGGCAAACGTACAAAATCAGCAGGGGATCAAATACTTTTTTCCCTCACTGTACATGTTTAGGAATATTTGTATTCTGTACAGGCTTCCTTCTTTTCACTCTGTCATTTAGGTTAGTATTGTGGAGTAACTACAATGTTGTTGATTCATCCTCAGTTTTCTCCTATCACAGCCTTTAAACTCTGTAACTGTTTTAAACACACCATTGGCCTCATGGTGAAATCCCTGAGCAGTTTCCTTCCTCTCCAGCAACTGAGTTAGGAAGGATGCCTGTATCTTTGTAGTGACTGGGTTTATTGATACACCATCCAAAGCCTAATTAATAACTTCACCATGCTCAAAGGGATATTCAGCATCTGCTTTTTTTATTTTTACACATCTACCAATCGGTGCCCTTCTTTGCGAGGCATTGAAAAACCTCCCTGGTCTTTGTGGTTTAATCTGTGCTTGAAATTCACTACTCGATTGAGGGACCTTACAGATGATCATGCTGTATGTGTGGGGTACAGAGATAGGGTAGTCATAAAAAAATTCATGTTAACCACCATTACTGAACACGAAATTAGTCACTGCATCTTATTATGCAATTTGTTAAGCACATCTTTTCTCCTGAACTGATTTATGCTTGCCATAACAAAGGGGTTGAATACTTATTGACTCAAGACATTTCAGCTTTTCATTTATAATTAATTTCTACGTTTTTCTATAAACAAAATTCCACTTTGACATTATGGAGTATTGTGTGTAAATCAGTGACACAAAATCTCATTTTAATCAATTTTAAATTCAGGCTGTAACACAATAACATTTGGCAAAAGTAAAGGGATGTGAATACTTTCTGAAGGCATTGTAGACATGTGTCTCTAAATCATGTCCAGACAATTGAAATGGCCACTGGTGTTCTCCAATGAAGTTGTAGTGAAGTCTCAAGGATGATCAAAGGAAATTGGATGCACCTGATCTCAATTTGTAGTGTCAAAGGAAAGGGGTGTAAATACTTACACTACCAGTCAAAAGTTTGGACACACCTACTCATTCAAGGGTTTTTCTTTATTTTTACTATTTTTTACACTGTAGAATAATAGTGAAGACATCAAAACTATGAAATAATACATATGGAATCATGTAGTAACCAAAAAGTGTTAAAAGAGATTCTTCAAATATCAAACCTTTGCCTTGATGACAGCTTTGCACACGCTTGGCATTCTCTCAACCAGCTTCATGAGGTAGTCACCTGGAATGCATTTCAAATAACAGGTATGCCTTGTTAAAAGTTATTTTGTGGAATTTATTTCCTTCATAATGTGTTTGAGCCAATCAGTTGTGTTGTGACAAGGTAGGGGGAGTATACAGAAGATAGCCCTATTTGGTAAAAGACCAAGTCCATATTATTGCAATAACAGCTCAAATAAGCAAAGAGAAACGACAGTCCATCATTACTTTAAGACATGAAGGTCAGTCAATCCTGAACATTTCAAGAACTTTGAACGTTTCTTCATGTGCAGTCTCAAAAACCATCAAGAGCTATGATGAAACAGGCTCTCATGAGGACCGCCACAGGACTGGAAGATCCAGAGTTACCTCTGCTGCAGAGGATAAGTTAATTAGAGTTGCCAGCCTCAGAAATTGCAGCCCAAATAAATGCTTCACAGAGTTCAAGTCACAGACACATCAGGCCTTCATAGTCAAATTGCTGCAAAGAAACCACTACTAAAGGACACCAATAAGAACAAGAGACCTGTTTGGGCCAAGAAACATGAGCAATGGACATTAGACCGGTGCAAATTTGCCCTTGGTCTAGAGTCCAAATGTGAGATTTTTGGTTTCAACTGCTGTGTCTTTGTGAGATGCGGTGTGGGTGAACGGATGATCTCCGCATGTGTAGTTCCCACCGTAAAGCATGGAGGAGGAGGTGTTATGGTGTGGGGGTGCTTTGCTGGTGACACTGTCTGTGATTTATTTAGAATTCAAGGCACACTTAACCAGCATGGCTACCACAGCATTCTGCAGCGATACGCCATCCCATCTGGTTTGGGCTTAGTGGGAATATCATTTGTTTTTCAACAGGACAATGACCCAACACACCTCCAGGCTGTGTAAGGGCTATTTGACCAAGAAGGAGAGTGATGGAGTGCTGCATCAGATGACCTGGCCTCCAAAATATTCCGACCTCAACCCAAATGAGATGGTTTGGGATGAGTCGGACGGCAGAGTGAAGGAAAAGCAGCCAACAAGTGCTAAGCATATGTGGGAACTCCTTCAAGACTGTTGGAAAAGCATTCCAGGTGAAGCTGGTAGAGAGAATGCTAAGAGTGTGCAAAGCTGTCATCAAGGCAAAGGGTGGCTACTTTGAAGAATCTCAAATATAAAATATATTTGGATTTGTTTAACACTTTTTTGGTTAGTACATGAGTCCATATGTGTTATTTCATAGCTTTGATGTCTTCACTATTATTCTATAATGTAGAAAATTGTAAAAATAAAGAAAAACCCTGGAATGGGTAGGTGTGTCCAAACCTTTGACTGGTACTGTATGTAAATGGAATATTTCTGTATTTCTTGTTCAATAAACTTGCAAAAATGTTTAAAAACATGTTTTCACTTTGTCATCATGGGGTATTGTGTGTAGATGGGTGAGATAAAAAATCAATTTAATCCATTTTGAATTCAGGCTTTAACACAGCAAAATGTGAAATAAGCCAAAGGGTATGAACACTTTCTGAAGGCACTGTATGTTAATCACTGTGAGTCATCATGTTCTCCTTCTCTTCTACTGCTCATTTAAACGTGGTCTCACCCACACTCCTCCATGTGGGAGATTCCATTAGCCTAAGACTAGTTCCTTAGGCACATTTGATTGCTGGCCTGAGGACCATTCTCTAAGTGAAAATTGTAGAGGTCCGGGGATTTCAGGTTATTAGAGATCTGTTATGTCACAGAGGAGGAAAATACTGGTGATTTCATTTTTGAGCCCAACTTCTGTTCATCCATTTGTGTCATTGTTGAGTTTTCAAGAAATGATAGAGAAAACAGGCTTCAGAACTATAGATTCTTATGAGCTGCCAACTATTGCCAGATTACGCAATTGGTCAGATGAACTCATTCCTCCCTGTCAGCTGTCCTCTAACCCAGATGTGTGTGTGTGTTAACAGGAACCCTACTGGACACCAGCAGGCTTTATGATGAGGAGGTCAGCTCACCAGAAAGTTTACAAAAGTAAGTAAAACAACGAATATCAATACACACACACACAGACAGACAATACATTAACACATAAACACATATTCATGCCTGTTTAAATGTTAAGGTATTTTTAAGTTGTTTATTGGTTGTTTTTGTTGACAGAGTGATGGAGAATGAGGAGGGGAGGAAGGAATACTTGGTGTTACCCTACCATAAAAACCAATGTCCTAATCAGAAGGGCAGAAAAATCCCCCTGAAAGGCAATGGGAGGAGGATCGACTACATCCTTTACAGAGAGGAGGTGCAGCAGGACTGGAAAGTGGTAGGTGAATTGCTAACTATGGAAGCCCTGGCTAAATACCCTCTAGATGTGACTCTGTGTTGTTGTTTTTATCGCACTGCTTTGCTTTATCTTGGCCAGGTCGCAGTTGTAAATGAGAACTTGTTCTCAACTGGCTTACCTGGTTAAATAAAGGTGAAATAAAAATAAATAAATAAAAGATACCAAGGAGGTTGTGACATAGAAACATGCAAAGGGAGGAGCCCGAGCACAAGAGCCGATCAAGACCAGATCAAACAAACTGGGAAAGGAGGGTTAGGGTTAGGGCAATGTTTTCATCAAAGAGGATTAGAAAACCAAATTACTTTATTTGCATAGATTGCAAATCTGTGCAGGACAACATCTAATTTTATCTCTGTAGTTTTTCACATTATCAATCGTGGCACTGAACTGCCCCCTTGTGATTAAACTTAGCTATGGCAGGAATTCTGGTCGACATACATTTTCAGATACACTATATTTTCAAGGAGAATCTGCACATGGTGCAGAAGATTATGATTTAAAATAAACGGTGTTGTATTCTAGTATTATGATGACTATATAATTAATCTATAATCCCATAATGTTGTATTTTGAAATTATTATGATGATGTCATGAACCTTCTCTCTGTCGCCACCTGCAGGACATTGAAGAGTTCAGCTTCATCACCCAGCTAGCCGGCCTCACTGACCACCTGTCTGTGGCCATGCGTCTGGCTGTGTCCACGGGAGAGGAGGAACCTTAGGCCCACACCCTTTTTACTGTCATGGAGGAGGACAAAGAATGGGGAGGGAGGAGAGAAAGAGAGAATGAAAGGGACTCAGGCCTAAGAAAGACAGAGCTTGACAAAGAAAATAAATGGATGGATGTAAAGAGGAATAAAGAGAAGAGCAGATGCAGAGGAGTCCTGTGATCCAGAGAGAACCTGGTGGAGAACGATAAGAGTGGTTGTTGTGTGTGTCAGAGGTCTGGACTGGGCCTAATGTGGACCTGAGAGACTGAGCCACAGACTCACACACACACACAGTTTCAGTTTGACTCACGCACCTACAAGCCATCGTACTGTATCACCTCTTGTCCTCGTGGACTATCAGCTCCTTGATGATGGAGTCCCAATGATTGATTTACTATAAATCATTTTCTGTATTTAGAGACTATTTTGTTTTTAGGCCTCATTTATGTCTGACCTTTTTATGTTTTTACATTTTGGCCTCGAAGTGTCGAATCTTTGTTCTTTATTTCTCTGATAAAAAATGGCAACATGAGACTTCTCTTGACTCATGGAGTATAAAGTGTAGCCTGGCTTTCTATGGCCCTCTGTGTCTCTCTGTTGGTGTTTGTTCCTCTCTTACCCTAACCTCAATTCAGGGGGGGAGGGGAATGAGGATTTCAGACTTCAATCCCTCCATAAGAGACTGTTTGGGTTGGAAGCCTGGTCTCCAGGGCGATAAGTGTGTTCCCTTGACCATACAACCTCAAATACTGCCAATGCATTGTTTCTGCATGAAATGCCACCCTGCCAATATTCACAAATACACACATCTCCACACACATTACAACAGACACAGACACAGTTGGCACTCTTGCCTGCCTCATTTTTGTTCACACCTTTTTACTCTCTCACCTGTTCTAGCAGTATAGTATTGACTCTGTTGCTATTGCTGGCTGTATCACAGGACGATAAGGGATGTGCGTATGTTTTCAGGGCTGGCTTTGGGATATGTGATGACCCCATGTCCCCCTTTAGCATGGTGCAGTATTTATAGAGCTAATTCCTGGTTGTGGCACAGCAGAGGTGAATGTTTACACACCTGCTTATTCGTTTCAGGTCAGTGAGGAAGCCTGGTCAGTCAGAATATCTCTGTACTTTACTAGCTATGTATGTATGCACTGTATGTATGCCCACTCATCTACTATCACCTGGTTGCTTTTATACTCTCTAAAGCCTCTTTATTATTATCATTATTATTATTATTATTATTAGTAGGGTTTATATTTGTGCTTTTTTAATACAGTACATGGCCCATCTTGCATCGATCTGCTTGTTTCTTATTTAGGATGCTGCAGTTCCCTGGTTTAGTGCACAAACTCATAGAGATAAAATCCCTGTTGTGCTGGTCTGACTCTCCAGTGCCTCAGCCTCTCTGGGATTGGGTCTGTGTGAGTCAGGGACTGGGGGGTCAAAGGGCAGGCAGGGGGAACTTCTGTAGCTGCATGCAGTGTGTAATGATGATGCTTCATGGCTTCTAGTCTCTCCACAGGTAATACATCATCTTACAATCACTTTGATTTTGTTTTCTATAATAACTGTTACTGATGGGTTTTTATTTCATTTTACTGGGAATTCTGCTTTGGGGTAGTCTTGTTTTCTGAGTGACGTGGCAGGGAATTGTCTTTCTCTTTTGAAGCTTCTTTGACAAACAGCTTATTTTCTTCTGCTTTAAAAAAATAATTTTCCCTCTTTGAATCACTTGCTCTTTGTGTGTTTATTTGAGTGTGGAGTATATGTCTAAAGTAGTTTCATTCACCAACGGTCATTCTCTGCCAAGCCTCCAGTGGAAAACACCAGAGAAACTGTCTGTCTCACTCTGCATCCTCTGGGACTTAGGGACTGTGTGATGAGTGTGTGATGAGTGTGTTATGAGTGTGTGATGAGTGTGTGTGTGTGTGTGTGTGTGTGTGTGTGTGTGTGTGTGTGTGTGTGTGTGTGTGTGGACGTGACCAGAAGTCGCCACAAGAATAGTAAACTAACAAAAATTTGACCAACTTGGGACATTTTATTAGTCCCCACGAGGTCAAATGCTATTTCTAGGGGGTTTAGGGTTAAGGTTAGAATTAGTGTTAGGGTTAGAATTACGTTAAGGGTTAGGGTTAGGAGCTAGGTTCAGTTTTAGGGTTAGGGTTAGGAGCTAGGGTTAGGTTTAGGTTTAGGTTTAGGTTTAGGGTTAGGGTTAGGGTAAGGGTAAGAGCACGGGTTAGGGTTAGGTTTAGGGTTAGGGGTTAGGGAAAATAGGATTTTGAATGGGACTGAATTGTGTGTCCCCACAAGGTTAGCTGTACAAGACTGTGTGTGTGTGTGTGTTTATTTATTTCCACTACCCCAAATTGTGTAATTATCTCTAAATAACAAACAATACACTCTTATAGAAAATCCATGGCAGTATCACATTGGGTAATCCAGTTTTCAAATCATGCCTATCAGCATACCACAGCTCACATCGACCTAGACATTACATGGAACTTCCACCAATCAATCTTTCTCTCAGAGCCAAGATGGAAACAAAATGGCTGTCTGCAGATTCAAGTCATTTCTATGACTGTGTGGGTATACACTGAGTGTACAAAACATTAGGACCACCTGCTCTTTCCATGACATAGACTGATCAGCTGAATCCAGGTGAAAGCTATGATCCCTTATTGATGTCACTTGTGAAATCCACTTCAATCAGTGTAGATGAAGGGGAGGAGACAGGTTAAAGAAGGATTTTTAAGCCTTGAGACAATTGAGACATGAATTGTGTATGTGTGCCATTGAGAGAGTGAATGGGAAAGACTAAATATTTAAGTGCCTTTGAATGGGGTATGGTAGTAGCTGCCAGGCGCACCGGTTTGAGAACTGCAATACTGCTGGGTTTTTCACACTCAACAGTTTCCCGTGTGTATCAAGAATGGTCCACCACCCAAAGGACATCCAGCCAACTTGACACAACTGTGGGAAGCATTGGAGTCAACATGGGCCAGTATCCCTGTGGAACACTTTTGACACCTTGTAGAGTCCATGCCCCAACAAATTGAGGCTGTTCTGAGGGCAAAAATGTGTGCAACTCAATATTAGGAAGATGTTCCTAATGTTTCTTACACTCAGTGTTTATTTGATTATATTTAATGAGCTTCACTGTCTATGAAAGCTTGACGTTACATACGGTAATTGTGGTTAGCTTTACAGTATATGACTATATAGGACTATTATGAACTTTACCCAGTACCAGGATATTCACCTGGGCGGTAGGTAGCCTAGCGGTTAGTAACCGAAAGGTTGCTAGATCAAATCCCCAAGCTGACAAGGTGAAAATCTTTTGATGTGCCCTTGAGCGAGGCAGTTAACCCTAATTGCGCCAGGGTCACCGTTGATAATGGCTGACCCTGGCCGTGACCCCACTCTCCGATGGTGTCTCAGGGGGAGTTGGGATATGCAGGTATATATTTGATGATATTTAATTAGCTTCACTGTCTATGAAAGCTTGGCGTTACATAAGGTAATTGTGATTAGTTTCACAGTATATAGGACTAAGAAAGGAAATAAACAGTTTTTGTACCAAAGAAAGAAAAGTGACAAGGAAATAAAACCTTGTGGGTATTTTCCTCGTATGACATACACTTCTGCTTTTTATTATCAGGGGAGAGGGGAGTTCGATGTTACACTTGAATACTTTGTGAAGAACCACAAATAACTCTTCAGTGGTACAGCACTCCATTGTATGAGCTTTTTTGAAAACTCCAACGAGGGGGCTCCCTATAAACATAAACCAAAGCATATAAACATAAAGACACAAGACCAAATGTGAGATAAACATTTTGGCATCTTTTCATTTTGGCATCTTTTGCCAACCAAGGGTCAATATCCCTAAATTACATTCCTCCAAACTAGTCAATTACACATGCCTTGTAATTTGTATCTAATTTCGAGGTCTAGATTGTTTATTCGAGCTTGATGATATGCCTGATATGCTGATGAGTTCAGCAGATTGCTTGTCCAGTCAACCATGTACTTATTTGCTGTTAATATATAGCAACTCTCATTTATAATGGCAACATTCGATCATAAATACAGTGAATTAATGCTAACGGCCATGATGCATTCTATACTAAAGACGTTGACATGCATGACTAGAAACACAGTAAAAAAAAAAACAGTAATAGGATTACTTTTAATAACGTGCTTGAGTAAAACTTTACATACCAAAATACACTGTATGTCTCACAGAGCTACAGTACCAGTCAAAAGATTAGACACACCTACTCATTCCAGGGTTTTTCTTTATTTTTACTATTTTCTACATTGTAGAATAACAGTGAAGACATCAAAACTATGAAATAACACATATGGACTCATGTACTAACCAAAAAAGTGTTAAACAAATCCAAATATATTTTAGATTTTAGATTCTTCAAAGTAGCCACCCTTTGCCTTGATGACAGCTTTGCACACTCTTAGCATTCTCTCTACCAGCTTCACCTGGAATGCTTTTCCAACAGTCTTGAAGTAGTTCCCACATATGCTTAGCACTTGTTGGCTGCTTTTCCTTCACTCTGCGGTCCGACTCATCCCAAACCATCTCAATTGGGTTGAGGTCGGGTGATTGTGGAGGCCAGGTCATCTGATGCAGCACTCCATCACTCTCCTTCTTGGTCAAATAGCCCTTACACAGCCTGGAGGTGTTTTGGGTCATTGTCCTGTTGAAAAACAAATGATATTCCCACAAAGCGCAAACCCGATGGGATGACGTATCGCTGCAGAATACTGTGGTAGCCACGCTGGTTAAGTGTGCCTTGAATTCTAAAAAAAAATCACCAGCAAAGCACCCCCACACCATCACACCTCCTTCTCCATGCTTCATGGTGGGAACCACAAATGCGGAGATCATCCGTTCACCTACTCTGCGTCTCACAAAGACACGGCTGTTGGAACCAAAAATCTCAAATTTGGACTCATCAGACCAAAGGACAGATTTCCAACTGTCTACTGTCCATTGCTCGTGTTTCTTGGCCCAAGCAAGTCTCTTCTTCTTATTGGTGAGCTTTAGTAGTGGTTTCTTTGCAGCAATTAGACCATGAAGGCCTGATTCACGTGGTCTCCTCTGAACAGTTGATGTTGAGATGTGTATGTTACTTGAACTCTGTGAAGCATTTATTTGGGCTGCAATTTCTGAGTCTGGTAACTCTAATGAACTTAACCTCTGCAGCAGAGGTAACTCTGGGTCTTCCTTTCCTGTGGCAGTCCTCATGAGAACCAGTTTCACTGAGTAAAGGGTCTGAATACTTAATTAAATGTAATATTTCTTCTTTTTTATACATTTGCAAACATTTCTAAAAACCTGTTTTTGCTTTGTCATTATGGGATATTGTGTGTAGATTGATGAGGGAAAAAAACGATTTCATCTACTTTAGAATAAGGCTGTAACTTAACATAATGTGGAAAAAGTCAAGTGGTCTGAATACTTTCTGAATGGACTGTATGTACAGTTGGGCCCGAAATGATTGACACATTGATAAAGATTAGCAAAAATGACTGTATAAAATAAATAATCCAAATACTGAGCTACTGTACGTCTCACACAGCTATATGTATACAGTAGTATATTATAGACTACGTCCAGTATATCAATCTCATGTACTGTAACGATGAAACAAAAAAATACATATTCTGTGCCAAGTCACTAAGTATGAATACACCAACTCTCCTTCTCTAAGTTTCAATTACTCTAAGAATATTTTTGTTGATTAACAGATTAACAGGCTATAGAACCTAAAAGTCCCACAAGGGCTTTTCTTCATTATGAATTCACAATCATATTTATACTTCTGGTGTAAAACCCAATGCTGAAAAAGAGAAGTGAAATACAGCCACGTCATAATGCAGAGAAAACATTACGCGTGGGACGAAACCCACTCACGTGTACACCTACCAAATATTTAACAATTAGATGTGAAAAAGATTACCAAGACTATCATTAGGGGGAGACCCTTGTCTGGGTCTCCCCCTAACTCTCCCTCTATAGTATAAAGACTGGTCCTCTGTACAACACAACAACACAGAGAATAAAGCTTTAGACCTGAAGTCACAACACTTTACTGGTCATTCACTCTCCACCCCACCTGGACCAACTCTAAGCCAACATGTTCACCACTCGTCTTGCTATGCTGTCTGCACTTGTTCTGGTACTGAGTGCCATCACATTTACCGAAGGTAAGAGACAACTAGAACGTTTGTGTGTGTGTGTGTGTGTGTGTGTGTGTGTGTGTGTGTGTGTGTGTGTGTGTGTGTGTGTGTGTGTGTGTGTGTGTGTGTGTGTGTGTGTGTGTGTGTGTGTGTGTGTGTCCCAAACTGACCCATAAGTGTGTGTTGTGTGTGTTGTCTAGGCCTGCGTATGGCAAGCGGACCGAAGAAGTGTTGTTTTACCTTTGCTGATCGTCAGATACCCAGAGGTAGAGTGGTGGGTTACGCCAAGACCAGCCAGCAGTGCTCCAACCCAGCCATTCTGTGAGTAACCTTACTGTTCTTTAGCTGTTTCTGTGTGAGAGTGGATATGTGGCAATGAGTGCTTGAGAGGTATTTATAAGTTAGTGTGATCCAAACACTCAAGGTACCACAGAAAATTATTTGTGGTTCAGACTAGACACTCATGAAATGTCCAAAAAATGTGTTATGTTGTAAAAGTACAGGTGTCAGACAGACAGAGAACCATTGATTCAATCATGCTGTAACTGGGATAGTTACAGGACTGACAGGCAATGATTGGTATTATTGGTCCAAATCCTTGAAGAAAACAGTGTAAGAGACCACTCCACAAAGAGAGAGAGAGAGCTTCATCTCATCCTGTTGTATAACCCAGAATGTGATCCTCTTTCCTGTGATCAACTTTCACTACCTAAATTTCACGTCGTCATGCATTTTCCTTTAAAAATGAGAACAAAAGTCCTCTGACATCATCATCTAAAACTAGGTTATAGATCTAACATAGATCTAAAACAGGATGTCATAAGTCATGAGTGAGCCTTGGATATCTTGTATGTGATTGTCCCAATGTGGTGTTGCTGATGTTATGCTGTGCTAATAACCCTGTTTTTCTATATCCAGGTTTAAGACTCAGGCGGGGCGACAGGTGTGTGCCAGGTCCTCAGACAGATGGGTGAAGGACTACATCAGCTTCCTGGACAGCAAGAAATCTGGGGAGCAGACACCACTCCTGTAACCTTCAGAGCCTCTTTTGTACCTCTATTTCACAAGGATATGGCCAGTGATCTGCCTCAGAGACAGCAGTCATGGTCCTGAGCCAAAACACAACCTGGGTCTGGGGATATAGATAAGCTAGATGATCTCTATATAACTGTAACACTGTGAGCAGCCTGTATACCTTTCTCTTTACCATTTGACGCCTGTGATCAAATGACAGATAACTATTTGACAGAGAACGATTGTCAATATTTATTTTTTGAATTCTATTCAATACACACATCCGTAAAACACATAATTGTGTAGAATTACTTGTGCATAGTGATGATTAGATGAAATTAGAATTAGTTCCATAGAATGACCTAGGTTATGTTACATTTCAGTATGCTTGATTACTGAATTGCAGGCTATTGGCCTATATTCTGTTTTATTGCCTTCAATTCATTAAAATGCATGTGGATAAATCATTTGTTGGTTTCAAGGCCTCGCTCTCTGTTTTAATGCTTACCTGATTAAAAAGGACTGTAAAATATCTCTAAACCACACAGAATATACAGATGTGCTCAATTGTGTAAGTGTGTCTAACCGTCTCAGTGTGAAGAACATGACAGTGTCACTGGCCATCTCATTCTGGAGCTGATATATTATCTGCAAATGAACTCTAGTGGTGGATTTCTAACTATTGTATCAGTCATAGGCTCATAGTGTGTGTGTGTGTGTGTGTGTGTGTGTGTGTGTGTGTGTGTGTGTGTGTGTGTGTGTGTGTGTGTGTGTGTGTGTGTGTGTGTGTGTGTGTGTGTGTGTGTGTGTGTGTGTGTGTGCCATTGCTGAATCTCAACAGCATCTCCTGGCTGATCTGCGCAAATTGTGCGTAATAACAAAGTTACAATATTTCTATGGCTACAATCACCAAACCAAATGTGTGTAATATGTTACAATATTGCTATGGTTAATCACCAAAACAAATGTGCGTAAAACAATGTCACATTCCAAAAATGTGCATAGGCCAAATAAAAATGTTATAACAAACCATATAGGTATAGTCTACAATAAGCTACTTCTATGTGTGCTTAGTCCCCTCCTGTACTCCCTGTTCACCCATGACTGCGTGGCCAAGCATGACTCCAACACCATCATTAAGTTTGCCGACGACACAATGGTGGTAGGCCTGATCACTGATAACGATGAGACAGCCTATAGGGAGGAGGTCAGAGACCTGGCAGTGTGGTGCCTAGACACAACCTCTCTCTCAACGTGATCAAGACAAAGGAGATGATTGTGGACAACAGGAAAAGGAGGACCGAGTACACCCCCATTCTCATCGACGGGCCTGTAGTGGAGCAGGTTGAGAGCTTCAAGTTCCTTGGTGTCCACATCACCAACAAACTATTATGGTCCAAACACACCAAGAAAGTCGTGAAGAGGGCACGACAAAGCCTATTCCCCCTCAGGAGACTGAAACGATTTTGCATGGGTCCTCAGATCCTCAAAATGTTATACAGCTGCACCATTGAGAGCATCTTGACTGGTTGCATCACAGCCTGGTATGGCAACTGCTCAGCCTATGACCGCAAGGCACTACAGAGGGTAATGCATACGGCACAGTACATCACTGATGCCAAGCTTCCTGCCATCCAGGACTTCTATACCAGGCGGTGTCAGAGGAAGGCCCTAAAAATTGCCAAAGACTCCAGCCACCCTAGTCATAGACTGTTCTCTCTGCTACCGCACAGCAAGCGGTACCGGAGCGCAAAGTCTAGGTCCAAAAGGCTTCTTAACAGCTTCTACCCCCAAGCCATAAGACTACCCCCCGCTGCTACTCGCTGTTTATTACCAATGCATAGTCACTTTACCCCTACCTACATGCAGTGGCGACCCGTCATTCAGGGCAGAGCCCCACCTGTTTTGAGCCCCACATTCATAGCTTTTTTGGGGGCTTACCTGTTTTGCATGTTATTTTGGCATTAATACGTGTCACATATCAGTTTGCAAACAATGTATAAAAATAATAATAATAATTGAGTTAATAAAGCCACATACAAACATGGTCTCTTTTTTGCTTTCTTGAGTAAGGCAGGTCCAAAATGCAGGTGTTTCAGCTTAGCTCAGTGCTGTCTGTGGTGGTGGGGCAGCCAGCGGAAAATACAGAGCGTAGGTGTTGGTAATGTTCTCTAGTTGCACCATGATTAGCTCAGTGTTCTGTCACTCGTGGGGACAGTATGTCACCGCCAAGTCTAAGGGTAGAGCTCGAAAATTCAAGCCCCTTGGGTGCTACCATAGAGTTACGTTAGAAGTGCCCATCCAAGAAGTCACAAGGTCATTGGCCACAGATGAAATGACGTCAAAGCACGTTATATCTACAGTAGCTTTGATTGGACTGATCATGTCAACATCATACTTTCAAAATCTTAGCTAGCAGTCATCATCATGAATCAAGTAAATGAGGCTGAATGAACTGTTTCGCTGCCAGACAAGGCTCCGCTGATAGCCAGGTGTAGCAGTGGTAAGATGTTAGGACTGCTGTTAGGACAGCTTTATATAGGCCCTAACAGTTTGTGGGCACCGTTTGTCAGGAACGGGCCGGACCAGACTGGAAACACGCACCACTGGCTTGGTGCGAGGAACAGGAACGGGCCAGGCCGGACTGGGAACACGCACCACTGGCCTGGTGCGAGGAGCAGGAACGGGCCGGGCCGGACTGTGGAGGCGGACTGGAGGTCTGGAGCGGAGAGCTGGCACAACCCGTCCTGGCTGGATGCCTACTTCCGCACAGTATGTGTGAGGCATTAGCACAGGACGCACTGGGCTGTGCACGTGCACTGGCGATACAGTATGTAGAACCGGCGCAGGATATGCGGGACCGAGGAGGCGTACTGGAGACCAGGAGCGTTGAGCCGGCACACCCCGTCCTGGCTGGATGCCCATCTTCACACGGCACTTGCGTGGTGCTAGCACAGGACGTACAGGACTGTGCCGGCGCACTGGCGACACAGTACGTAACTCCGCATAACACGGAGCCTGCCCAGTCACACGCTTCCTCGCGTGAGTACGGGGAGTTGGCTCTGCTCTAACACTAGGCTCCGCCAACCACCCTTTTAGCCCCCCCAAAAAAAATTATTGGGGCTGTCTCTCGGGCTTCTTCCTTGGCCGGCGCCTTCTGCGTTGCCGTTGCTCCTCTCTATACCGGGCCTCCACTGTCTCCTCCCAAGGACGCCGATCCATCCCAGCCTGAATCTCCTCCCAAGTCCAGGATCCCTTACCGTCCAGGATCTCCTCCCAGGTCCAGGCTGTCTGCTCCTGGGCACGCTGCTTGGTCCATGTTTGGTGGGATCTTCTGTCACGTTCGTTCAAGGACGGGTCAGACCAAGGCGCAGCGTGATATGCGTACATGTTTATTTAACTTATAAACACACGACAAAACAACAAACGAAATTAAACGTGAAGTGCAAAGGTTGAACAAACAACAAACCTTACACGGAACAAGATCCCACAACTAAACAGTGCCAATCGGCTGCCTAAGTATGATCCCCAATCAGAGACAACAAGCGACAGCTGCCTCTGATTGGAAACCACACCGGCCAACATAGATCTATACATACTAGATAAACCACATAGACTATGCACAACATAGAAATATACACACCCTGACTCAACATATACGAGTCCCCTGAGTCAGGGCGTAACACTCTTTGTGGCACCTGACCACACGAATGAACAGTAGTCCAGGTGCGACAAAACTAGAGCCTGTAGGACCTGCCTTGTTGATAGTGCTGTTAAGGTAGAGCAGCTCTTTATTATGGACAGACTTCTCCCCATCTTAGCTACTGTTGTATCAATATGTTTTGCATTTCTATATTTTCTGTAAATGTTATAACCTTGTATTGCTACCACTGTATCATTAAAGGTATGATCTAAGTGAGTTTCAGAGGTAGTCAGAATATGAATGTCATCTGTTACTAGCAGATTATTGATTTCATTAACCTTGTTTCTTAAGCTACATATGTTAACGTGGGCTATTTTGAGCACTTTTCTTCTGGGATGCTCCTTGTTTTTACTGCTTTACTGGGAAGCTTAGCAGCAGTAGATGTGCTCATGTTCTTTATGTTAGTGCAGGGTGAGCTGCACACAGTGGACTTCATCCTTGAGCACAACGGCTCGGTGCTAACAGTATAAATCTGGTTCTTAGGCACATGATTACTCCATACAATAGCTGTAGGGTCAGCAGAGGCATTCAGGGCAGTTAGAGGGACATAAATTAGGTTCCTTATATTGTGTCTACCCAAATTATTTGGGTGGATCCCATCCTCCTTATAAAACGTGTTTTGTTTCCAAAAGGTATCGAAATTGTCAACAAAAGTTACACCCATTGAGCTGCAATAATCACGTTGCCAGTTGTGAAGAGCAAGAATCCTGCTAAAGTGTTCAATGCCACGATTCAGAGAGGGCATGGGGCCAGATATGATGGGTTTTTTGTTAGTGTCTAGCAGAGAGTCAATCAGCTCTTTAAAATCCAGTTTCAACTGTTCAGAGCTGCCCTTCATAATGTAATTAAAACCCACATGGACTATGATAGAATCAATTTCCATGTAATGGCGTAGTACATTTGGGAGCAGCTTAGTAATGTCATTTACTCGAGCTCCGGGATAGGACATTGTTTTTGCACCAGGAACGATCACATTTCCTACCATGGAGCTGCCCAAAATCATGGCTGGCGAGAAGGATGAGGAAATCCGCCACTCCCACACTTCACAGGATGCAGGCCTCCGACAGATGGAGAAGCCCCGCTCGATCCAGAGCAGGGACGGAAGGTTGCCGACGTCGACTTCGAAATCGTAGTAGTAGGCACTGCGGCCGCAGACACAGGCACCCCCAGCGATGAAGGTGCACGAAGATCAGGCTCCAGGACGGCGAAACTATTCGTTGTTTGTATCCGCTCCGGGCCTCTTGTTGGGAGTGTAGACTGCTTTGCAGGAGGTCGTTGTCTTCGGCTTCCAGGGCTTGTGACATGCGACCATCGTGGATTGCCTTTCTCCTCATGCTGTGCTCCTTCGATGGCGCTATCAGATGGGGGCGCTCCGGGCAACACCGGCCAGTCGGATAACGACAAACTACAAGGCGGAGATGCATCCAACAAGCGCAAACGCCGTCCAGCCACCGGCGTAGAAAATGTAAACATTCCACTCTGTGTTTTCCCCAGTTTCTTACGCAGGCTAGCAACTTGCGTGATCAAGGAAGCCACCTCAAGCCTATAATCCTCGGCAAGTAAACAATTGCCGCATTGGAACTCTGAGTGATCCGGTTTGTCCTGAAACAAAGCGTAATAGGTATAGCTCCTACAGCGCTGGAACCGTTCATTTAGTTCTCCAGACAAAGAGGGCTCCATTGTAAAACTCATCTGGCACCAACTTCGTTAGCTTGATGGCTTAGTGTCTCTGTCAAGCAGGCTTCAACCTGTCTCTAAGCGGGATTCCAGGACAAGAAATAGCGGTCCTAGCTGTTAAAAGCTAACCGCGTCGTGGAATCCACGCAAAAACATGTTCTGTATTCGTATTTATGAATAGCCTTTTTTTTAAACAAAAATAACAAACCAAGTGTTTTCCAGCATACAATGTTCAGCTGCGCACTCTGATGACGTAGTAATGTCGAAGTGCTTGTCAAGTGCAGTTCCTACACGGGGTGGCCAGTAGTGCCGACAGCCCTTCAGCCGACGATTTCAAGCAAGCAGAACTCAAAGTACTCAGACATGCTCAGTCTGAGAGCTTCCCAGAAGAAGTCTCCCTACTAGAGGCAGGCAAGCTAATCCCTCCGAGCAGCCGTCTGGTGATGCTGGCCCCGGAGAATGACAACAACACCGGACTGATTCGTGTTGGAGGTCGCCTTCGGAGGTGTGACCAGCTGGGCCCTGACGTTCTTCACCCAGTGGTTCTGGACCCAGGTCATCCACTCACCAGTTTGAAGATCAAGAAATATGATGAGCAGCTGAGCCGCCCGGGCCCAGAGAGGGTGTTTGCTGAGTTATGTCGAAGGTTCTGGATTCTGAGAGGGAGGGCAGCCATTCGCCGTTTTCAGCATGGCTGCACCAAATGCAGGAAGTGGCGAGGCCAGCCAGATGTGCCTAGGATGGCTGACCTGCCTCCAGGGAGAGGGAGATCAGATCCATCAAGATCACCCTGCAAACCACTCTTGGTGTGCAGACCATCTCCGAAGAGGTGCTGAGGACTGTCCTAATCGAAATAGAAGGGATCTTGAACTCCAAGCCCTTGGGATATGTGTCGTCGGACATCGCGGATCCGGATCCAATCACTCCTAACTCTCTTCTCATGGGGTGGCTAGACTCGTCACTACCACAGGTCGTCTACCCAGAGTCTGAACTGCTCAGTCCAAAAGATGGAGACACAGCCAGGTTCTAGCTGACCATTTCTGGCACTGCTTCACACGGAACTACTTACCTGCACTTCAAGGCCGCCATAAGTGGCACAAGGATAAGGAAGACCTTGTAGTTGGGACCGTTGTGATGATCGTGGATGATCAGTCTCCTAGGGCACTCTGGCAAGTTGGAACTGTCAAGTCAGTTATCCCTGGAGCAGACGAGAAAGTGAGGACAGCAGATCCAAGTCAAGGACAGAACCTACGTCAGGCCTGTTGCTCGACTCATCCAGCTGCCCGCCCTTCCTCAAGAAGCTACTGACCCTTAGCTGGCTTGTCTGTTGAAGCAAATATGTACAACACATTTGGGGGCGGCTGTAAAAATGGCCAGCTCATCTCCTTTCCAAGACCCCAACTTTCTTTTGGTTTTCCTATTGAATAACGTCACGCCAATCATCATAATTTTATTAGCCAATCAGCAGCCTTTTTTCCTGGGACTTAGCGTAATACCCGACCAGGCAGGGCCTCAGGCAGTCAATAGTTTCCATTCTGATGACCAACCTGTTATTCTCTCCTGCTTATTCTACCTCCTTAGAAGAAATTGCTTTTCTTTCTGATGTTTATTGTGCGTGCAGCTAAATAACCACAATTAGTATCAGAGAGAGTGGCGTTGTATGTGTGTGTGTGGATTCAACCCTTGAACTGGAACTACTGCTTCCTCATGTTCTGAACGGACACCCTGTGGTGGTTGCTACCGTCCTAAAATCCAGCACCTAAGTTTTCTATCCCTTTTTATTGGTCCTTCGAATTCATAAACAACCCATATTCTTCAGCTGGCATGCATCCCACTTTTTTTTCATTTTTGCCCCAACAAGATTGACATGCTAAAATAGCCACCTTTTTTTAGAACACCTACTCATTCAAGGGGTTTTCTTTATTTTTACTATTTTCTACATTGTAGAATAATAGTGAAGACATCAAAACTATGAAATAACACATATGGAATCATGTAGTAACCAAAAAAGTGTTAAACGAATCAAAATATATTTTATATTTGAGATTCTTCAAATAGCCACCCTTTGCCTTGATGACAGCTTTGTACAATCTTGGCATTCTCTCAACCGGCTTCATGAGGTAGTCACCTGGAATGCATTTCAAATAACAGGTGTGCCTTGTTAATTTGTGGAATTTCTTTCCTTCTTAATGCGTTTGAGCCAATCAGTTGTGTTGTGACAAGGTATGTGGGGGGGGTTATACAGAAGATAGCACTATTTGGTAAAAGACCAATTCCATATTCTGGCAAGTAGTGTACATATTACCTCAATTACCTCGGTTAACCCTTACCGAGGTAAAGACATATTGAGGTTGGATATTCGACGGATATTCGCCTGTGGTTTTCCTTACGTCCACCAACAGCAGTTAGGGACTGTCAACATATTGACAAATCTAATTTTTCAAATTTCAATAGCTCTTTAAAACTTTCAAAACTGGTCCTAGCTAACCCGATGGCAGAGACACATACTACACACACTTTTTTTTGTCGATTTACATCTCACACTATTTTTAATTATTTATTTTAATATTTGAAATGTAATATCGCCTTGGTGACCCACAAACCTCAAACAAGGTTCATAATGTATACTCAGTGCGCCTACATATTGCACACCCTTTTGTTTGCCCATTTGCAACTCATGAGATTTTACGAGAATGTTTAAATGTTTCAAATGTCAATAACTCCTTGGTCATGTGACCTACAACCATCAAACTACTTTCAGAACATCCACTCACTAGCCTTATATATTGCACACCCTTTTGTACACCCATTTTCATCACAGGTGATTTTACATGAATTTTTCTGTTTTTCATTGTTTCGAATTTCAATAGCTCCTTGGTCATGTGACCTACAACCCTCAAATTGCTGTCAGAATATCCACTGACAAGCCTTATATATTGCACACCCTTTTCTTTGTCCATTTTCATCTCACACGATTTTACATACATTTTGCAAACTTTCACATTTCAATAGCTCCTTGGTCATGTGACCTACAACCCTCAAACTACTTTCAGAATATCCACTGACTAGCCTTATATATTGCACACCCTTTTGTATGTCCATTGGCATCTCATGCAATTTTACGTGAATTTTTCAAACTTTATAATTTCAATAGCTCCTTGGTCATGTGACAAACTGACCTCAAACAAACTTCAGAATGTCCACGAACTAGCCTTATATATTGCACACTCTTGTTTGTGTACTGTATTCTCACGCAGTGTTACGTAAATTGTAAATTGTTCTTTAAGTCATACAACAGATTCTCAATTGGATTGAGGTCTGGGCTTTGACTAGGCCATTCCAAGACATTTAAATGGCATGGTGTTCTCGGGGTGATGAGAGGTGTTGGGTTTGCACCAGACACAACGTTTTCCTTGATGGCCAAAAAGCTCAATTCTAGTTTCATCTGACCACAGTACCTTCTTCCATATGTTTGGGGAGTCTCCCACATGCCTTTTGGCGAACACCAAACGTGTTTGCTTATTTTTTTCTTTAAGCAATGGCTTTTTTCTGGCCACTCTTCCGTAAAGGCCAGCTCTGTGGAGTGTGCGGCTTAAAGTGGTCCTATGGACAGATACTCCAATCTCAGCTATGGAGTTTTGCAGCTCCTTCAGGGTTATCTTTGGTGTCTTTGTTGCCTCTGATTAATGCCCTCCTTGCCTGGTCCGTGAGTTTTGGTGGGTGGCCCTCTTTTGTCAGGTTTGTTGTGGTGCCATATTCTTTCAATTTTTTTATAATGGTTTTAATGGTGCTCCGTGGGATGTTAAAAGTTTCAGATATTTTTTTATAACCCAACCCTGATCTGTACTTCTCCACAACTTTGTCCCTGACCTGTTTGGAGAGCTCCTTGGTCTTCATGGTGCAGCTTGCTTGGTGGTGCCCCTTGCTTAGTGGTGTTGCAGACTCTGGGGCCTTTCAGAACAGGTGTATATATACTGAGATCATGTGACAGATCATGTGAAACTTAGATTGCACACAGGTGGACTTTACTTAACTAATTATGTGACTTCTGAAGGTAATTGGTTGCACCAGATCTTATTTAAAGGCTTCATAGCAAAGGGGGTGAATACATATGCACGCACCACTTTTCCATTATTAATTTTTTTGAATTTCACTTCACCAATTTGGACTATTTTGTGTATGTCCATTACATGAAATCCAAATAAAAATCAATTTAAATTACAGGTTGTAATGCAACAAAAAAGGAAAAACGCCACGGGGGATGAATACTTTTACAAGGCACTGTACATCCTCAGACATTTATTTTCGCAGTTGCTCCATGTGTTTTTTGTGAAGGTTCTATATCCATTTGGGAGGGGATGTTGGGGAAGTTCTGTGCAACTTCCTTGGCGATCTACACCAAAAAAGTGTACTACATATAGGATGGACATTCCCACATACAGTATACACAAAGAGGCACTTTTCAGCTACGTTTTTACCACTCAGAATCCAGAACGGATATGACAATGGGGCCAGCACAGGACCTAATAAACCCTTACAACGATCTTCTTTTTGATCTTCTTGACTTCTTATCTGATAAACTGCTACTGTGTGTCAAGAAAGGAGCCCCAATTAGGGGTTAGTGTACTCCAGTAAAAAACGGCTGGTTTAGATTAGAAACTATTGCCCCGGGTCCCCGTTCATAGGGACTAGTCAGTGGTAGAATTGAGTTGGCACTTTATTGGCCCAAACACACACATACCTACAAGTTTGAGGTCACTCGTGGACAGTAATTAGTGAACAATGTTTTTTTTCCCTTATTGACGCATTGGTCTTCTAACTGTCCAAGAATAGGATCCAAAATGTTAGGACATTTTTGTTCCCATAAATACAGAGGATGTCTCGCATACCTCTGGCACTTTAGTCAAAAACTTTATGATGGGCCCGGCAACGGAGTTCCCATTGGCCAAGCACCACAGAGACCAATCAGGAGAGAATACAGACAGGTCAAGGGTGCCAATTGAAAGTCAAGGGGTGTGTCTGCCCTTTGGATTACTCTCTCCTTACAGAGAACCCCTGTGGTTCAAGTCAAGAGCTACCCTCCCCCTTTCAGTCTTCTCTGCGCATGTTTGAATGTGACAGAGCCAGCAGCAAAGAGAGTTTTTCACAGTATGTCATAAAATTATTACACTTATGAATGTATGTAAAATGCTAATATGTATTAGGTCCAGTACAATGGAATAACTAACACCTGAATTTGAATGCAGCGTGTTCCGATTCCTCCTTCTCGTTCTGTCCAGCAGGGTCAACCAAAAACACTTGGCCTGATGGTTCATGCAGATACTGGGGAAGCAATATAGAACAGTATTGATCCCTTAAATTATTTTACTATTAAATCACACATATCACAACCCTAATACCTCTTACCAAAAATGTACCTAACTCAATTTTGGAAAAAATATTTTACTCACAATGAACTTCCAGTGGTTCTGGTCCACATTCAAGAAACTCATAACAGCATTGTAGTTACCGAAGTTAACCTGAAATAAATATTTTCACATGCTTGCCACTAAGCACCAAAACATTTATCAATAGTTAATCCTTTAAAACTCCACTAACATATTTGATTAGTACCTTGGGTAGACTTTGCTTGCACACTAAACTTATTTCTCCATTTAGAATGACTTGGGCTGAGTAATGATTTAGGATGTAAATCTTTGTCCCGTGACCGCAGCTTTTTGTGGTTGCTTGAAAGTACCGTTCGATTGTCTGTATAAGGAGAGAAAGTAAAACCACAAATGCTTTGAATGTGAAGAACATTATACAAATAATTAAGCATAAACTAAAATATATAGACATTTCAGAGAATATTGGTTAGTTAGAAGGGTTGTTTATCGATATTTAAAACAAACGTAATTACATTTGCCTTTGTTTTTATTTTTATAATATATTCTGGCTACAAGCAACTTAATGGGTCATTGTCACATGTGCAGTGGTGTGAAAAAGTGTTTGCCCCCTTCCTGATTTCTTATTTGTTTGCATGTTTGTCACACTTAAATGTTTCAGATCATCAAACAAATTTAAATATTAGTCAAAGATAACACAAGTAAACACAAAATGCAGTTTTGAAATGAAGGTTGTTATTAATAAGGGAAAACAAAATCCAAACCCACATGGCCCAGTGTGAAAAAGTGATTGCCCCCTACAACCTAATAACTGGTTGGGCCACCCTTAGCAGCAACAACTGCAATCAAGCGTTTGCGATAACTTGCAATGAGTCTTTTACAGCGCTGTGGAGGAATTTTGGCCCACTCATCTTTGCAGAATTGTTGTAATTCATCCACATTGGAGGGTTTTCGAGCATGAACTGCCTTTTTAAGGTCATGCCACAGCATCTCAATATGATTCAGGTCAGGACGTTGACTAGGCCACTCCAAAGTCTTCATTTTGTTTTTCTTCAGCCATTCAGAGGTGGACTTGCTGGTGTATTTTGGTCATTGTCCTGCTGCAGAACCCAAGTTCGCTTCAGCTTGAGGTCACGAACAGATGGCCGGATATTCTCCTTTAGGATTTTTTGGTAGACAGCAGAATTCATGGTTCCATTTATCACAGCAAGTCTTCCAGGTCCTGAAGCAGCAAAACAGGCCCAGACCATCACACTACCACCACCATATTTTACTGTTGGTATGATGTTCTTTTTCTGAAATGCAGTGTTACTTTTACGCCAGATGTAATGGGACACACACCTTCCAAAAAGTTCAACTTTTGTCTCGTCAGTCCACAGAGTATTTTCCCAAAGGTCTTGGGGATCATCAAGATGTTTTCTGGCAAAAATGAGACAAACCTTAATGTTCTTTTTGCTCAGCAGTGATTTTCATCTTGGAACTCTGCCATGCAGGCCATTTTTGCCCAGTCTCTTTCTTATGGTGGAGTCATGAACACTGACCTTAACTGAGGCAAGTGAGGCCTGCAGCTCTTTGGATGTTGTTGTGGGGTCTTTTGTGACCTCTTGGATGAGTCGTCGCTGCGCTCTTGGGGTAATTTTGGTCGGCCGGCCACTCCTGGGACAGTTCACCACTGTTCCATGTTTTCGCCATTTGTGGATAATGGCTCTTACTGTGGTTCGCTGGAGTCCCAAAGCTTTAGAAATGGCTTTATAACCTTTTCCAGACTGATGGATCTCAATTACTTTCTTTCTCATTTGTTCCTGAATTTCTTTGGATCTCGGCATGATGTCTAGCTTTTGAGGATCTTTTGGTCTACTTCACGTCCTATTTAAGTGATTCCTTGATTGAGAACAGGTGTGGCAGTAATCAGGCCTGGGTGTGGCTAGAGGAATTGAACTCAGGTGTGATAAACCACAGTTGAGTTGTGTTATAACAGGGGGGGCAAACACTTTTTCACACAGGGCAATGTACATTGGGGAAAAAAAGTATTTAGTCAGCCACCAATTGTGCAAGTTCTCCCACTTAAAAAGATGAGAGAGGCCTATAATTTTCATCATAGGTACACGTCAACTATGACAGACAAATCACATTGTAGGATTTTTTATGAATTTATTTGCAAATTATGGTGGAAAATAAGTATTTGGTCACCTACAAACAAGCAAGATTTCTGGCTCTCACAGACCTGTAACTTCTTCTTTAAGAGGCTCCTCTGTCCTCCACTCGTTACCTGTATTAATGGCACCTGTTTGAACTTGTTATCAGTATAAAAGACACCTGTCCACAACCTCAAACAGTCACACTCCAAACTCCACTATGGCCAAGACCAAAGAGCTGTCAAAGGACACCAGAAACAAAATTGTAGACCTGCACCAGGCTGGGAAGACTGAATCTGCAATAGGTAAGCAGCTTGGTTTGAAGAAATCAACTGTGGGAGCAATTATTAGGAAATGGAAGACATACAAGACCACTGATAATCTCCCTCGATCTGGGGCTCCACGCAAGATCTCACCCTGTGGGGTCAAAATGATCACAAGAACGGTGAGCAAAAATCCCAGAACCACACGGGGGGGACCTAGTGAATGACCTGCAGAGAGCTGGGACCAAAGTAACAAAGCCTACCATCAGTAACACACTATGCCGCCAGGGACTCAAATCCTGCAGTGCCAGACGTGTCCCCCTGCTTAAGCCAGTACATGTCCAGGCCCGTCTGAAGTTTGCTAGAGTGCATTTGGATGATCCAGAAGAGGATTGGGAGAATGTCATATGGTCAGATGAAACCAAAATATAACTTTTTGGTAAAAACTCAACTCGTCGTGTTTGGAGGACAAAGAATGCTGAGTTGCATCCAAAGAACACCATACCTACTGTGAAGCATGGGGGTGGAAACATCATGCTTTGGGGCTGTTTTTCTGCAAAGGGACCAGGACGACTGATCCGTGTAAAGGAAAGAATGAATGGGGCCATGTATCGTGAGATTTTGAGTGAAAACCTCCTTCCATCAGCAAGGGCATTGAAGATGAAACGTGGCTGGGTCTTTCAGCATGACAATGATCCCAAACACACCGCCCGGGCAACGAAGGAGTGGCTTCGTAAGAAGCATTTCAAGGTCCTGGAGTGGCGTAGCCAGTCTCCAGATCTCAACCCCATAGAAAATCTTTGGAGGGAGTTGAAAGTCTGTGTTGCCCAGCGACAGCCCCAAAACATCACTGCTCTAGAGGAGATCTGCATGGAGGAATGGGCCAAAATACCAGCAACAGTGTGTGAAAACCTTGTGAAGACTTACAGAAAACGTTTGACCTGTGTCATTGCCAACAAAGGGTATATAACAAAGTATTGAGAAACTTTTGTTATTGACCAAATACTTATTTTCCACCATAATTAGCAAATAAATTCATTAAAAATCCTACAATGTGATTTTCTGGATTTTTTTTCTCTTTTTGTCTGTCATAGTTGACGTGTACCTATGATGAAAATTACAGGCCTCTCTCATCTTTTTAAGTGGGAGAACTTGCACAATTGGTGGCTGACTAAATACTTTTTTTCCCCACTGTAGGTTTGGATTATGTTTTCCCTTAATAATAACAACCTTTATTTCAAAACTGCATTTTGTGTTTACTTGTGTTATCTTTGACTAATATTTAAATTTGTTTGATGATCTGAAACATTTAAGTGTGACAAACATGCAAACAAATAACAAATCAGGAAGGGGGCAAACACTTTTTCTCACCACTGTATATGCCTTGTTAGGGAGATTAAGTATCATACATAAGGTGTTATGTAGTCAAAAAAGTGTGATACTGCTGACAATACTGTGTTTACGTGATGACACATCGTCACCATTTACTTTAAAGTGACAGAATAAGGGCCATAAATATTTAAGTGTATGTCATCAGAAACATTCAACTCCAATTCCAGTTAACTATATAATGATAATACATGTCCTTAGACTTGGTTAGGTGCACATCATCCTTCATACTGTATGAAATTTATTTTTCCACAATATGTTTTGAATTGTGATTGAAAAAATGCTTATTGTCATGTTATGACTAGTATTTATTACCTCACCCACAAGCCATTTGTGGGGTTGCAGAGTTTTAAACTCTGAATGATGGGAGAAGGAAAGAGGACTTTTTGTCTGTAGACCTCACAACAGCAACCACCACCTCGTAATTATTTCTTCGCCACAGAGCTGTGACCTGCAATATGCAAATGAAACACATTTAGAAGAGTTATTGTCCGCTTAAACATGAACTGAAAACAATCTATCACAATCTTTTAACATTTGGAGAAAAAAAACATACCTGGCCTGCAGCCTCGTTGTCTTGGAGTGATGTTGCCTTATCCCTGCTTTCATCTTTCTTGTGGTGTGCCTTCCCTGCTGGTTTCTTTTTACCCTTCTTCTTTGGCTCGGGTAATTGTCTGGAAATACCTTAACCTGGACTTGTCAGGTGAGTATTTTCTTTGTCTCTTGGCCCACTGCTCCTCTTCCTGGTCCAATGACTTCATGCGGTAGGGGGATTTAGTGAACAGTGATTCTGGCAGATCATGTTTTATTATGTGCTTCCTATACCATCCTTGGAGGGGGGCATTTTCAAAATGAATTCAGCTGGATGGAGGAATTTCTTCTTTTGCAAAATGGAATGCTTCAGGATCCAGAACCACTGTTCCACATAGCAGTTGGTGTCCCGTGATTTCACTGATTGCAATGTTGTGTTGGTCACATTACAATATCTTGTAAGGTCACCCAGCAGTATCCCACTCCATAGGGGGAAAATGGCCATGTAAGTGTCCATTAGAACATTGATTATCCCAGGGCAGAAAAACGTATTTCCAGGCCCTGTCTGTGTCTCCTCCAGAAGACTCTGCTTTTGTGATTCATCCACAAGATGACTTTTATGTTGTGATTTGAAAAGCACACACGTGTCTAAAGACATCGAGTGCCTCGAAGAAAGAGGTGCTGTTGAGCAACAAGGCAAAGCAAAAAGTTGCATACTCTGAACCCATTGTCATTTGTTTTCTTCCCAAATCCCTGGGCGACAGCCTTAAGGATGTGGGCAGAGCACAGATGGAGCACTGTGAAGTCTTTGCAATCTTCTTTTTCCTCCAAGGAAAGTATGCTGTGGGCTCTGTTTAGATAAGAAGTGATGCTCTCTTTGTTAAATGAGAGCAATACACTTCCAATCAGCGCCCAGCTGAAATCAGCCTCCACCTGTCTCACCTTGCAGCTTGTCATTTGTGAGACCTTGCGTACTGTCTCCATTAACCAAAAGGTTATTGTTGGGATGGAGTGCTGAACACTAATCATCTCGGATATGGAGAGGGGTGGTTTATCCTTGCCCATTCCAGGAAGAACCAGAGCATAGTACAGAACTCTTTTACTTTGATTGCTAATACATTTACATTTACATTTACGTCATTTAGCAGACGCTCTTATCGCTCTTATCCAGAGCGACTTACAGTTAGCGCATACATTATTTTATCGAACCCACAACCCTGGCGTTGCAAACGCCATGCTCTACCAACTGAGCTACATCCCCTCTTAGACACAACCCCACCAGTGGCATCAAGATGAAGAGTCACTGGACTGCGCTTTCTCAGATGTTCATCTAGGATCTTCAAACCCTCTTCTGTGTACAAGTGAACACCAAAGCCAAGGAGCTATTGAAATTAGAAAGTTTGAAAAATTAATGTAAAAACGTGTGAGATGAAAATGGACAAACTAAAGGGTGTGCAATATAGAAGGGTAGTCAGTAGACATTCTGAACCTTGTTTGAGTCTAGTAGGTCACATGACCAAGGAGCTATTGAAATTAGAAAGTTTGAAAAATTAATGTAAAAACGTGTGAGATGAAAATGAACAAACTAAAGGGTGTGTAATAAGGAAGGGTAGTCAGTGGACATTCTGAACCTGGTTTGAGTACAGTAGATCACATGACCAAGGAGCTATTGAATTTTGAAATTTTGAAAGATTCATGTAAAATCACCTGAGATGAAAAGGGACAAACAAAAGGGTGTGCAATATAGAAGGGTAGTCAGTGGACATTCTGAACCTTGGTTGAGGTCATGACCAAGGAGCTATTGAAATTCGAATGTAAAATAAGTTTGTACTTTGTTTACGCTCCCTAACTCATTCAACTAGGAATACTGAATGCTGCTCACATTTCCACATGTTTATTCGCTTTGGAAAGCAAATTAATGTCCAAATCGTGAAAATAAGACATGTGCAATGTTGTGCGACATTTTTCCAACATCATGACACTTACAGTTGAAATCAGAAGTTTACATACACTTAGGTTGGAGTCATTAAAACGTGTTTTTCAACCACTCCACACATTTCTTGTTAACAAACTATAGTTTTGGCAAGTCGGTTAGGACATTTACTTTGTGCATGACACAAGTAATTTTTCCAACAATCGTTTACAGGCAGATTATTTCACTTATAATTCTCTATATCACAATTCCAGTGGGTCAGAAGTTTACATACACTAAGTTGACTGTGCCTTTAAACAACATGGAAAATTCCAGGAAATTATGTCATGGCTTTAGAAGCTTCTGATAGGCTAATTGACATAATTTGAGTCAATTGAAGGTGTACCTGTGGATGTATTTCAAGGCCTACCTTCAACCTCAGTGCCTCTTTGCTTGTCATCATGGGAAAATCAAAAGAAATCAGCCAAGAAATTGTAGACCTCCACAAGTCTGGTTCATCCTTGGGTGCAATTTCCAAACGCCTGAAGGTACCACATTCATCTGTACAAACAATACTACGCAAGTATAAACACCATGGGACCACGCAGCCGTCATACGGCTCAGGAAGGAGACGCGTTCTGTCTCCTAGAGATGAACGTACTTTGGTGTGAAAAGTGCAAATCAATCCCAGAACAACAGCAAAGGACCTTGTGAAGATGCTGGAGGAAACAGGTACATAAGTCTCTATATCCACAATAAAACGAGTCCTATAGCGACATAACCTGAAAGGCCACTCAGCAAGGAAGAAACCACTGCTCCAAAACCGCCATAAAAAAGACAGACTTCGGTTTGCAACTGCAAATGGGGACAAAGATCGTACTTTTTGGAGAAATGTCCTATGGTCTGATGAAACAAAAATACAACTGTTTGGCCATAATGACTATCGTTATGTTTGGAGGAAAAAGGGGGTGGCTTGCAAGCCGAAGAACACCATCCCAACCGTGAAGCATGGGGGTGGCAACATCATGCTGTGGGGGTGCTTTGCTGCAGGAGGGATTGGTGCACTTCACAAAATAGATGTCATCATGAGGAAGGAAAATTATGTGGATATATTGAAGCAACATCTCAAGACATCAGTCAGGAAGTTAAAGCTTGGTCGCAAATGGGTCTTCCAAATGGACAATGACCCCAAGCATACTTCCAAAGTTGTGGCAAAATGGCTTAAGGACAACAAAGTCAAGGTATTGGAGTAGCCATCACAAAGCCCTGACCTCAATCCTATAGAAAATGTGTGGGCAGAACTGAAAAAGCGTGTGCGAGCAAGGAGGCCTACAAACCTGACTCAGTTACACCAGCTCTGTCAGGAGGAATATGCCAAAATTCACCCAACTTATTTTGGGAAGCTTGTGGAAGGCTACCAGAAATGTTTGACCCAAGTTAAACAATTTAAAGGCAATGCTACCAAATACTAATTGAGTGTACGTAAACTTCTGACCCACTGGGAATGTGATGAATGAAATAAAAGCTTAAATAAATCATTATCTCTACTATTATTCTGACATTTCACTTTCTTCAAATAAAGTGGTGATCCTAACTGACCTAAGACAGTGAATTTGTACTAGGATTAAATGTCAGGAATTGTGAAAAACTGAGTTTAAATGTATTTGGCTAAGGTGTATGTAAACTTCCGACTTCAACTGTATTTGGAGTCTCTGGCTCGAGTGGTTTGAAAGCTATTGAGGTTTGAAAGCGCAAATATCTGGCGAATATCCAACCTGAAACTGGTTTTACCTCCTTGACTAACCGGTGCGCTGCACATTGACTCGGTATGGTACCCTCTGCATATTGCCTCGTTATTGTTATTTATTGTTGCTCTTTTATTTTATTTTTTTACTTTAGTTTATTTAGTATATATTTTCTTAACTCTTATTTTTCTAAAAACTGCATTGTTGGTTAAGGGCTTGTAAGTAAGCGTTTCACGGTAAGGTCTACTACACCTGTCGTATTCGGCGCATGTGACAAATACAATGTTATTTGATTCTAATGCACAGCCACAAGAGAGCGCAACTAGACCGTACAGGTGTTCTCGAATGACAGTGTGGAACGAACTCATGGCTGTTTCTGGATTATCCTGTTGAGAGTATGAATGCAGGAGGCCAGCAGCCCACATGTATGCGATATTTGACCTGTGATCAATGCAAATCCAACGGCGCGTTTATGAGATGATGGATCAGTTCAAGACATTCATAAAAGATTCGTAAATTATTCCAGATAAAAGGCTCAGCTCACCACAATGCAGTTCGTATTTAGAACCAATAGAATTCGGTAGCCCGTCGAATCTGGTGTGACATCACAATTTCAGCTGTCTCTAGCCAATAGGCATGTAGTTCCAAAGGAGGAGACAATCGCCTTTCGAGATAGCAACAGGAACATTTCCCCCTTGCGCGGTTCGTAAATGCTTTATTCTACTAGTCGTCGTAACCTATGTAGATAGCCTACCACCAACCCAATTTCATTCATTTGGGCCCATTGAGAGGTACAAGGGTTCTGTTGCTACTGGTAGGCTACATAAAAACGTTGCGTTGCAAGAAGAGGACGGCACATTTTGAAAGCAGCGTCTCTTAACACTTTTGTTCCGTGGTTTTTTAAACATATATTTTATGTCTGATCTATTCGGCTGTAGGGTGGGTGGTGTCACAGTAGTATTACAATGATCGAACGACCAGAATCTGCAGTTGCCAGCATTGCAGTAAGTGTTATTCTTATCACATCAAATCAATTATATTTTCTCTCGTGTGATCTGGATACAAACATTTTCATGAATTAATTGAAACCAATACTGTAAACGCATCCCATGTTGTCTTCTCCAACGTTAAAACCGCATCATGGTTAGGAGAATAGGAGAAAGAGGAATGTAACCGAAAATGAGGATTTCTTTCATAGCTCTTGGCCTGAGTAGGTTTATTCGACTCCATTCTCTCTTATAATTCTGAAGAAAACCAGCCTCTGGCAACAGAAGACTACGCATGAACGTTCTATTATAGGCCTTGCCTCAGTGTGGAGCATCCCGATTCATCTTGACAGGGTCTGCTACTCCGCTTTGTTGTACCCATTAACGTTGTGTTATTACGCGTTGTATCATTGTATTACGCAGCATACATTTTATATACATTTTTTATTTATTATAAAGGTAACAATTGTAACCTGCTCTTGCAAAGTGCACCCATCGCTCTAAAACCGGGTCACGCACCGACCGATCAAATTGAAAAGTGCCAATGACAGCCCGCGCCCAGTCGTGGAAAGGAATGGACATTCATTCATTATAATGCACGCTTTGGAGAGACGCACCCTACAGTGCCAAAAATAGCATTGCAAATGCACTATGGAATTTCTGAGAAAAGGGTTATGTTTCCAATAATGGATTTGTTTCCATGCAGGTATCGAAACATCCATAGGCTAAATGAATAGGGCAATTTTGTATTTGCGCACGTGATGAAGGGTATTGGATGTAGTTGAGTCTTTGATGATTTCATTCTATAGAGCTCACCAGCTTTGCAGGCCTAAAAACCTGAAATTAGTTACCTCTGGTTCATTCAGCCATTCCTAATGGGGAAAGAATAGGGTTTTGGGATAAAGGCCGAAAATAAGGCCTGAGGTTAACACAGGCTTAGGAGATCTTATACGTTTTGTTGTTTTTCTGATTACATAAATGCTTCAAAATTCACAAAAAGTGATGTTAGCTGATTAAGATTATCTCATAAAACAAAACAAATAAGATATCCCAAGCCTATGTTTGCCACAAACCTTATTTTCGGCATTTATACAAAAACCCTACAAACACTCCATTCATTTTCCCATATGATTTGTCCAACGACCCATGGCAGAGTTAGTGCCTACAAAAAGACTCCATTACTATTGCTCTCTCTCTCTATAGGCCTATAGGCTATAAGTGGGAATTGTTTAATCAAAATTTGACTAGGCCTATGTTCAGTTCAATATTGCATTAGAATGCAGAAAAACATAATCATTTGACAAATTTGCATTGGCAAACAGCAGAGAATGGAATGCAGATGATGTTATCCAGGTAACCCTTGTGTTACCCCTGAGGGGGTTAAAGAGCAACACATAGACTTGGACTGCCTCTCATTCTGAACCACACACACACACAGCTTTATTCACAGACTCTCTTTCTGTCTCATGCACACATGTATTTATACCTATGTCAGCCACTTTTCAAAAGATCCCCAATAATTCTAGCTACTACCCATCTGGTACGTGTAGGGCTGTGACGGTCATGGAATTTTGGATGACTGTTATTGGTCAGCCAAATGATCGTGGTCACTATTTGAATAGCAAAAGTATATATATATTTTTTAAGACGCACATTTTCTCCTCTACTCCGCTCCTGACTGCATGTTTTCTCTGCTCCTGACTCCGCTCCTGACTGCAGGGAAGGGGGCATTGCCTAGGCAACCAAAGACTTGTTTGCTATATAATTATAATTAATATGTTTTGTTTAACTGATTGAACAAACTTTTTTTTTTGTAATTATTTGTGGTGTGTTTTTCATATAAACCCTTTTGGGCTTCCAACCTCACCTGCACACCATTTTTACCAGTTTTTTTATCTGTACTGTTTTGTCTTTCACTTATTTTCTTTGGAGCGAATAAATGAAACATGAAACCTAAGGCTACATCACCTTGCTTGCATGGAGCACCAAAATCTCATCACGTTGTAAAGAGTCCATGTTACCGCGGAGATGGACTCAACCGCACAAATACCCGGCTGTCCCGTCTTCAGTCCAGGGTTCCGGTCTAGAAGCACGCTCACTGTGGTCAGAGGACACTTTCGGTATTGCAGTTTAGCTGACGGCGAGCCCAAAAATACAATTCCCATAGACGGCCCCATAGAGAAGTCCAAATTGAAATTTCCCCCCAAAAAACACTTATCACCTTTGTGCCAAAAATATCCATTGAATTGTTCAAGTAATTGTCTTCGAGGCCGAAGAGAGTTGTCGGCTCTGTAAAGCAGATGGCAACCACCACGAAACGACGTATGCGGATGGGAGTAGATTACTTTGAAAACAACGGTCAGCCATCTTGGATGCTGTCTCCAGTTCTTATATACCTCAGTGCTTCAGTGAGCTGTTCGTTCCACACAACAACAAAAAACGGTTATGACAGTTATTTTATTTTCATGCCGGTCTTCCTCCATAATCGTTGGTTACATGATTATACGGTAATTGTGCCAGCCCTAGAATTTATGTGTTACCCCCAGATGATGAGAACGCTGAGATGGCATCACAACAACGTTATGTGACCCAGCATGGTCAGGGAGGGAGTATGGAAATTGCTTAGGGCCATTTAAAATCACCACGCACCCGCCCCCTGTACACATACTGACCTGTAAACAACAGCAAGATATCAATTTCGGAGATTCACACGAATGCTTTATGTATGTGCCCTTTTGCTTAGGCCTGTTATTTTCCACCAATGACGTAAGTGAGTAAATTGCAAAACTCTTGATTGTCACAATTGATACAGATCGCATCAGTGAGATATAGGGGGCTGTGGGTGATTACGCCACTGTCACATGCTGATGCACAGACCTGATTACATGAATGTCACATTTGACCTTTCAGCTAAACTGAACAACACATACCGGTACTATAGACAGGCAGAGATAGTTATGGGCTTTGCTATAGGGCCTATTTGATGGACAGAATAGCCTAGGTGTTTTTGTCCTAGCTACTACGGTTTATCTGGTTTTATATGCCACTTCTCTTTGACATGATGTGCCCAGATTTCCTCCATTGACCTCTTAAAAGCAATATTTTTGTAGCAGTCAGTTACTTGCACTGAGTGTCAGTTCAGATACAGAAGGAAATATTGAGAAATGTTTCCCATCTGCCCCTTGGTCTTGTTGTCCGGTGGTGTCAAAATCAGTTTGGAGGGAAATAGTATTGGAACGTGGTTTGTCATTACATGTTATAACACATTTGTTACTTATACTTATAAGAAATCCCGCTATGCGCTCCGACGAACCATCAAACACAACAGTGGTAGGCCTGATCACTGACAATGATGAGACAGCTTATAGGGAGGAGGTCAGAGATCTGGCAATGTGGTGCCAGGATAACAACCACTCCCTCAATGTGATCAAGACAAAGGAGATGATCGTGGACTACAGGAAAAGGAGGGCCGAGCACGCCCCCATTCTCTTCGATGGGGCTGTAGTGGAGCAGGTTGACGAACACCAACAAACTATCATGGTCCAAACACACCAAGACAGTTGTGAAGAGGGCACGACAATGCCTCTTTCCCTCAGGAGACTGAAAAGATTTGGCATGGGGCCTCAGATCCTCAAAAAGTTATACAGCTGCACCATCGAGAGCATCCTGACTGGTTGCATCACTGCCTGGTATGGCAACTGCTCGGCCTCCAACCGCAAGGCACTACAGAGGGTAGTGCGTACGGCCCAGTACAAAACTGGGGCTAAGCTTCCTGCCATCCAGGACCTCTATACCAGGCGGTGTCAGAGGAAGGCCCTAAAAACTGCCAAAGACTCCAGCCACCCTTGTCATAGACTGTTCTCTCTGCTACCGCACGGCAAGCGGTACCGGAGTGCCATGTCTAGGTCCAAAAGGCTTCTTAAAAGCTTCTACCCCCAAGCCATAAGACTCCTGAACAGCTAATCAAATGGCGACCCGGACAATTTGCATTGACCCCCCTCCATTTTTATGCTGCTGCTACTCTCTGTTTATTGTCTATGCATAGTCACTTTACCTCTACCTACATGTACAGTGAGGGAAAAAAGTATTTGATCCCCTGCTGATTTTGTACGTTTGCCCACTGACAAAGAAATGATCAGTCTATAATTTTAATGGTAGGTTTATTTGAACAGTGAGAGACAGAATAACAACAAAAAAATCCAGAAAAATGCATGTCAAAAATGTTATAAATTGATTTGCATTTTAATGAGGGAAATAATTATTTGACCCCCTCTCAATCAGAAAGATTTCTGGCTCCCAGGTGTCTTTTATACAGGTAACGAGCTGAGATTAGGAGCACACTCTTAAAGGGAGTGCTCCTAATCTCAGTTTGTTACCTGTAAAAAAAACACCTGTCCACAGAAGCAATCAATCAATCAGATTCCAAACTCTCCACCATGGCCAAGACCAAATAGCTCTCCAAGGATGTCAGGGACAAGATTGTAGACCTACACAAGGCTGGAATGGGCTACAAGACCATCGCCAAGCAGCTTGGTGAGAAGGTGACAACAGTTGGTGCGATTATTCGCAAATGGAAGAAACACAAAAGAAGTGTCAATCTCCCTCGGCCTGGGGCTCCATGCAAGATCTCACCTCGTGGAGTTGCAATGATCATGAGAACGGTGAGGAATCAGCCCAGAACTACACGGGAGGATCTTGTCAATGATCTCAAGGCAGCTGGGACCATAGTCACCAAGAAAACAATTGGTAACACACTACGCCGTGAAGGACTGAAATCCTGCAGCGCCCGCAAGGTCCCCCTGGTCAAGAAAGCACATATACATGCCCGTCTGAAGTTTGCCAATGAACATCTGAATGATTCAGAGGAGAACTGGGTGAAAGTGTTGTGGTCAGATGAGACCTAAATCGAGCTCTTTGGCATCAACTCAACTCGCCGTGTTGAGGAGGAATGCTGCCTATGACCCCAAGAACACCATCCCCACCGTCAAACATGGAGGTGGAAACATTATGCTTTGGGGGTGTTTTTCTGCTAAGGGGACAGGACAACTTCACTGCATCAAAGGGACGATGGCTGGGGCCATGTACCATCAAATCTTGGGTGAGAACCTCCTTCCCTCAGCCAGGGCATTGAAAATGGGTCGTGGATGAGTATTCCAGCATGACAATGACCCAAAACACACGGCCAAGGCAACAAAGGAGTGGCTCAAGAAGTAGCACATTAAGGTCCTGGAGTGGCCCAGCCAGTCTCCAGACCTTAATCACATAGAAATCTGTGGAGGGAGCTGAAGGTTCGAGTTGCCAAACGTCAGCCTCGAAACCTTAATGACTTGGAGAAGATCTGCAAAGAGGAGTGGGACAAAATCCCTCCTGAGATGTGTGCAAACCTGGTGGCCAACTACAAGAAACGTCTGACCTCTGTGATTGCCAACAAGGGTTTTGCCACCAAGGACTAAGTCATGTTTTGCAGAGGGGTCAAATACTTATTTCCCTCATTAAAATGCAAATCAATTTATAACATTTTTAACATGCGTTTTTCTGGATGTCTTTGTTGTTATTCTGTCTCTCACTGTTCAAATAAACCTACCATTAAAATTATAGACTGATCATTTCTTTGTCAGTAGGCAAACGTACAAAATCAGCAGGGGATCAAATACTTTTTTCCC
This sequence comes from Coregonus clupeaformis, assembly GCF_020615455.1. Classification (NCBI taxonomy): domain Eukaryota; kingdom Metazoa; phylum Chordata; class Actinopteri; order Salmoniformes; family Salmonidae; genus Coregonus; species Coregonus clupeaformis. The sequence continues at coordinate 58,426,851 of NC_059220.1, read as the reverse complement.
TCACTGTACATATTACCTCAATTACCTCGACTAATCTGTGCCCCCGCACATTGACTCTGTACTGGTACTCCCTCATTGCTGTTGTTTTATTGTTGCTCTTTAATTATTTCTTTTTTTTATTTTTTATTTTTGTTTTGTTTTCTTTTTTTACTTCAGTTATTTTAGTAAATACTTTCTTAACACTTGTTTTTCTTAAAACTGCATTGTTGGTTAAGGGCTTGTAAGTAAGCATTTCACTGCAAGGTCTACACCTGTTGTATTCGGCACATGTGAAAAACAACATTTGATTGGATTTGATTTTGACATAGCCTATCACAAAAACACAGTTGTTATTACATATCCAATAAGGGTTTAGGCCTAAATCCCCTCAAATCTACCAGCCTCTGATCTGTGCTAGGTTAATGAATGGTAACATGTGGAATATGATACACACACACAGATTCATGATACACACACGGATTCATGATACACACACATATTCTTGATACACACGCAGATTCATGATACACACACAGATTCATGATACACACACAGATTCATGATACACACACAGATTCATGATACACACACAGATTCATGATACACACACAGATTCATGATACACACACAGATTCATGATACACACACAGATTCATGATACACACACAGATTAAGGCAAGATCAGCACACACCCAGTGTGTCATAGAGCTTTTTGGGTTAATACTCCACTAACTCCTTTCCTCAAATGGAAGCATTTACAGCAATTACCTGTACTCAGACACCTCAGACTAATAAAATAAAATACAATTGTATTTGTCACATGCTTCGTAAATAACAGGTGAAGACTAACAGTGAAATGCTTACTTACTGGCCCTTCCCAACAGTACAGAAAAAAAAGAGAAATAGTAGAAACATTTAAAAATAATAACACAAGGAATAAATACACAATGAGTAATGATAACATGGCTATATACACGGGATACCAGTACCGAGTTGATGTACAGGGGTACAAGGTATTTGAGGTAGATATGTACATATAACTAGGAATAAAGAGACTAGGCAACAGGATAGATAATAAACTGTAACAGCAGCATATGTGATGAGTCAAAACAGTAAGTGCAAAAAGGGTCAATGCAGATAGTCCGGGTAGCTATTGGTTAAGTACTTAACCAACTATTTAGCAGTCTTATGGCTTGGGGGTAGAAGCTGTTCAGGGTCCTGTTGGTTCCAGACTTGGTGCATCGGCACCGCTTGCCGTGCTTTAGCAGATTGAACAGTCTATGACTTGGGAGGCTGGACATACCACAATAAAGTGTTTGCTCTCTTAGCAGCCCTATTGTGTTTCCTGACTCTATAGGATAAGTGAGAGGACACATGTTTTCAGGGTGGTAGACAGTGTCCCACTGGGCTGCTGTGTAGGAGTGACTAGTGTGACCCCTCGCTCTCTCTACCCCTGAGTTTTCCATTGGGACACACATGTGAGGGCTGTGAGCAGGGGCGAGCAGCAATCAATTGTATTTGCCTTGTGTAGCGTGCATGACAACGCACTGGGAGAGAGAGAGGATGAGATTAGAGCAGGCAGAGGGAGGAATGGAGAAATACGGTACTAGAGAGAAGGAGAACGCACAACTTGGGAACGCCTTGGCTGTTATCTGGTGCGAGATCCACGGTCTCCATGACGACGTCTCTCAAATTATGGATATGATGGATATGATACAACTGGTAAATAAACAGGGGGAGCAGTTAGACTACCTTACCCGCTTCCTTTTTTAACCCCTTTTCATCATTTTACCTCACACCCAAAACCCTGTTCCCGTTTTACCCTTCTCTTTCAATGGTGCTTTGTCACGCCAGGCCAGAGAAATTCGAATCATGGCCTCTAAAACCAGCTCTTTGTCTCTCTGTGTATGAGTGTGTGTACGCACATGCCGTGTACACAACCGCAAGGTGTTTGTCCCCCCAGAAGATTCCAGAGTAACTTTGTGTGTGTTTTCTTCCAGCAGAGGAATCTGGAGGGGTATGTGGGGTTCGCCAACCTCCCCAACCAGGTGTACAGGAAGTCAGTGAAGAGGGGCTTTGAGTTCACACTAATGGTTGTTGGTGAGTCACTTTATGTCTGCTTCTCTTTTTATATGTGTCTGTCTGTCTATCTGTGTTTGCTTGTGAGTCTGTCTATCTGTCTGTCTCTGTCTGTGAAAAAGGAATATGAAGCATGTCATTTGAGGTTTAATATTTAGTTTGAATGGATTGTGTGGCTCGATGTGTTTTTCCTATGTCTCTGCATGGAATTAAAGTTGAAATGTCATTGGACATTTGAGTTATGACTGAATGTGTTAATTACTTGTATATCTCTAGATCTCTATATTGGTAAACTAGTGGATTTAAGAATTAGAAAACCACAGAATGTATGAATGAACTTGGTGAAATCTGGCGTCTAAGAAGATGAGATGGGTAGAGAATGTAGGCTTGATAGTTTATACACACACACACACACACACACACACACACACACACACACACACACACACACACAATCACATGTTTATTTCATCATCACTCTGCATGAGGTAATTGATGTCAGGATATACAGTATTGATCATACTTCTCTGATTGAGGACTGCTTTCCATGGGAATCAAGACTGGGTATGTTGGTTTTTGTCTTTGTCATGTATGCCAACTGTGCACTCTGTCTCTTCTTAGCGAGACACACACAGTCTCTCTCTCATTCATTCTGTCTCTCTCTCACTCTCTCTCTCTCTCTCTCTCTCTCTCTCTCACACAGCCAACCAGCATGACATGTCCCACATATATCTCCCTCTGGTTTGGTTTTCCTGTTTGGTAAAGTGACACTGGGAAAGGGCTGCGTGTGCCAGAGGGAGAGTGGCAGCATTCAATATCAACGGGATTGGATTTCAGCTAGGGATGTGCATCTCTCCTTACAAGCACGAATCGATACGCATTTAGATATATGGATACGATACAGGAACGATACTTTTAGTTTGAAACAAATTGGTCCCCTGTAGCTCACTTGGTAGAGCCTGGCGCTTGCAATGGCAGGGTTGTGGGTTCGTTTCCCACGGGGGGCCAGTATGAAAAATGTATGCACTCACTAACTGTAAGTTGCTCTGGATAAGAGCGTCTGCTAAAATGACTAAAATGTCAAATGTGCGATTCAATTTGATCAGTGGAACAAATCGATGCGATTCGGTTCTATTTGATGCACTAACAATTGTTGTATGAACACTTTCATTTTTACATTCTAAATTAATATCTGATACTGATGGTGCTCAGGAGCTGAGCTAGATCTGTCTGAGCTGAGTGGCCCTGTGTGTGTGTGTGTGTGTGTGTGTGTGTGTGTGTGTGTGTCTGTCTGTGTGTGTGTGTGTGTGTGTGTGTCTGTCTGTGTGTGTGTGTGTGTGTGTGTGTGTGTGTGTGTATACTTCTGGTGTAAAACTCAATGCTGAAAAAGAGAAGTGAAATACAGCCACGTCATAATGCAGAGAAAACATTACACTGTCTGATGCGTGGGACGAAACCCACTCACGTGTACACCCACTACATTTTTAACAAGTAGATGTGAAAAAGGTGACTGAGACTATCGTTAGGGGGAGTCTCCCCTAACTCTCCCTCTATAGTATAAAGACTGGTCCTCTGTACAACACAACAACACAGAGAATAAAGCTTTAGACCTGAAGTCACAACACTTTACTGGTCATTCACTCTCCACCCCACCTGGACCAACTCTAAGCCAACATGTTCACCACTCGTCTTGCTATGCTGTCTGCACTTGTTCTGGTACTGAGTGCCATCACATTTACCGAAGGTAAGAGACAACTAGAACGTTTGTGTGTGTGTGTGTGTGTGTGTGTGTGTGTGTGTGTGTGTGTGTGTGTGTGTGTGTGTGTGTGTGTGTGTGTGTGTGTGTGTGTGTGTGTGTGTGTGTGTGTGTGTGTGTGTGTGTGTGTGTGTGTGTGTGTGTGTGTGTGTGTGTGTGTGTGTGAGTTGAGCCATTGGGCAGACTGAGCATCTACCACTATCAGATTAAGGGGGGTCCCCCTACTTTTTATCTGAAATCCTCATCTCCCACTAATTAACTTTTCATATAGCAGAATAAAATGTGTTGAGGTAGTAGTATCAATACTTATTTATTGAAATTAGCTATGACATACATAGCCAATTAATATAACACAGTTTTCGATTTCACCCTGTCTCAAAAGCGAATGGTTTTGACCGTTTGGAACTTCACGCCTTGATCACACCGATAGTGTCATTGCACGAAATGGTACGCAGCATCATCTGGATATTTGTGCAACAAAATTTGAAGATTCACCTTCTGCTACCATTTCTGTCAAGCCATCTACGCATACAGTTTGAAGCATGATGTGATCGAGGCATTACGGAGGACAGCTGTTCTCTTCTCCTGACCAGTGCGGCTCGCGAAAATGATTGCTGTCCTTGTTATTAAATTACACCTTTACCCTGTAAAAATGACCAAAAGCACTGACAGTTTTTATTTAGTATGGTGAAACTGGCAATCGAAAAGTCCCAATCAGTAGTTAATGTGCAATCAGCAAGATGTGAATTGTGTCCACTCCAGTAGCCTACACAGCTCTTCCGGTAAAACACAATTTTCTACAGCGCATTTGGTAACAATGATCCAGCAAATTACATTGGTTGTCCCTCAATTAATGAAGTCTATGATTTAATATTGCGAAAGCCATTTTACAAACATCTGAATGCTGAAGGTGCTGCGTAGATGTAGCCTACCGTAGGACTACCTCTCGTTGGCGCGAGCAGCTGCGTCTCCTGCACTGTGCACACAGTTGTTATCTGACTTGTAGATCAATGTCATACTCAGTGACATGCATAAAATGTTGATAGGCTGAAGAGGAGGATGCATCAATTCAGTCACAACAGATTAGAGGGATTTTCAGAATAAGGCAGAAATAAATTATATGATAAAAAAATGTTAGAAACCGGCGATTCATAACGTTTGAATTGGTTTTCTTACCGATGCATGCTTCATTTGGAGCATCATTTGGATCGGTTTGGGCTCCCGCAGACTGATGCACTCACATCTTAAACATTTGAACCAGGGACCGATGCGTAACTGTGAATCATTACATCCCTATTTTCAGCCTTGTTACGTATGGGCCTCACTTTCGTTCTTTTTGGCTCTAACCACTGCATACCCCAGCTGAGCCAAACTTTACACATACAAAATGTCAAGTGTGGAACAGAGAACAAGCACAACCGTGTTTGGAACAAAAAAGATGAGACACTCAAACACACACACACACACACACACACACTCACTCACACGTTATACACTGAGTATACATGACATAGACTGACCAGGTAAATCCAGATGAAAGCTATGATCCCTTATTGATGTCACTTGTGTCAGTGTAGATGAAGTGGAGGAGACAGGTTAAAGAAGGATTTTTAAGTCTTGAGACAATTGAGACATGGATTGTGTATGTGTACCATTCAGAGGGTGAATGGGCAAGACAAAAGATGTAAGTGTCTTTGAACGGGGTATGGTAGTAGGTGCCAGGCGCACCAGTTTGTGTCAAGAACTGCAACGCTGCTGGGTTTTTCACGCTCAACAGTTTCCTGTGTGTATCAAGAATGGTCCACCACCCAAAGGACATCCAGCCAACTTGACACAACTGTGGAATGCTTTTGACACCTTGTAGAGTCCATGCCCCAACGTATTGAGGCTGTTCTGAGGGCAAAAGGGGGTGCAACTCAATATAAGGAACATTTAGACACACACTGTTGTGAAACTCTACCTCTCTCACTGTGAGAGTGTTAGAGAGTGTTAGAGAGTGCACTTCCAGGCAAGTAGAGTGAGCTGTAGCTGTGTGAAGATTGGCTGTAATGGAAGCCAGCTGGGTTCACTGTTTTGACAGGCTTGGGCTCTGTTTGGGTCTTGACTGAAAGTGAATCCGCTCGCTTGTTAGAGCCCGGTCACTTGGAAGTGTCTCCTCTGTTCCACTGTCACTCTGTGAGACTGACGCCACAGGACTTTGGCTCGGGGCGATTTATTTTCCTCCAAAAGTCTGGGACGGAAATAACCTGTTTCCTGGCTTTTTGGCCAGCTGGCAGTTTCTGTAGCGAAATTTGGAAAGATTAGAGAGATCCGTGCTGCTGTACAAAGCAGGTCGTCCAAATCCATGATATACTGTAGGAACAAAGTTGAGTCTAAACAACCTACTGTAACAACTCACCTCACATGACCTAAGAATGTACAACCCTGCACAACACTTGGAAGTTGAGCTTCTCTTTACTCACAGTCAGTGCCTAGCAGTGGATCCCAGTCTATGTGTTATCTCCTGTCAGCCATGCTGTCTGTGTCTGCCCCCCTGCCTGTTTGCCTGCCTGCCTGCCTGTCTGTCTCCTGGTTGTGTGTAGGCTGTGTGTGTGTGAGTTCTGATAAGACGGTCTGACAGGCTTAGCTCTGACCGGCTTGCCTGCTGACCTGGCAAGGGACGCAGGCTTTGGCCGGTTAATCTGTGGGAATAACTGTAGTTTTCTTTGCGTAGTTCAATCACCAGTGTTTGTACTGAGGCCTTGGCTTGGTCCTCATCTCCTCTACTACCCATTCATCTTCCTCTAGCCTATACCACAGTCCTCCACCATCCCTTCCCCTATTCTATGCCAGTCTATTTTCACCTATTGGTTTCCTCTAACTCATCTTCTTACTGTCATCTGCTAACCCTTGTTTACTGTTCACGGACTAAAAGGATAGCATTACTTTAGAAGCATAGAACCACAAAAATAAAGGATGTTTTCAGAAATCGATTTTCCAGGTGAATCGTAAAGGAAATCTCATCACATTACAAGATGACAGAGCATAGAGTCACTAAGAAAAGGACATGTATTTCTCAATGATTTATTATAACCCTTGGGGGTAAAACACAGCAGGATAATCTGTGTGTGTGTGTGTGTGTTTGTGTAAGATCAGTTGGACTGCTGCTGGGTGTGTGAGTGACTGTGTGTGTCTGTGTGGGGGGAGCTGCTGCTGCTGCTGTGGCGTGTGCACATGTCCTGTATGACCTCACACGTGCTGATTCTGTCCGTTTCTGTTTAGACTCAGAGGTTCAAAGTTAAACTTTTATAGACTACTCACTCTCTCACAAAAATCTCTGGAAACTGGCTCACATTGTCTATTTTAAGATCTGGTCTTTATAGTCAGTGGAGTGTAGCCAATCTATCTGTAAGGCTACCAGAGTATTGCATGTGTCCTGTGTCCATCCTTGTGTGAGTTGCAGATCTTTATCACAATAGAGATGACCTTTGACCCTACTGCAGCCATCCCTTTTCTCCTGAACAATAGAGCTTATCACTACTGAAGTCAGTCCCTCTGAAACATCCCTACTCACATTCTCGATCTCTCTCTCTCTCTCTCTCCTCCCTTCCCCCTCTTACTCCTTCTTTCCTCTCCCTTCTCCCTTCCCCCTCTCTCTCTCCCTTTTCTCTTTTTAGTGTGTCGGCCAGATGTCTCATTTGACTCTGTGATTCAAGCCCACATGTCTGTTAGGGGAGGAGAGCTCTGTGTTTGTCAGTGGTAAAGAGCTACCGGCATACCGACCAGAAGCACCAGGAGCCCCTTTATGTGGGGTGAGGTGATGTGATGAGAGGAGAGGAGCGAGGGGTCTGGCCGGGCACGGGCACGGAGGGGCGCTGGGTAAAGGGGCCTGTCAGGATGTCTGGGGCCAGCTGCTGCCCCAGGGGTAATTTTTGGTTGGCCATTAGAATGTTGACAGGAAGAAAGAGGAGAGATAAAAAGCAAGGAATGTTAGGAATCTCCTGGGAAACATACCCTGTGTGTCCATCTGTATGTCTGACCCCATAGCCCTGTCAATCAGTCTCTCTCTCGAACTGCTGTTACTGTACTTCAGTACTGTACTTCCGTTCCCTCCCTGTCTGTTTTTTCTCTTCACCTGACTCTTAGTCTCTCCTTCTCCATCCCCCTCACACTGCTCAGTTAATGTTCTCGTAATGAAAGAAAGAGGGCGAGGGAGAGGGGGGTCACCCAGCCAGCCATCCGTCCATGCAGCTCTGGGTCGTCAGTGACAGGGTCTATTTATGGAGAGTGCGTTTCCTGAGATCATGCAGACCAGTATTTAATTAAAACTGAGAGGAAGGCTAATTCAATTGGACTTGCTATCATTGGTTGAAGCTGTCAGCTAGTTTGGACCACAGAACAGCCACTGTCACAACTAACTATGTGTGGTATGTCGACTGTTGCTGTCCCATTATTTTGACCACCATGAAGTCAGAGGAGGCTGGTGGGTGGAGCTATAGGAGGACATGCTTATAATAATGGCTGGAATGGAATAAATGTTTGATGTGTTTGATATCGTTCCATTTATTCCATTCCAGCCTCCTCTACATTAGGTTAACACCGATATCAGTGGTTCTAAAGGCATCAGCATGCTTCAGTTCAGCTGGCGGCTAGCCGAAGTCGGCTAGGCGAACCAAACTAGTGTGCTCGCATGCTCTCTAAAAATAAGTTTGCTTGAAAAACGAGAAAAAAGCACAATAGTACTGTTTGAGACGCCATAGCCAGTATACACTTCCTCAAAATAGTCAGAATTAATCTAAGATAACTCAATAAATCTGTCATTAATTTTGACGTTCTTGCCGAGGAGATTTTAGTCGCGCAATTTTACATCTAACTAAAATGTTTGGTGCAGTATTTTTCAAAGAAAAAATGTGCATGAAAACAAGTAATCTCTTCGTTCAATGACAACGAAGACTTTATTGAAGAATCCCTACTTTTGACCAATCACAGACGAAGGGGCGTAGACTTCGGCCCCGAAATTCGGCTTGCCTCCAGAAAAAATGTTGTGTGGCCGAACAGCTGAAAAAATCCTCACTGAAGTCCAAAACGAACAAAAACTTCACAAAATGTCGCCATAATACACTGCTCAAAAAAATAAAGGGAACACTAAAATAACACATCCTAGATCTGAATGGATGAAATAATCTTATTAAATACATTTTTCTTTACATAGTTGAATGTGCTGACAACAAAATCACACAAAAATTATCAATGGAAATCAAATTTATCAACCCATGGAGGTCTGGATTTGGAGTCACCCTCAAAATTAAAGTGGAAAACCACACTACAGACTGATCCAACTTTGATGTAATGTCCTTAAAACAAGTCAAAATGAGGCTCAGTAGTGTGTGGCCTCCACGTGCCTGTATGACCTCCCTACAACGCATGGGCATGCTCCTGATGAGGTGGCGGATGGTCTCCTGAGGGATCTCCTCCCAGACCTGGACTAAAGCATCCGCCAACTCCTGGACAGTCTGTGGTGCAACGTGGCGTTGGTGGATGGAGCGAGACATGATGTCCCAGATGTGCTCAATTGGATTCAGGTCTGGGGAACGGGCGGGCCAGTCCATAGTATCAATGCCTTCTTGCAGGAACTGCTGACACACTCCAACCACATGAGGTCTAGCATTGTCTTGCATTAGGAGGAACCCAGGGCCAACCGCACCAGCATATGGTCTCACAAGGGGTCTGAGGATCTCATCTCGGTACCTAATGGCAGTCAGGCTACCTCTGGCGAGCACATGGAGGGCTGTGCGGCCCCCCAAAGAAATGCCACCCCACACCATGACTGACCCACCGCCAATCCGGTCATGCTGGAGGATGTTGCAGGCAGCAGAACGTTCTCCACGGCGTCTCCAGACTCTGTCACGTCTGTCACATGTGCTCAGTGTGAACCTGCTTTCATCTGTGAAGAGCACAGGGCGCCAGTGGCGAATTTGTCAATCTTGGTGTTCTCTGGCAAATGCCAAACGTCCTGCACGGTGTTGGGCTTTAAGCACAACCCCCACCTGTGGACGTCGGGCCCTCATACCACCCTCATGGAGTCTGTTTCTGACCGTTTGAGCAGACACATGCACATTTGTGGCCTGCTGGAGTTCATTTTGCAGGGCTCTGGCAGTGCTCCTCCTGCTCCTCCTTGCACAAAGGCGGAGGTAGCAGTCCTGCTACTGGGTTGTTGCCCTCCTACGGCCTCCTCCACATCTCCTGATGTACTGGCCTGTCTCCTGGTAGCGCCTCCATGCTCTGGACACTACGCTGACAGACACAGCAAACCTTCTTGCCACAGCTCACATTGATGTGCCATCCTGGATGAGCTGCACTACCTGAGCCACTTGTGTGGGTTGTAGACTCCGTCTCATGCTACCACTAGAGTGAAAGCACCGCCAGCATTCAAAAGTGACCAAAACATCAGCCAGGAAGCATAGGAACTGAGAAGTGGTCTGTGGTCACCACCTGCAAAACCAGTCCTTTATTGGGGGTGTCTTGCTAATTGCCTATAATTTCCACCTGTTGTCTATTCCATTTGCACAACAGCATGTGAAATGTATTGTCAATCAGTGTTGCTTCCTAAGTGGACAGTTTGATTTCACAGAAGTGTGATTGACTTGGAGTTACATTGTGTTGTTTAAGTGTATTTTTTTGAGCAGTGTATATGCACGAACTCTACCCAATTGTTTCGGCTGGGAAGCATGTGGATGCCTTTGTAAGTGGAGTACACTGCAGAGGACATTGGCTGTCATTTGGCCTGCATCCTCTTTGGAGCAGTTCTATTCGGTGTTTGGTTAGTGCCCTGTGTTGTGGCTGGGCTGTTGTGGCTCTTTTGCTGCTTTTCCACTGTAACACCAGTGTTACACTAGTGTATACACCATTACATTATACTAGGGAAGTTGTGTTTCCATAGCTAGGGCTGACAGTGAGGACTTGTGAAGAGCAGAATCAACAACCTCTGCATAATCAAAACAGTTGTTTTGTGAGAAGGTGTTCAAGTTCACAGTTAGCCATTGTTATGTAAATGAAAGCTGAAAAGTACCAGTGGCCTGGCTTTGGCCCTAAATGAGAGCAGGTTTGCCGGAGCCATGGCCCAGAGAGACACTGGTGCCGGACCGCGAGATGGAAACAGAAAAGTCTGGGCCTTTTGGATAAAACACTGTGGTAAATCCTGAGTGGAAATTCACCATTTAAATTAGGCACTTCCATACAGCTGAGGTGGACTGTTTGGGAAGAGAGGGGCCAGGGGGGTTTAATTGATCTGGGACAGCAGCAGGAGGGAAGATGAGGTGGGAGTTGGTTTTTAGATAGATGGTAGGTAAGGTGACTTGAGTAACCTGAAATGGTTCAGGTTCTTTGTGGTAATAATAGGCCTATAAAGGATAATATATATATTATTTCTCCATGTTTCAGTGTTTGGTTATTTATTTCCCTTCATAGCCAACATCAGCAAGCAGTCACACTCAAACTGACAAGGAGGCTGTAGACTATTTTATTTGTTTATTTATTTAACTAGGCAAGTCAGTTAAGAACAAATACTTATTTACAATGACAGCCTACACCAGCCAAACCCGGACGACACTGGGCCAATTGTGCGCCACCCTATGGGACTCCCAATCACAGCCAGTTGTGATACAGCCTGGAATTGAACCAGGAGGTCTGTAGTGACACCTCAAGCACTGAGATGCAGTGCCTTAGACCACTGCGCCACTCGGGAGCCCAGTGACCAGAGCTGAAAGCTCTTCAGCTGCTTGCTGCATTTTAATGCCAGGATTCCAATAGAGTTGATATTGCGTTTCTGCAAGATAGTTATTTAAAGTATCTTGTGTTTTTTTTCTAATCCGGTGAACTCTGATCCTAATTCTGTCCTCCCCCAGTGTCTAGTTAAACCCAAAACGCAGATTAATGTCCCAGAGTCCCAGAGTCCCAGGACCTAGACTCAGAACAGGGTCTCTCTATATCTGGGTGTTGTAGATCCATGTTGTATGCATGAGAGGCAGAGAGAAACAGAGGATCCCCAATGCCAGATTTCAGGGCCAAGAAGAGGGGAGGGTGACTGTCTGTGTGACTGGCTTCAATTAGAATGTATTATTATTATTATTAGAATGCCTTTGTAACTGCTATCAGGCTCCAGGGCATATCATCTGCAGGCACTCTGTCTGATCTGCTTTAGCTACACACCCCTGACCCTCTGTGGCCCCCCTCCATTCCTCTCAGAGAGACGTAGGAGATGCACTTACGTCCCACCCCCCTTCTGGTTTGGGAGGGTGACCACCTCCAGCACGGGCCGGGGGCTGGGATGTGTGAATTTACCCAGCAGACAGTGGGTGTGTTTAGTGTGTCTGTGTTATCTCCTGGTTAAACAGTGTGTTTAAAGAGGCAGGGGAACCTGTAACGTAGTGCTGTTTGTCAGTCAGCAATGAGCTGAGCAGTGTCTTGGTGTGGAGGAACCGCCCAGAGTCTACACCTCAAACAGAGGGTCTGGGTGACAGTTAAGAGAAACACTGGAATCTGAGGATTTCACAACTGTTCAGGACAACCTGACAATTATCCGGGACACAGTCATCATAATTTGGGGTGGCAAATGATTTGGTTGTAAATGTAATGTAGTATTGTATGCAGAGAGGAACACATACAACCCCACTAATCTAAACAGTTAGTCATTATCAGGCAGTATTGATGGAAGAGAGATGGCCCCATGAACCTCCCCTCAAGTTTGTTTTCTGTTGTGCTGTTAGGATTTCCTGTAAGTGATCCCCTTAACCCCAAGAAAATGTATTGGTCCCGTGTAGCTCAGTTGGTAGAGCATGGCGCTTACAATGCCAGGGTTGTGGGTTCGATTCCCACGGGGGGCCAGTATGAAAAGTGTATGCACTCACTAACTGTAAGTCGCTCTGGATAAGAGCGTCTGCTAAATGACTAATAAAAAAATAAAAAAAGGGCTATGTGTTGACGTGAGATGGGTGGAGAGGGAGGCGGTGGGGTGCCCCCTGCTGGGACAGTGGTGGTAGTGCTGCTGTTGCTCAGCTGCTGGTGGGGTGGTCATGCCGGGCAACCCTCCCAGAGCACCGTAGAAGTCACTCCCCAGCACAGTTTGCCAGATGCCCACTCATTAATCACTGTAAGTGGGAGATGGAGGCTGTGTGTTTAATCATCTGTAAATTAATAGGTCATGTCATTTAGCAGACACTCTTATCCATATAGTCAAACCGACAACATGCTGAATGATTCTAATGTCAGGGTGGGAAGAACGGTGAAGGAACATTGGGGAGAGAGGATATTTTTTATTCCCTCGGACTACAAGCCTACTCTCTGGCAGATGCACTTTTGACCTTTCCAAGTGAGACACGGAATCAGCCTTGTATATCCTGTGCTGCAATTCTTTGGGACAGAAATTACCTTCAAACCTTAGACTGTGACTGTGTCACAACAGGGTGTGTGTATGATGTTAGTAAGTGTGTTGAGGTGTTTGCATAGGCAAATGAAAGCTAACTGTATGCTGAAACATGTTGGTTTTACCTATGTTATTTTACCTATGGTGTTGGTGGATTACATGGATTGACAATGTAACTGATGTCTGATCTCCTTATCTCCTCCCATAGGTGAGTCTGGATTGGGGAAATCCACGCTCATCAACTCCCTCTTCCTGACTGACCTGTACTCCAAGGATTACCCAGGGCCATCCCTACGGATCAAGAAGACTGTGCAGGTAGCCAACATCCCCCTCTCCTTGACCTCTCACCCCTGACCTGACCTACCTCTCATCCATGTTTGTCTCTCTTCATGGTTGGGACTACTCCCAAATCCCCTCCATTATCTCTCTAGCTGGTTACAACTCCCCCCTGGCCTCAACCCTCCCCCTCCACCTATCTAACCATCCCCCATCTCCACCACAATCCACATGTGGAAGTTCAACACAAGCAAAGGCCAGAGAGCACGCAGCAATCAGGCCTAAGCAAACAAACCAAATTGCCACTGGATGGTCACAGTGGTCAGGCCAGAGGCAACGCACCCAGAGAACCAGCAGCCTTATATGGCCTTGATAAACAGGAGATGGACAGATGAAGAGGCTGCATCTGGAGGACCAGGGGGAGGGGAGGTAGGGATGTAGGCTAGTTAAGGGTGTTTGGGGAGGTTTGTGTGGCCTCTGTTTAGAATGGGGACAAGGAGGGGGAGGAGAAGGGGAGAAGTTGGACTCAGGCGTGCTGGTTCCTCTTGGAGCCTGAAGGGGTCAGTAAGAGGTTAGGAATGTTCCCATGAAACTCAACACCCAGTGGTGACTTTCCCACCAAACACAAGACTGCCATCTCTGAGGCATCCTGTAATAACCTCCTGTCTTTATGACGCATATGCAAAGGCACACACACTAAGACACACTCACTCACACACACAGGGGTGGTGCTTGATATTTGGGTTCATACTGAGAGCACTGATGTGTTGGAGTTAGTAACCATGGCAGGCACGTGCACAGACAGGGGTTTAACTGTTCAGAACACCTGCCCCTTTGCCCTCCCACTTGCCAAGTGCCCTTTGTGGGTGGTGACTTTTTATTTATTTTGTTGTTGTTCTGAACCCATTGCCCGCAAGTCGTCGTGACGTCGTCAACTTCGCCACTACCCACCCTGTCCGTTGGTTGGTTGCACCTGTTGGTCTGCCCTGTACGGAGCTCGCACGCGCCCGGTATCCAAACATGCGTGGCTTGAGATGCGGTCATCGGTCGTGTGTGTGTAGTTAGCTACCTAGTTTAAATATCAATAGTACTGCCACAGCAGCTGCAGCATATCACTTGATAACACTTGATCATCAATATTGGGTCTGGCTGGCTGATAGCCGCAGCAGAGAGGCAGAAGACAGAGAGAGGAGCGGCTGCATCTACGACCCTCCGACTCAACTCCATCCCTTCTTCAGTCGGGAGTTGCAGCAGTCTAGACTCTAGCTAACCACCATATGCTAAAATGTTCACACAAGCCACTAGCCAGCCAGCCATATATCATGAGTTAGAAGATTATTAATAACATATTATGAAGTTATTATTTAAGAGCATTGAAAATAAATCACATTCAGTAAAAAAAAATGTTTTGCTAGCTAACTAGCAGATTTACATAAACATCAATGATCAGCTGAAAGACCACTCTCTATTACCAATGTCAGTCATGTCTTTAGGGGGCACTGTAACTAGCTTGCTTACAATTTGAGATGAGTGAGTGTGTTGTTGCCCTTTTTTCATTTTGAGCCTCTCCCCCCTGAATGGTCTGTGCACGGCCCTGAGCCATGCATGGTAAGTCACAATCTCCTAAATTAGAATCACAGTCATATAAAGCTGCTCCAAAAAATGTGCTTGTTCGTGAGCAAATGTTTGACTTCACTTTTGAATGTAGACAGAAGTACGCTGTTTTGCACATTTGTTGAGGCCTGAGATTCCTGGTTGTGTCTCAGGGGTCCCTGTGGTTCCTGCTGATGTGTTTGATTCTCCATTGAAGAGTGTGTGCAATGTTTAGGAATGGAGCTGTTTGGGTCAGCCAAAGCCACTGTGTAAATGTGGAGGGGTAAACTTGGGGCCAGTGAGCTGTGTGCGGCTGTGTGCGGCTGTCTGCTGCGGCCGCCGTGGGCTGAGGGGTAGAGACAGGGGAAGAGTATTTATATTCCAGAACAATCTCTTATGTTTGTCAAATGGTCACATTCTGTCTACTCAGATTTCACTGAACTGATGGGTGCATATTTTTGGGGTTTTCTTCCTTTGTTTTTCATTCACTGAAATTGATTTAAAAGCAGATATGCAGACACACACACATACAATCACAAACACTTACAAAAGTGTTTTGAGTGCTTGATATATGCCCAGCTAGAAAAAAAATCTGTATCTAAACTAAAGAGTTCTGCAAAGGCAAAGAATGTGTTTTTGAGTGTTTAGAGAGACTGAAAGGGGTCAACCCAAAATAACTACCCTTGTGAAATGAAAGTATGCAGCCAAACAGAGAGCAGCTGAGACTAACAGCAGTAGGAAGAGAGTTTAGTCTCCTAAACTGTAAAAAAAAATCAACCAACACCATATCACTGTGTCCCAGCTGCCATTCTGACCCAGGACCACCCCCCTGGGGACTAACATGATAAAGCTATTGATGAACTATAGTGTGTGGGGGAACTGAGGGATAAAATGGGAGCTATGGTGTGCGGTTTTAGAGCAACTGTGTTGCTGTTTTACAGGTGGAGCAGTCCAAGGTTCTGGTGAAGGAAGGGGGTGTCCAGCTCACTCTCACCATCGTTGATACACCAGGGTTTGGAGATGCAGTGGATAATAGTAACTGGTGAGTAATAGTGAGTATTGGGAGTGATTGTGAGCATGTATGAATGGCGTAGTTTGTATGTTGCGTAGGAGTGTGAATATGTGCGATATGCTCTCTGCCTCAATGAGAGTCTACATGTAGAGTAAACAACATTTTCCTATTTTCTCTCTCTTTCTGTCGTTAATCATCATCCCCCTCTCAGCTGGCAGCCTGTCATTAACTACATTGACAGTAAGTGTGAGGACTTCCTGAATGCAGAGTCCAGGGTGAACCGAAGACTGATGCCAGACAACAGGGTTCACTGCTGCCTGTACTTCATTACCCCCTCTGGCCATGGGTGAGTACTGACACTGACAGGCCTTGTAGGGACAGGCCCTTTGTCATGGACCAGTATTACAATGATGCCGTATAACGTACAGTATGTATGATGCCTATGCTACCCACCTGATCCACTTCCCTTGTCTCATAAAGATACTTGTTTGAGCTGAAGCACATTTGTTGTACAGTATGTGTACTGGATCACATGGATAATAGAAATGATAGATTTAAAAACATTCCTTCTACATAATATATGCCATTTAGCAGACACTTTTATCCAAAGCAACTTACAGTCATGCGTGCATACATTTTACGTATGGGTGGTCCCGGGAATAGATCCCACTATCCCGGCATTGCAAGCGCCAAAGCCATGCTCTACCAACTGAGCTACAGAGGACCACTTCTCTGTGCTGCTACTCATTCAAGGGTTTTTCTACATTGTAGAATAATAGTGAAGATATCAAAACTATGAAATAGCACATATGGAATCATGTAGTAACCAAAAAAGTGTTAAACAAATCAAAATATATGTTATATTTGAGATTCTTGATATAGCCACCCTTGGCCTTGATGACAGCTTTGCACACTCTTGGCATTCTCTCAACCAGCTTCACCTGGAATGCTTTTCCAACAGTCTTGAAGGAGTTCCCACATATGCTTAGCACTTGTTGGCTGCTTTTCCTTCACTCTGCGGTCCGACTCATCCCAAACCATCTCAATTTGGTTGAGGTCGGGTTATTGTGGAGGCCAGGTAATCTGATGCAGCACTCTATCACTCTCCTTCTTGGTCAAATAGTCCTTACACAGCCTGGAGTTGTGTTGGGTCATTGTCCTGTTGAAAAACAAATGATAGTCCCTCTAAGCCCAAACAAGATGGGATGGCTTATCGCTGCAGAATGCTGTGGTAGCCATGCTGGTTAAGTGTGCCTTGAATTCTAAATAAATCACAGACAGTGTCACCAGCAAAGCACCCCCACACCATAACACCTCCTCCTGTCTCACAAAGACACGGCAGTTGGAACCAAAAATCTCAAATTTGGACTCCAGACCAAAGGACACATTTCCACCGGTCTAATGTCCATTGCTTGTGTTTCTTGGCCCAAGCAAGTCTCTTCTTATTATTGGTGTCCTTTAGTAGTGGTTTCTTTTCAGTAATTCGACCATGAAGGCCTGATTCATGCAGTCTCCTCTGAACAGTTGATGTTGAGATGTGTCTGTTACTTGAACTCTGTGAAGCATATATTTGGGCTGCAATTTCTGAGGCTGGTAACTCTAATGAATTTATCCTCTGCAGCAGAGGTAACTCTGGGTCTTCCATTCCTGTGGCGGTCCTCATGAGAGCCAGTTTCATCATAGCGCCTGATGGTTTTTGCGACTGCACTTGAAGAAACTTTCAAAGTTCTTGAAATGTTCTGTATCGACTGACCTTCATGTCTTAAAGTAATGGGGGCTGTAGTTTCTCTTTGCTTATTTGAGCTGTTCTTGCCATAATGTGGACTTGGTCTTTTACCAAATACGGCTATATTCTGTATATCCCCCCCCTACTGTCACGCCCTGGCTCTGGGGACTCTTATATGGTGAGCCAGGGTGTGGATTGTCTATGTTGAATTTTCTTTGTCAGGTTCTAGATCATATATTTCTATGTTGGCCGGGGTGGTTCCCAATCAGAGGCAGCTGTGGCTTGTTGTCTCTGATTGGTAACCATACTTAGGCAGCCTGTTTTGCACTTGTTATTTGTGGGATCTTGTTCCGGAGAGGTTTGTGTTTTGTTAACCTTAGGACTTCACGTATCGTTTTGTTGTTTTTGTGATTGTTATAAAGTACTCATTAAAAGATGTACGCCTATCACGCTGCGCCTTGGTCTGCTTCCTATGACGATCGTGACAGAAGATCCCACCAAATAAGGACCAAGCAGCGTGTCCAGGAGCAAACGCCGGAGGTAACGCTAGTGGATGTCCTCCTCGGTTGGGGGAAGATCACCGAGGAGGAGGCCGTCCGCTACCGGAGGGCGATGAGGGAGGATGCCCAGGCAGGAGAGGAGAAGCGGCGCCAACCGGGCTGTCGTCGGACAGGCGAGAGGCAACCCCAATAACTATTTTGTGGGGGGCACACGGCATGGACGACGGGGCTGCTGGAGGCAGCTACAGGGCGAGTTTGTGGACTAGGAGAGGAGGCCACCAGGTTACGGGGGCCATTGGTCATGAGGGGGAAGGAGAGTGTAGAGGCACGGCGAGAGGTACTGGGGTGTGTTACCAGTCCGGTCCGGCCCGTTCCTGATCCCCGCACAAGGCCAGTGGTGTGTGTTCCCAGTACGGTCCGGCCTGTTCCTGTCCCTCGCACCAAGCCTGTGATGCGCGTCGCCAGCCCGGCCCGGCCTGTTCCTGCCCCTCGCACCAAGCCTGTGGTGCGCGTCGCCAGCCCGGCCTGTTCCTGCCCCTCGCACCAAGACTGTGGTGCGCGTCGTCAGTCCGGCACAGCCCGTGCCTGTTCCACCGGTGCCTGGTCAGGTACCGGTCAGCTGCTCCACATCGGAGCCTGAGCAATCCGCTCCACCGGTGTCCAGTCCAGCTCCGGCCAGCGGGACCAGACCAGGGGCGCTACGGGGAGGGTAGCGAGAGAGTGGTGGTCACGCCTGGAGCCGGATCCACCTCCGAGGCGGAATGCCCACCCGGCCCCTCCCCTGTTGGGTTTAGTTGGCGCGGTCGCAGTCCGCGCCTTTGGGGGGGGGGTACTGTCACGCCCTGGCTCTGGGGACTCTTATATGTTGAGCCAGGGTGTGGATTGTCTATGTTGAATTTTCTTTGTCAGGTTCTAGATCATGTATTTCTATGTTGGCCGGGGTGGTTCCCAATCAGAGGCAGCTGTGGCTTGTTGTCTCTGATTGGGAACCATACTTAGGCAGCCTGTTTTGCACTTGTTATTTGTGGGATCTTGTTCCGGAGAGGTTTGTGTTTTGTTAACCTTAGGACTTCACGTATCGTTTTTGTGATTGTTATAAAGTACTCATTAAAAGATGTACGCATATCACGCTGCGCCTTGGTCTGCTTCCTATGACGATCGTGACACCTACCTTGTCACAACACAACTGATTGGCTCAAACGCATTAAGAAGGAAAGAAATTCCACAAATTAACTTTTAAGAAGGCACACCTGTTAATTGAAATGCATTCCAGGTGACTACCTCATGAAGCTGGTTGAGAGAATGCCAAGAATGTGCAAAGCTGTCATCAAGGTAAAGGGTGGCTATTTGAAGAATCTAAAATATCAAATATATTTTGATTTGTTTAACACTTTTTTGGTTACTTTATGATTCCATATGTGTTATTTCATAGTTTTGATGTCTTCACTATTATTCTACAATGTAGAAAATAGTAAAAATAAAGAGAAAACCTGGAATGAGTAGGTGTTCTAAAACTTTTGACCAGTAGTGTATATGCTTTTGATCGTGTGCCTTTGCCTTTATCTATGCATCTCTGCCTGCCTATGTATGTGAGGCTGAACGTGAACATGAGTGTATGAGTAGATTGGAGTGTAGGCGTATGCGTGAGTTCACATATGTGAGTGGGAAGCGAGAGAGAGAGATGTAGGCTGCCAACGTTGTGACCCACAAGATTGCATAACACCACTAGACTGAGCGTGCTCTGTGGAGGATGTGATGGGAGCGCTCTCACCATCACTGAGCCAGCCAATCAGGAGGCAGCAGCTCACTGAGGAGCCCCTGAGCTCAGAATCCCTGGGAATGGGATGCTTTAGTTTCAGCCTAGAAAAACGCCTCAATAGATAGCCCCAATAGCAACTCAGCTAGGCCCACAATTTGTATCATAGCACACCCTATCCAACTTCATACTTCTTAACAAACCATGGTTGCTGTAATTATATGCAGCCATAAGGAGTAGGGACACATTGTTGTGACATTATATAAGATCCTGAAATTCTAAGAGAAAATGTCAGTTGTTAGACCCACACAGGGTGATGTATTAAGAGATCAGAGATCATGTCAGCCCTTGCCTCTGACCCCCTGCCCCTGATAATGTGGAGACAAATTCAGAACATGACCTTTCACCTCTGTCAGGTCTGTCTCTGTCTCTCTGCCCATACTTCATAAGCCTCCTCTACTCCTTACTCCAGCTGGTCTGTTGCTCTGTATCTCTACAGTCATGGAATACACAGCACCCCCCCACCCACCCTTACTGCTCTGCCCCCTCCAGCCCTCCCCTCCTCTCCGGTCCCTGGACAGAACTCGCTCTCTCAGGCCACAGAGAAGAATAGCCTCTTTGTCCAGCTACTCACTCACCAGCCAGAGTGAGAACATCACAGAGTGAATAACAAAGAGAATCCCTCATGAGCCCACCATGACATAATTATTAGTGGTCGCTGACTGTAAAAAACAAAAGACAGAAAAATAAATAAGTCAGTGACTGTTTCTTTGATTCCTTTGTTCCCCCACTGTGTTTTCTTGCCAGTGACCCTCTACTGCGTCAGTTTGAGCATAACGTGTACTAATAGCATTCGCGTAATGTCGGAAACTCTGAAATGTCCGACTTGCTAACCTAGGCGGAAGAGTCGGATCCTGAGTTTCCCAATTGGGAGGTATCAGAATCAACCAATAGGAAGCTCTACGCAAATAACTTGCATTCATTTTAACTCGGAGGTCCCGAGTTTCCGACATGGCGTGAATGCCGCATAACTACAGAGAATTATTCAGGACTATGTCACATCAAAGCATAGATCAGCCTTCCCTGCATGCCTGTGTTTGTCTGACTGGATGACTCTGTAACTGTATGATTGTGCAACAACAGAGCCTCAGAACAGATTTTTTAACTGTGTGAATGCCCCTTTAGGCTGAAGCCCCTGGACATTGAGTTTATGAAGCGTCTCCATGACAAGGTCAACGTGATCCCTCTCATCGCCAAGGCAGACACCCTGACACCTGAGGAATGTCAGCTGTTCAAGAAACAGGTGTGGTTGTGGATGTGTGTGTAGGAAGTATTTGTGTTATCACAATAATATTGTGTGTACCGGTGTGTGGCAATAACTCACTTCATTTTTACCTTCAACTCATCCTCAGATAATGAAGGAAATCCAAGAACACAAGATCAAGATCTACGAGTTTCCTGACACAGCGGACGATGAGGACAGCAAGCTCATCCGTAAGATCAAGGTAGTGTACAAAGAGAGTGCGGGAGACAGATACAGTCAATTCAGTCCACACTAGTCCCTATCTGCCCTTGTTTATCCCTGTCAGTTTGGTTATCTAATAGTTTGTCGATACTGTACAGGCTCACTGATTAACTGTCACTGGTCCCTCTGTCCCTGTGTGGCAGGAGCAGATGCCTCTGGCGGTGGTTGGCAGCAACGTGGTGATCGAAGTGAACGGCAAGAAAGTCAGAGGTCGTCAGTACCCCTGGGGCGTGGCAGAAGGTAGGTTCAGCATGGGCCGGGCTGGGTTCTCTGTTCTCTGGCTGAGATGAGATGAGATGAGACAGTGGCATTATGTTTTCTGTGGGTTGTTGAGGGTTGCACTGAAGAATGCTCTTTATTAACGTCATTCACTGTGCCATGCTTGTGGATGGAGCACAGGAGTGTGGAGATCCAGTGTAGGGAAGCTGCATGGTCTTCCAGGACACCCTCCCCCAGATAGTGTGTCTGACAGGGATTCTGGAAAAGGGGGACAGAGATCTAATAGGGTATCATGGTCCGTCCGACAGTAAACACTGTACTGTACTGTACCACCCACTGACATCAGAGAGAAAGACTGTCACCCTGTTTTTTCATCATTGGCCACAATGGATCATTGTTGTTGTTGTTGTTCTCCACTTGATTTTCTTTTGTTTAAGTCCCCTGAAAGACTATTCTTTCATTTTCAAGTGTTGCTCTGTGGTTGACCGTTTATCAGTCTTTCACTTTTTCATTCTTTCTTTTCTCTTTTTTCTTTCTGTCTATTCTTTTCCATGACTGACAGAGGGCATTTTTGGTAAACAAAACCATCTCTCACTTTTTCTACTACTCTCCCTCAGGCCTTCCTCCCCTCTTCGCCTTTATGTTGCTGTCATTAGGTTGATGGTCAAAGTGGAGCTCTTACTAGTCATGGAGAAAACTAAAGGCTGTTCAGTGCTGACGCTACTCCTAGAATAAAGCAACATCACCCTCAACTCATGTTTATAGGTGCCCAATTATCTTAATATTAAAAGTAAAAACTTTTCCAAAACTGCATGATCCACCTTTATCTGTTTTAGTCATCATTTGGCCACTCATGAACACTCATACAATTATAGACATGTTAAGAGATAAAGGCGCATTTGCACAAACTTGCTGTATACATATTTTGCATGCATACAAACATTCACTTACGTATATAGCTGCACACTCTTGCTCTAAATCCTTGCACAGTGATTCTGTTTGCTGGCACTCCCTCCCTGTAGTTGCACTCTGTGTCCACAGGGGGTCAATCACACTACTATACTGAACAAAAATATAAACTCAACATGCAACAATATCAAAGATTTTACTGAGTTACAGTTCATAGAAGGAAATCAGTCAATTGAAATAAATAAATTAGGCCTTAATCTATGGATTTCACGACTGGGCAGGGGCGCAGCCATGGGTGGGCCTGGCTCCCAAGTGGGTGGGCCAGGCTCAGCCAATCAGAATGAGTTTTTTCCCCACAAAAGTGCTTTATTACAGACAGAAATACTCCTCAGCACCCCCCTCCCCCTCCTCAGACGATCCCGCAGGTGAAGAAGCCGAATGTGAAGGTCCTCTGCTGTCGTGGTTACACGTGGTCTGCGGTTGTGAGGCTGGTTGGATGTACTGCCAAATTCTCTAAAACGACGTTGGAGGTGGCTTATGGTAGCGAAATTAACATTAAATTCTCTGGCAACAGCTCTGGTGGACATTCCTGCAGTCAGCATGCCAATTGCACACTCCCTGATAACTTGAGACATCTGTGGCATTGTGTTGTGTGAGAAAACGGCACATTTTATAGTGGCCTTTTATTGTCCACAGTACAAGGTGCACCTATGTAATAATCACGCTGTTTAATCAGCTTCTTGATATGCCACCTGTCAGGTGGATGGGTTATCTTGGCAAAGCAGAAATGCTCACTAACAGGGATGTAAACACATTTGTGCATTACATTTGAGAGAAATAAGCTTTTTGTGTGTATGAAACATTTCTGGGATCTTTTATTTCAGCTCATGAAACATGGGACCAACACTTTACATGTTGAGTTTATATTTTTGTTCAGTATACATTGCATATTAATTCATAGAGCATTTTACAATAAGTACCTGGGCATGGGCTAAGACATTTTTCACTGCTCTTGTCTCATTCAATGGAAACATCCATGCAGGTATCATAACCTAACAACCATTAGTAGCTAAAGCACTCTGGCTTAAAACTCCAGATGGGCAGCTGACCTGATGCGAGAGCAGTAATCTTGCTCTTGCTCGCGATATTTCTGTTGTTGTTTTAACGTCAGAGCACTGAAAACAGTGAGGAGGCAACAACCATTCAGTCCAGCATACATCAGGAGTTTTCAGCCAATCGGCCGAGGGTGTATCTTTCCATTAGAGCTACAACCCTGCTTTGTTGTGTCCCTTTGACCTCAACTCAACCCAACCCTCCTCCACTCCCGTCCCATCACTGAGGCTGGCCTGCCCTGCCGGCCATCATACCCCCTCATGTAACCCCTCGTTCAGTAGACAGACAGGGTGGACAGACACAGGTTATGGGGGTCACCTGGGCAGGACCTGGGCTCCTGTGTGGCCTCCCCTCCCTCCGTCAGAAGTCACTCAGGTAGGTGACATCAGGGGATTGGTTGGCAAGCTGGGCTCTATGCATGCATCTCATCACGGGCAAGGTGTCCTCCTCCTGAGATCCACAGCTGACAGCGGGATGCATATTAGGTTTAGCCCTAAAGGAGGTGGGGCCTTGGGAGAGGAGCTATATAATAGACTCCTGAGTGGCGCAGTGGTCTAAGGCACTGCATCGCAGTGCTAACTGTGCCACTAGAGATCCTGGTTCGAATCCAGGCTCTGTCGCAGCCGGCCGCGACCGGGAGACTCATGGGCGGTGCACAATTGGCCCAGGGTAGGGGAGGGAATGGCCGGCAGGGATGTAGCTCAGTTGATAGAGCATGGCGTTTGCAACGCCAGGGTTGTGGGTTCAATTCCCACGGGGGGCCAGTATAAAAAAAATATGTATTCACTTAACTGTAAGTCGCTCTGGATAAGAGCGTCTGCTAAATGACTAAAATGTAAATAATAAAGGAGCCATGTTTTGATCAGGAAAGAGGAGGAATCCACATCCTAAGCAGCAGCATGGTGTCTCTGTAGTCCTTTTCCAGAATCCCATGTGATCTTCTAACCGTGTGTTTGTTTGAGCAGAGAGACTGTATGACCATCTAATCAGCTGAAATGAATGGCTTAGAGCAGTAGTCTGTCTGGTCCGTGACATGTTTGTCTATCTGACTGTTGTTGACTACTCATGTATACTACTGAATGTCTGTCTGAACAGTGGTCCAGTGAGATGTCCTGTCTCTGTCTTAGCAAGCAGTGATAGGTTTGACTGTGTCTGTGTGTAAACTAAACAATAATGTGTCTGCTCAGTGAACAGTCTGACTGTCTGAGCATGGCTCCTTTTGGCCAATGAATTTGTGTGTTACCTGTGTCTGTGTTTGACTACCTAACTGTCTCATCAGCTAATAGGCTGTGATTAGAGTGTACACTTGACTAGCTGAGTGACCCTGTGCTTTTTGGCTCCATAAGTAGAGGTTGTCCCTTTGATCCGAGAGCCTTTGTAATGTCGTTAGACACCAATTATTATTGGGAACTCTGGGAAGTGGTGTATATTCTACCAGTAGACACAGTAATGATGGATGGCCGTGTGATGAGATGAATCTCCGAGGGTCTCTGACATCTCTCTCTCTTCCTGTTTCAGTGGAGAACGGGGAGCACTGTGACTTTACTGTCTTACGGAACATGCTGATCAGGTGAGAGACACAGGATACATGTCAATCTTTTTATTCATCCTTTATTGTCAAAGTGATTATACCACAGTATTTACAGTATGTACAGTGATATAATTATAATTACAGTGATATCATTATTTGAGACAACATGACCAATTCCCTCCTGTAGGACCCATATGCAAGATCTGAAGGATGTGACCAACAACGTCCACTATGAGAACTACCGCAGCAAGAAGCTTGCTGCCGTCACCTGCAATGGAGGAGTGGACACCAGCAAGACCAAGAACCAAATGACCAGGTAAGAGAGATACATTAATTATCAGAGGAAATACCACAGATCTGATATGTTGAATAGTATTCAGACAGACTGAGTAATAATCTAAATGATGTTAAGACAACAAAAAGCAAGATCATTAATTTGCTATAAAGCTTATTTCATAGATGAACCTTTCGTTTGATACTTTAAGGTATTGTCATACTGTCGTTAAGTGACAGTTGACAAGACTATATTAGATGTGCTTCATGAATCACTGGTCACTGTTAGTGATGCTTGGTGTCTGTCCCTCACCTTTGACCTGTAGGAGCCCCCTGGCCCAGATGGAGGAGGAGCGGAGGGAACATGTCATGAAGATGAAGAAGATGGAGACTGAGATGGAGCAGGTGTTCGAGATGAAGGTCAAGGAGAAGAAACAGAAACTGAAGGACTCTGAGGCCGAGGTGTGTGTACTGTTGTGTGTGTGTGTGTGTGTGTGTGTGTGTGTGTGTGTTTGAACCAATTGGGACAGGAGTGGTAGAGAGAGTGTATGTCCATGTGGGGGTGTATTTGTGTCTTAGTCTGTTTTATTCACTAGTAACACATTTGCCACCCTTCCCTTCTCAGCTGGAGCGACGCCACGAGCAGATGAAAAAGAACTTGGAGGCTCAGTATAAGGAACTGGAGGAGAAGAGGCGCCACCATGAGGAAGAGAAGTCAAACTGGGAGGCACAGCAACGTATACTGGAGCAGCAGAAACTTGATGCTTCTAAGTAAGTGGCTGACATATTTACTCATCCTTGCTCTTTTTCTCTCAGACAAACATAGTATGTTTGGTGTATTTTTCTCAATGTAATGCAATGCTGAAATATGAAATAATCTCCCTTTGTCTGTTTTTACAGGACCATGGAAAAGAACAAAAAGAAAGGAAAGATCTTTTAAGAGTTTAATTCCTCCAATTAAATAGTACAAACTTGTTTTTACATCCCTTTTGATGCTCACACGATCTATGACCTGCAAACCACATACACTACACACACACACACATACACACATATTGTACTATTGTAGACATTCCATACCAACATTCCAGAAGTATGTTTCTCTTGCAGTACATGTCATACATGGACCTCACACATCACTAACTCACTCTCATAAAGTACATACAACAACACACCCCAATTACACACTCATACACCACCATACACACACACACACAGCCACATTGCTCTCTTGTGGTCTCTGCCAAAACCTTAACCTTTTATGTGGGAATAATATAATAATATGCCATTTAGCAGATACTTTTATCCAAAGCGACTTAGTCATGTGCACATACATCTTTACGTATGGGTGGTCCCGGGGATCGAACCCACTACCCCGGCATTACAAGCACCATGCTCTACCAATTGAGCTACAGAGGAATGCATTTGTATGTGAACGTCAATGCCTATTCTTGACATGGAGGAAATGATGTCCCTCTGATCTTTGGAGTTTTACACATGGCAGGCACCATGCATAGTCATCCTTTACAGAAGTGTACTACAGACTGGTTTCTAGATGCTGCTCTAGCCACCGAACTCACCTGTTTCTTCCAGCAGAGGCAGCTCAAGTCTTAGACCATTCACAAGCACACTCCATTGTGACACGTAATCACATACACTCTGAAATTCCCTGAACACCTAGGACATGTGCATGTTAAACACCACACTTGGGAGTGTGTGTACGGGGTGGGTGGGTGGGGTGGGGGTGGTGCGGGGGTCGGTGTAGGTGATCATTAAGGGTTTGAGTCAGGTCGGAGTGTACAAGAAACAGGAAAATAATTGTGTGGAATGATGACAGTGAAAAGCCAAGTCAAGATGAAAAAGCCAGGTTCAGGAAAGAGGATGACCTATCTCAAATGTGTGTCTGTGTGTGTGCCTGTGTGTGTATAACTGTAAACTATGTGTTTGAGGTCCTAGATAATGCCTGATAATGAAATCAGAACCATGCCTCCGATTTTTACTAATATAACACATGTAACGGTAACAGGAACATTGACAGTCATAGCAACATTATCTGGATACTGAAGTAGATAATCATGTCCCTATTATATAGATGATATTACACAAATCGCATGGGTGTCTAAAACCAATGATAACTGTGATTATGATGATGTTTTATATTGTGAAGTGATGGACTTTGTGGAAGGCCTAAACCTAAAGCCCTATCTATCCCTTGTCCTCTCTCCCTGTCTCGTCCCTTGTTCTAAAGAATGTGCCGAAAGCTCTATATGCATGGGTTTGCCCCAAACGCATGGTGAGACTCTTAACACTGAGCCACACTGTGTGGCACCTCAAAACCCTTACCGCTCAGAGAAACGTCAAGTTTTATTTTAATATATAATGTATGTATGGTTGGAGAACTAAGATTTCTTAAACCCAGTAGGATCATTACAGTAAGTGGTTCATAAGCCTAGTCTTGATTTTGCAAACCTGTAGAATCTTAACAGATGCACTCGAAGACATGCAAAAGGGACACAGACACATACACACATCTAATATCTAACCTCTGTACTCATTCTCTGGTTCACATTCATAATGGAAATGACTAAATTGTTATATGCTTCACAACTGAATACAAACTCAAAATCCCTGTGAATTAACAGAAGAAAACCTTTGACCCAACCTACACTGCTCAGTAAAAGGCTCAGTTGAGCTAAGTTCTGAAACAAACTTTTCCTAAATAGTACTTTAACCAATCCCTTATCCTAGAAACCCCTGTTAAAGGTAGTCATAACTTTAGGAGTTGTTTTTTATATGTACACTTTTCAGCTTCATTCGGTTCTTCATTTTATTATCATCTGTTCTCTCTATCTAACTGTACATTATTAATATTAAAGATGAGACGGTTATGTTTAAGTCAAATGTTTTCTCTCATTTTATTTAAGCAGTGGATTCTCACATACAGTATTCACACACACAAAAACATGCATGTACATCCTAACACTCTCCTATCCCAATTCCATATATTGCAAAATAGTAATTGCTGTATTCTAAGTGATAAACATGTCAGTCAGTCTCTTACTCTTAAAACGTGTTATAAGAAATAGTCCAGAAGGTTTTCATAGTAAAAAAAGTGGACATATACAGTAAAACATGAAGAAATAATTTATAATAACCAAAAGTTTGGTGCCATCCAGTGAGCTACATTAAAACTCTTTGCCTTTGCTTGTATGTTGATTATGGAGTAGTCTTGTGAGTCTTGAGTCATGATGAGGAGGCTATCAAGGATGACTGCTACCCCCAATGCCGCTACCTTTGGCCACAGCTGCTGACTGCTTGACCCGGTTGAAGGCTTTCTGTACCCACGGCACACTCGACTTGAAGCAAATCACTCTGCCCTCAACAGTTTTGACCCTGTTGTAGAGAGATAATGGTACAAAGGAGAAACATCAGGCGGGTTCTATTGCTTTTATGACTGTTGCAAGTCAGTGAAAGTCACCAGCTCTTTAGTCTTCCATAACTGAGACAATCCTAGGGCCTCAAACTAAGCAGTTGTGCTGTTGGACTGTGGCATCAGAGTAAGAGGAACAAACACTTACACAAATGCTGGTAGGGGGCATCCACTGTGAGTCTTCTGGATGGAGTCGATCTTCTTGTAGGGCACTCTACTTTCGGAGAAGCTGAAACAGCAGCTGTCAGGTGATGACTCCAGTCCAAAAGCTGTGGGGGAATAAGATGTGTCAATTAGAACATCCTTTGATTACTATTTCCTAGCATAAGCCATAAGGCAACCAACCCAAGATAAGTATGACAAGATCTTACAGGTATATAATCAAAATCATAAAAGGATTCTCCTAGCCAAGTTATAGAGGGCATATAAGCACACATTGGTTACATACTTCTGCACAATCCTTATGAAAACTTAATGAACTTACGGATAGCATAGGAGTGGGATACTGTCAGCAGCAATAACCCAAGAGCCAAGAAGGTAGTCTTCATGATGATTTGAGATGTGTTCGAAAGTCTGGCTTTTGACCTGTCTTTGTCTTGGTTCCTCTGTAGTCTATATATTATATATATCTGTATCATCTTTATATTCTGCTGCCTTGTCACTTCCTTTTTGAGAGGAAGGGGACTAAACATGATGCTGTGGAGATAAGATTCAATGCAGTGCCACCACAGTGCATGCAGATTCTCTCTAGCAACCCTCTGTCAGCGGAAAGCTGATGATGAATCATCACAAAAAGTGGATGAAGCAGTAGGAGTCATGCTGTATCATCCTCCTATTTCATCAGCTATTTGAAACCATGCCATCATCAAACAACATCCATTTAACAGTCTTCGAACAAGCTGAACATTCTGTTGCCCTCTTGTATTATTTAGTTGTAATAGATAAAAAAGTACTATACAATTACGATCACCACAAGCCTTAATAACAAACAATACTGAGATGTGCAGTGCCTTCGGAAAAGTATTCAGACTTTTTCCACATTTTGTTACGTTACAGCCTTGTTCTAAAATTGATTAAATAGTTTTTTCCCCTCATCAATCTACACACAATACCCCATAATTACAAAGCAAAAACAGGTTTTTATATATTTTTGCAAATTAATGAAAAATAAAAAACTGAAAATCCACATTTACATAAGTATTCAGACCCTTTACTCAGTACCTTGTTGAAGCACCTTTGGCAGCGATTACAGCCTTGAGTCTTTGTGGGTATGACGCTACAAGCTTGGCACACCTGTATTTGGGGAGTTTCTCTCATTCTTCTCTGCAGATCCTCTCAAGCTCTGTTAGGTTGGATGGGGAGTGTCGCTGCACAGCAATTTTCAGGTCTCTCCAGAGATGTTCGATCGGGTTCGTGTCTGGACTCTGGCTGGGCCACTCAAGGACATTCAGAAACTTGTCCCAAAACCACTCCTGTGTTGTCTTGGCTGTGTGCTTAGGGTCGTTGTCCTGTTGGAAGGTGAACCTTCGCCCCAGTCTGAGGTCCTGAGTGCTTTGGAGCAGGTTTTCATCAAGGATCTCTCTGTACTTTGCTCCGTTCATCTTTCCCTCGATCCTGACTAGTCTCCCAGTCCCTGCCCCTGAAAAACATCCCCACAGCATGATGCTGCCACCACCATGCTTCACCATAGGGATGGTGTCAGGTTTCCTCCAGATGTGACGCTTGGCATTCAGGCCAAAGAGTTCAATCTTGGTTTCATCAGACCAGAGTATCTTGTTTCTCATGGTCTGAGAGTCTTTAGGTGCCTTTTGGCAAACTCCAAGCGGACTGTCATGTGCCTTTTACTGAGGAGTGGCTTCCGTCTGGCCACTCTACCATAAAGGCCTGATTGGTGGAGTGTTGCAGAGATGGTTGTCCTTCTGGAAGGTTCTCCCATCTCCACAGAGGAACTCTAGAGCTCTGTCAGAGTGACCATCGGGTTCTTGGTCACGTCACTGACCATGGCCCTTCCCCAGATCTGTGCCTCGACACAATCCTGTCTCAGAGCTCTACGGACAATTCCTTTGACCTCATGGCTTGGTTTTTGCTCTGACATGCACTGTCAACTGTGGGACCTTATATAGACAGGTGTGTACCTTTCCAAGTCATGTCCAATCAATTGTATTTACCACAGGTGGACTCCAATCAAGTTGCAGAAACATCTCATGGATGATCTATGGAAATAGGATGCACCTGAGCTAAATTTTCGAGTCTCATAGCAAAGGGTCTGAATACTTATGTAAATAAGGCATTTCTGTTTTTTATTTGTAATAAATTAGCAAAATAATCTTTAAACCAGTTTTCGCTTTGTCCTTATTGGGTATTGTGTGTAGATTGATGAGGGGGGAAAAAATCATTTAATCAATTTTAGAATAAGGCTGTAACATAACAAAATGTGGAAAAAGTAAAGGGGTCTGAATACTTTCCGAATGAACTGTATATATGCATACTAGGTCTACTGTATGACCATTTTAATTTGGTCAAATGATACCCATGACATCAGGAAACCCCCAAGCATTTTGTCTTTAAGGCACTTTTTTCAAATGTGTGTGAAAAGGAAGTGTACATATAGCTACCAATTACTTCACACTGGAAGAAGTTAAACTACACTTAAGCTAAACCTACAAAAAATATAGTTTACTTAACTAAAGTTACTTTGAAAAAGTAGTTCACTACATCCAAACTACTTTGTGATAAATTATCACATGTAAATCTGAAATGTAAAAGCCTATAAATTGCAAGAACAGATCACTTTGGGGTCATATGTTAACAGAATGTGTAATTTATCCTATTAAACACAAAAACAATGTTTCAAGTGATAATTAGGAAGGTCTGATGCCGAAAAATAAAGGAAATTCCCCCATATTCTCCTTCACCCATATTTTATAATATTTTTAGAAGAAAAAAAAGTAGCGTGTAGTTCCAGTAGTTAGCTACACCGCAAAAAAAGTAATTAACTACTGAAACACTACCTATATTTGAATTTAGTTTAACTACCACCAAGCTATTGCAAAATGTTGTTAAATTACTAGTTGAACTACATATAGTTCACTGCTCCCCAACATTGTGAAAATGTCAGTGTTTGACACTGTTGCAGAAGTCTGTGGTGTGGAGCTGTCTGTGACAAGTGGAGATGGTACAGACAACAGATCTTATCAGAAGTTTACATACACTTAGGTTGGAGTCATTAAAACTTGTTTTTCAACCACTCCACACATTTCATTAATTCATTAACAAACTATAGTTTTGGCAAGTCGGTTAGGACATTTACTTTGTGCATGACACAAGTAATTTTTCCAACAATTGTTTACAGACAGATTATTTCACTTATAATTCACTATATCACAATTCCAGTGGGTCAGAAGTTTACATACACTAAGTTGACTGTGCCTTTAAACAGCTTGGAAAATTCCAGGAAATGATGTCATGGCTTTAGAAGCTTCTGATAGGCTAATTGACATCATTTGAGTCAATTGAAGGTGTACCTGTGGATGTATTTCAAGGCCTACCTTCAACCTCAGTGCCTCTTTGCTTGTCATCATGGGAAAATCAAAAGAAATCAGCCAAGACCTCAGAAAAGAAATTATAGACCTCCACAAGTCTGGTTCATCCTTGGGAGCAATTTCCAAACGCCTGAAGGTACCATGTTCATCTGTACAAACAATAGTACGCAAGTATAAACACCATGGGACCACACAGCCATCATACCGCTCAGGAAGGAGACGCATTCTGTCTTCTAGAGATGAACGTACTTTGGTGTGAATCAATCCCAGAACAACAGCAAAGGACCTTGTGAAGATGCTAGAGGAAACAGGTGCAAAAGTATCTATATCCACAGTAAAACGAGTCCTATAGCGACATAACCTGAAAGGCTGCTCAGCAAGGAAGAAGCCACTGCTCCAAAATCGCCATAAAAAAGCCAGACTACGGTTTGCAACTGCACATGGGGACAAAGATCGTACTTTTTGGAGAAATGTCCTCTGGTCTGATGAAACAAAAATACAACTGTTTGGCCATAATGACCATCGTTATGTTTGGAGGAAAAAGGGGGTTTGCTTGCAAGCCGAAGAACACCATCCCAACCGTGAAGCACAGGGGTGGCAGCATCATGTTGTGGCAAAATGACTTAAGGACAACAAAGTCAAGGTATTGGAGTGGCCATCACAAAGCCCTGACCACAATCCTATTGAAAATGTGTGGGCAGAACTGAAAAAGCGTGTGCGAGCAAGGAGGCCTACAAACCTGACTCAGTTACACCAGCTCTGTAAGGAGGAATGGGCCAAAGTTCACCCAACGTATTGTGGAAAGCTTGTGGAAGGCTACCCAAACTGTTTGACCCAAGTTAAACAATTTAAAGGCAATGCTACCAAATACTAATTGAGTGTATGTAAACTTCTGACCCACTGGGAATGTGATGAAAGAAACACTTGCAACCCCTCATTTTCAACCCTCACCAATTTCCAGACAGTTCATCATTGATATTCTGCAATAATGCTAATGAGATTACTTCAGACCTCACATATATGTTCAATCTGTCTCCGTCCGTACGCATGTTCTCATTCTTATGTTAGTCACATGCAATATCTCAGCCAGCACTGGCCCAATTTTGATGACACTTAGGTGAATTATGCGTCTTGCCATAGAGATCCGGCATTTACTAAATTACACTGATTGGCCAGATGGTGGCGCTTTAACAAGAGCTTGCATTTTCAAACTTTGAAAGGTCAC
This sequence comes from Coregonus clupeaformis, assembly GCF_020615455.1. Lineage (NCBI taxonomy): Eukaryota > Metazoa > Chordata > Actinopteri > Salmoniformes > Salmonidae > Coregonus > Coregonus clupeaformis. The sequence goes on along the minus strand of NC_059220.1, from coordinate 58,393,007 downwards.
GCCCCTCACCCTGTTTGACCTAAAGTATAAATCGGTCAAGGATATTCGTATTGTAAAACAATTTGGTACACATGTTGCAAATACTGTCAAGATTCAACATATGCAAAACATTCATATCGACCACACGGTGGCACTATAATGGGCACGTTTATATCTTGATCTGTTTGACGCAGAGAGCTGATATTTAGTGCACATGCTCAGGGATATGAGTCTAGCTAACCCAAGCGATATCTCAGACACCACTGGCCCGATTTTGACGAAACTTGGGTAGATGATGAGTCTTTCCATAGAGATCCATAATTTACTCAATTACACCGACTGGCACAGGGGAGGCGCTGCATCATTCATGGGGGTTACATGTTTAGGCTACTATTGCCTTTTTTGATCATGGTTAGTGATCAGTGTTGCCATGTTTGCAGTTTTCGTGCGAAATTGGGATACTTTGAAAACAATGTCGCAGGTGAAAATGTATTGGTCGCGGGTGGCGGGTTTTTGGGCCACTTCTAAATTGCACCGCGGCCGACATGGCATTTATCTTTTAATATATATATATATATTTCACTGTGACCTGCTGCTGCTGACTGTCAGGCAGTGAGCAGGCTGTTACTTAGTGAGTGAGTGTGTGAGTGGATCTTCCCCAATATTTGGAACCAAGGACTGATAACCCCAATCCACAAAAGCGGAGACAAATTTGACCCCAATAACTACCGTGGGATATGCTTCAACAGCAACCTTGAGAAAATCCTCTGCATTATCATTAACAGCAGACTTGTACATTTCCTCAGTGAAAACAATGTACTAAACAAATATCAAATTGGCTTTTTACCAGATTACCGTACGACAGACAACGTATTCACCCTGCACACCCTAATTGACAAACAAACAAACCAAAACAAAGTCTTCTCATGCTTTGTTGACTTCAAAAAACATTTTCAATCAATTTGGCATGAGGGTCTGCTATACAAATTGATGGAAAGTGGGGCTGGGGGAAAACATATGACATTATAAAATCCATGTACACAAGCAACAACTGTGCAATTAAAATGGGCAAAAGACACACACATCTCTTTCCACAGGGCCGTGGGGTGAGACAGGGATGCAGCTTAAGCCCCACCCTCTTCAACATATATATAAACAAATTGGCGAGGGCACTAGAACAGTCTGCAGCACCCGGCCTCACCCTGCTAGAATCTGAAGTCAAATGTCTACTGTTTGCTGATGATCTGGTGCTTCTGTCCCCAACCAAGGAGGGCCTACAGCTGCACCTAGATCTTCTGCACAGATTCTGTCAGACCTGGGCCCTGACAGTAAATCTCAGTAAGACAAATATAATTGTGTTCCAAAAAAGGTCCAGTTGCCAGGACCAGAAATACAAATTCCATCTAGACACCGTTGCCCTAGAGCACAAAAAGCTTTACATACCTCGGCCTAAACATCAGCGCCACAGGTAACTTCCGATCTTAGAGACAAGGCAAGAAGGGCCTTTTATGCTATCAAAAGGAACATAAAATGTGACATACCAATTAGGATCTGGCCTAAAATACTTGAATCAGTTATAGAACCCATTGCACTTTATGGTTGTGAGGTCTGGGGTCTGCTCACCAAACAAGAATTCACAAAATAGGACAAACACCAAATTGAGACTCTGCATGCAAGATTCTGCAAAACTATCAAATAAAACACAAAATAATGCATGCAAAGCAGAATTAGGCTGATACCCGCTAATTATCAAAATCCAGGAAAGAGCCGTTAAATTCTACAATCACCTAAAAGGAAGCGATTCCCAAACCTTCCTTAACAAAGCCATCACCTACAGAGAGATGAACCTGGAGAAGAGTCCCCTAAGCAAGCTGGTCCTGGGGCTCTGTTCACAAACACAAACAGACCTCAGAGAGCCCCAGGACATCAACACAATTAGACCCAATCAAATCATGAGAAAACAAAAAGATAATTACTTGACACCTATTTGTAAGTCGCTCTGGATAAGAGCGTCTGCTAAATGACGTAAATGTAAAATTGGAAAGAATTAACAAAAAAACAGAGAAAACTAGGATGCTAGTTGGCCCTAAACAGAGAGTACACAGTGGCAGAATACCTGACCACTGTGACTGACCCAAAATTAAGGAAAGCTTTGACTATGTACAGACTCAGTGAGCATAGCCTTGCTATTAAGAAAGGTCACCGTAGGAAGACCTGGCTCTCAAGAGAAGACAGGCTATGTGCACACTGCACACAAAATGAGGTGGAAACTGAGTTGCACTTCCTAACCTCCTGCCAAATGTATGACCATATTAGAGACACATATTTCCCTCAGATTACACAGACCAACAAAGATTACACAGACCAATTTTGATAAACTCCCATTTCTATTGGGTGAAATACCACAGTGTGCAATCACAGCAGCAAGATTTGTGACATGTTGCCACAAGAAAAGGGCAACCAGTGAAGAACGAACACCATTGTGTGTCACGGATTCTGCCGAGGCTGCTCCTCCTCCTTGCTCGGGCAGGCTTCGGCGTTCGTCGTCCCCGGAGTACTAGCTACTGCCGTTCGATGTTATCGGTGTTTGTTTAGTTTTGTCTGTATTGTTTACACCTGTTCGTCATTATGTTAATTGTTTCCCTTATAATTACCCCTGTCTCTCATCTGTACTTTGTGTGTGATTGTTTTCCCCTTCACGGTTGTCTATTTTGTGAGCGGGTTATTTCCTCCCTGCGTGGAGTTATTTTCTGTGTCCTTTTGGATCCTTTTCATATTAAAAGTACATATCCGAGAGTTCTGTGTCCTGCGCCTGACTTCGTTTACCGCATCTCACAGACAGTCGTGACAGAATCACACACCTTACCATGGAGTCAGCAGGAGCGACGGCACCGACTGGATCACTCGAGGAGCGCGTCCTACAACAGGCAGCGATGCTCCAAAATCTTGGTGCCGCTATGGATAACGTTATGAACACTTTGGGACGATGGGAGAGAGGAGGTTTGCCCACACCTCCTCCAACGATACCACCACCATCGGCTACTCCTATCGTCTCACATCCGGAGTCCAGTGGGATTCGGCTCTCGCTTATGATGGCACCGCAGCCGGGTGTCAGGGTTTCCTGTTCCAGGTGGAACTTTACCTGGCAACCATTCACCCGGCACCCTCGGGATACGAGAGCGTGTCCGCCCTCATCTCCTGTCTGTCCGGCAAGGCACTGGAGTGGGCCAACGCTGAGTGGGGAGGGATTGACGCTGCTACTGTGAACTATGCGGAGTTCACCCGCCGCTTCAGGGCAGTGTTCGATCATCCCCCGGAGGGGAAGGCGGCGGATGAGCGTCTATTCCACCTCAGACAGGGGAGGAGGAGCGTGCAGGAATTCGCACTGGACTCCGTCCATTCCATCCCCCAGCACCTCCGAGCCGAGCCCTATGGAGCTCAGGGGTGCTGGTAGTAGGGAGGCCAGGAAGGAGGCTGTCCCCTGCACCAACTGTGGCCGCCGAGGACACACAGCGGTTCGGTGCTGGGGAGGGTCTCCTCGGATTCGAGGCAGCAGGCAGCGCACTGATGAGTCATTCCCGGTGAGTAAGGTCCCAACTCACCCAGAGCTCTCTGCTGTTCATATGTGTATCCAAGTGATGTTTCCAGAAGTTTCTTCTTACTCCCAGCATAAGGCGCTAGTCGATTCAGGCGCAGCTGGGAATTTTATTGATCGCCATTTCTCATATAAGTTAGGGATCCCTATATTACCAGTCGATGTGCCCTTCCCTATCCATGCCCTAGATAGCCGGCCTTTGGGTTTGGGATTGATTAGGGAGGTCACAGCGCCACTGAAGATGAAAACGCAGAAGGGTCATGAGGAGACTATACAGTTGTATTTAATTGACTCTCCTGCGTTTCCAGTGGTGTTGGGACTTCCCTGGTTAATATCTCATGACCCCAACATTTCATGGCAACAGAGGGCTCTCGTGGTCCTCTGTAGCTCAGCTGGTAGAGCACGGCGCTTGTAACACCAAGGTAGTGGGTTCGATCCCCGGGACCACCCATACACAAAAAAAAATTATGTATGCACGCATGACTGTAAGTCGCTTTGGATAAAAGCGTCTGCTAAATGGCATATTATTATTATTATTATTATTATTATCAGTGTGTGGGGCGGTGTGTAGGTGTTTCCGTAGGGGCAACGACGGTGGAGAGTCCGAACCAAATGCCCACAATGCACATTCCTCCTGAGTATGCCGATTTGGCAAGCGCCTTCTGTAAGAAGAAGGCGACTCAATTACCACCTCATCGACAGGGGGATTGTGCGATAGACCTCCAGGTTGGCGCGGCGCTCCCTCGCAGCCATGTGTATCCTCTGTCTCAGGAGGAGACGGCTGCTATGGAGACATACGTCGCCGAATCCTTGAGACAGGGATACATACGGCCTTCCATTTCTCCTGCGTCCTCAAGTTTATTTTTTGTGAAGAAGAAGGATGGGGGTTTACGCCCGTGTATTGATTACCGTGGTCTCAATCAGATCACTATTAAATACAGCTATCCTCTCCCTCTGATTGCTAGTATGACGGAGTCATTACACGGGGCGCGCTTCTTCACAAAATTGGATCTCAGGAGCGCTTACAACCTGGTGCGCATTCGGGAGGGAGATGAGTGGAAAACAGCCTTCAGTACCACCTCGGGTCACTATGAGTACCTCGTCATGCCATTCGGTCTAATGAATGCTCCTTCAGTCTTCCAATCATTTGTAGACAAGATTTTCCGGGATTTGCATGGACAGGGGGGTAGTGGTGTATATTGATGACATTCTGATATACTCCGCTACACGCATCCCGAGCATGTGTCCCTGGTACGTCGGGTGCTGGGTAGACTGTTGGAGCATGATCTGTATGTGAAGGCAGAGAAATGTCTGTTTTTCCAGGAGTCCATCTCCTTCCTGGGACACCGGTTGTCTGCGTCAGGGGTGGAGATGGAGATTGACCGCGTTTCAGCCGTGCGTAATTGGCAGACTCCAACTACAGTAAAGGAGGTGCAGCGGTTTTTGGGTTTTGCCAATTACTACCGGAGGTTTATCCGGGGTTTTGGACAGGTAGTGGCTCCCATTACCTCCCTGCTAAAGGGGGGCCCGGTGCGTTTGCAGTGGTCGGCTGAGGCAGACAGTGCCTTTAGTCATTTGAAGGACCTGTTCACCTCAGCTCCGGTGCTGGCACATCCGGATCCCTCTTTGGCGTTCCAAGTCGAGGTGGATGCGTCCGAGGCGGGGATCGGTGCTATACTGTCTCAGCGCTCGGGCACGCCTCCAAAACTCTGCCCCTGTGCTTTCTATTCTAAGAAGCTCAGTCCGGCGGAGCGCAATTATGACGTGGGGGACAGAGAGCTGCTAGCTGTGGACCAGGCCCTGAAGGTGTGGAGACATTGGCTTGAGGGGGCTATTCACCCTTTTCTCATTCTGACTGACCATCGTAACCTGGAGTACATCCGGGCAGCGAAGAGACTGAACCCTCGTCAGGCTAGGTGGGCCATGTTTCTGGACCGGTTTGTCTTTAAGATCACGTATATCCCCGGGTCACAGAACGTTAAGGCAGACGCCCTGTCCCGACGATATGACACAGAGGAGAGGTCCATTGAGCCCACTCCCATACTACCGGAGTCTTGTCTCGTGGCACCGGTGGTGTGGGAGGTCGACACGGAAATCGAGCGGGCGTTACGTACTGACCCTTCTCCCCCAGAGTGTCCAGAGGGACGGAGGTACGTGCCGCTCGAGGTCCATGACCGACTGATTTATTGGGCTCACACGTCACCCTCCTCTGGTCATCCTGGTATTGGTCGGACGGTGCACTGTCTTAGCGGGAATTACTGGTGGCCCACCTTAGCTAAGGATGTGAGAGTTTCCGTTTCTTCCTGCTCGGTGTGCGCCCAGTGTAAGGCGCCTAGACACCTGCCCAGGGGGAAGTTACAACCTCTCCCCGTTCCACAACGGCCGTGGTCTCACCTGTCGGTGGATTTTGTCACGGACCTTCCCCCCCTCCCAGGGGAATACCACGATCTTGGTCGTTGTGGATCGGTTTTCTAAGGCCTGCCGTCTCATCCCTATGCCAGGTCTTCCTACAGCCCTACAAACGGCCGAAGCCCTGTTTACTCACGTTTTCCGGCACTACGGGGTGCCTGAGGATATAGTGTCTGATCGGGGTCCCCAGTTCACCTCTAGAGTGTGGAAGGCGTTTATGGAACGTTTGGGGGTCTCGATCAGCCTTACCTCGGGTTTTCACCCTGAGAGTAATGGGCAGGTGGAGAGAGTAAACCAAGATGTGGGTAGGTTTCTGAGGTCCTACTGCCAGGACCGGCAGGAGGAGTGGTCGGGGTATATTCCCTGGGCAGAGATAGCCCAAAACTCACTCCGCCACTCCTCCACTAATCTCACTCCTTTCCAGTGTGTGTTGGGCTATCAGCCGGTTCTGGCACCCTGGAATCAGAGCCAGATTGAGGCTCCTGCGGTGGATGAATGGTTTCGGCGCTCGGAGGAGACATGGAACGCTGCGCACGTCCATCTGCAGCGGGCCATCAGACGGCAAAAGGCGAGCGCCGATCGCCACCGCAGTGAGGGTCCGGTTTATGCACCGGGAGATCGGGTCTGGCTGTCGACCAGAAACCTGCCCCTTCACCTGCCCTGCCGGAAGCTGGGCCGGCGGTTTGTGGGGCCATTTAAAGTCCTGAGGAGATTGAACGAGGTATGTTATAGGTTACAGCTGCCTGTTAATTATCGCATTAACCCCTCGTTCCATGTGTCTCTCCTCAGGCCGGTGGTAGCTGGTCCACTCCAGGAGAATGAGGTACGAGAGGCCCCTCCGCCCCCCACTAGACATCGAAGGGGGCTCCGGCGTACTCAGTCCGTTCCATCGTGGATTCAAGGCGTCGGATGGGGGTCTGCAGTATCTCGTGGAGTGGGAGGGAGTGCGGTCCGGAGGAACGGTGCTGGGTCCCTAGGAGGGACATCCTAGATCCCTCCCTGTTGACAGAGTTCCACCGGAGTCACCCAACTCGCCCTGCTCCGCGTCCTCCTGGCCGTCCCCCTCCTTGCTCGGGCAGGATTCGGCGTTCGTCGTCCCCGGAGTACTAGCTACTGCCGTTCGATGTTATCGGTGTTTGTTTAGTTTTGTCTGTATTGTTTACACCTGTTCGTCATTATGTTAATTGTTTCCCTTATAATTACCCCTGTCTCTCATGTGTACTTTGTGTGTGATTGTTTTCCCCTTCACGGTTGTCTATTTTGTGAGTGGTTATTTCCTCCCTGCGTGGAGTTATTTTCTGTGTCCTTTTGGATCCTTTTCGTATTAAAAGTACGTATCCGAGAGTTCTGTGTCCTGCGCCTGACTTCGTTTACCGCATCTCACAGACAGTCGTGACATTGTGAATACGACCCATATTGATGTTGACTTATTTTCCCTTTTGTACTTTAACTATTTGCACATCGTTACAATACATAATATGAGATTTGAAATGTGTTTATTCTTTTGGAACTTGTGTGAGTGTAATATTTACTGTTCACTTTTTATTGTTAATTTCACTTTTGTTTATCCATTTCACTTGCTTTGGCAATGTAAACATATGTTTCCCATGCCAATAAAGCCCCTTGAATTGAATTGAGTGACAGGTGGAGATGGGGAGGGCCGGAGGTGTGTGTGTGCGTTGAGAGGCAGCTGAGTCACGGAGACCGAGCAGCAAATGTGCACGTCGTGACAACTTTTTACCAGTTATTGGTAGGCTATTTAGATTGGTCATTATCACCTTTTTTCCATAAAACATATTCACGCACTAAAACTGATATAACGGCGACAAAGCATTGGAAAACGACTTTAGGCGCACTAGAGCTCTTTCGATAAGTTCGCTCAGAGGTGGTTTAAAGTAAACTGCATTCTAATGTTGACTTTACTTATAGATAACTGTATCAAGCGAAGGGTTTTACTCATGCTCAGTTCTAGGGTCTGGAGCGCTGCGTAATTTGAAATGGAAGTTATGGAACTTCCTCGCGTGCTTGTGTTATGGGGAAAAAGTCGACAATGAAAATGACATTAAATGTGGAGAATGATAGGCTACATTTGCATCTGTTGGCCACCAAGTAGTTGACATGCCATTGTAGGCTACTGTAGCCTACCATTTGATACAATAAATACAGTATGTTGAAATGACTGAAGTCATTGCAAATCAATTTGTTCCACTTCTGTAGTCTACCTGGAGCTGGCAAACGGATTTAATAAATAGCCTATAACTCAGTTTGTTGTTGTTGCCTTGTGTTATTATGCAATTATTAATGGCCATGTTTAGTTAATTAAATTTGAAGTTATCAATTGTGATTATGGTCACAGCTCTATCGCAAATGTATCATTCTCCACATTTAATGTCAGTTTCATTGTGGACTTTTCCCTGAAATTAGATGTTGGCCTATCAGGGGCTATAGGCTACCTGCATTTTATTTTATTTTATTTAACCTTTATTTAACTAGGCAAGTCAGTTAAGAACAAATTCTTATTTACAATGACGGCCTACCAAAAGGCAAAAGGCCTCCTGCGGGGACAGGGGCTGGGATTAAAAATAAAACACACATCACGACAAGAGAGACACCACAACACTACATAAAGAGAGACCTAAGACAACAACATAGCATGGCAGCAACACATGACAACACAGCATGGTAGCAACACCACATGACAACAACAAGGTAGCAACACAACATGGCAGCAGCACAACATGGTAGCAGCACAAAACATGGTACAAACATTATTGGGCACAGACAACAGCACAAAGGCAAGAAGGTAGAGACAACAATACAACACGCGAAGCAGCCACAACTGTCAGTAAGAGTGTCCATGATTGAGTCTTTGAATGAAGAGATGGAGATAAAACTGTCCAGTTTGAGTGTTTTTTGCAGCTCGTTCCATGTCGCTAGCTGCAGCGAACTTAAAAGAGGAGCGACCCAGGGATGTGTGTGCTTTGGGGACCTTTAACATAATGTGACTGGCAGAACGGGTGTTGTTTGTGGAGGATGAGGGCTGCAGTAGGTATCTCAGATAGGGGGGAGTGAGGCCTAAGAGGGTTTTATAAATAAGCATCAACCAGTGGGTCTTGCGACGGGTATACAGACATGACGAGTTTATAGAGGAGTATAGAGTGCAGTGATATGTCCTATAAGGAGCATTGGTGGCAAATCTGATGGCCGAATGGTGAAAAACATCTAGTCGCTCAAGAGCACCCTTACCTGCCGATCTATAAATTACGTCTCCGTAATCTAGCATGGGTAGAATGGTCATCTGAATCAGGGTTAGTTTGGCAGCTGGGGAGAAAGAGGAGCGATTACGATAGAGGAAACCAAGTCTAGATTTATCCTTAGCCTGCAGCTTTGATATGTTCTGAGAGAAGGACAGTGTACCGTCTAGCTATACTCCCATCTAGCTCAGCAAACCATGGCAAATGTAATTGCAATTATAAACCCAGATTTTAGTCAGTAGCCTATACCTATTGAAATAACAAGTCAATCTTGCAAATAGGCAATTTACAGGGGCTTGCGAAAGTATTCACCCCCTTTTGTTGCCTTACAACCTGGAATTAAAATGGATTTTATGGGGGTTTGTATCATTTGATTTACACAACATGCATACCACTTTGAAGATGCAAATATATTTTATTGTGAAACAATCAAGAAATGAGAAAAAAAAATGAAAACTTGAGCGTGCATAACTATCCCCCCCAATGTCAATCCTTTGTAGAGCCACCTTTTGCAGCATTTACAGCTGCAAGTCTCTTGAGGTATGTCTCTATAAGCTTGGCACATCTAGCCACTGGGATATTTGCCCATTCTTCAAGGCAAATCTGCTTCAGCTCCTTCAAGTTGGATGGGATCCGCTGGTGTACAGCAATCTTTAAAAATTCTCGATTGGATTGAGGTCTGGGCTTTGACTAAGCCATTCCAAGACATTTAAATGTTTCCCCTTAAACCACTCAAGTGTTGCTTTAGCAGTATGCCATTTAGGTCATTGTCCTGCTGGAAGATGAACCGCCGTCCCAGTCTCAAATCTCTGGAAGACTGAAACAGGTTTCCCTCAAGAATTTCCCTGTATTTAGCGCCATCCATCATTCCTTCAATTCTGAACAGTTTCCCAGTCTCTGCCGATGAAAAACATCCCCACAGCATGATGCTGCCACCACCATTCTTCACTGTGGGGATGATGTTCTCGGGGTGATGAGAGGTGTTGGGTTTGTGCCAGACATAGCGTTTTCCTTGATGGCCAAAAAGCTCAATTTTAGTCTCATCTGACCAGAGTGCCTTCTTCCATATGTTTGGGGAGTCTCCCACATGCCTTGTGGCGAACACCAAACGTTTGCTTATTTTTTTCTTTAAGCAATGGCTTTTTTCTGGCCACTCTTCCGTAAAGCCCAGCTCTGTGGAGTGTACGGCTTAAAGTGGTCCTATGGACAGACACTCCAATCTCCGCTGTGGAGCTTTGCAGCTCCCTCAGGGTTATCTTTGGTATCTTTGTTGCCTCTCTGATTAATGCCCTCATTGCCTGGTCCGTGAGTTTTGGTGGGCGGCCCTCTCTTGGCAGGTTTGTTGTGGTGCCATATTCTTTCAATTTTTTTATAATGGATTTAATGGTGCTCCGTGGGATGTTCAAAGTTTCTGATATTTTTTTATAACCCAACCCTGATCTGTACTTCTCCACAACTTTGTCCCTGACCTGTTTGGAGAGCTCCTTTGTCTTCATGGTGCCGCTTGCTTAGTGGTGTTGCAGACTCTGGGGCCTTTCAGAACAGGTGTACAGTTGAAGTCGGAAGTTTACATTTTATTTTTTATTTTATTTTTATTTCACCTTTATTTAACCAGGTAAGCCAGTTGAGAACAAGTTCTCATTTACAACTGCGACCTGGCCAAGATAAAGCAAAGCAGTGCGATAAAAACAACACAGAGTTACATATGGGGTAAACAAAACATAAAGTCAAAAATACAGCAGAAAATATATATACAGTGTGTGCGAATGTACTAAGTTATGGAGGTAAGGCAATAAATAGGCCATAGTGCAAAATAGTTACAATTTCGTATAATACTGGAATGATAGATGTGCAAAAGATGATGTGCAAATAGAGATACTGGGGTGCAAATTAGCTAAATAAATAACAATATGGGGATGAGGTAGTTGGGTGGGCTAATTTCAGAAAGGCTGTGTACAGGTGCAGTGATCGGTAAGCTGCTCTGACAACTGACGCTTAAAGTTAGTGAGGGAGATAAGAGTCTCCAGCTTCAGAGATTTTTGCAGTTTGTTCCAGTCATTGGCAGCAGAGAACTGGAAGGAATGGCGGCCAAAGGAGGTGTTGGCTTTGGGGATGACCAGTGAGATATACCTGCTGGAGCGCAGACTACGGGTGGGTGTTGCTATGGTGACCAGTGAGCTAAGATAAGACGGGGATTTGCCTAGTAGTGATTTATAGATGACCTGGAGCCAGTGGGTTTGGCGACGAATATGTAGTGAGGGCCAGCCAACAAGAGCGTACAGGTCACAATGGTGGGTAGTATATGGGGCTTTGGTGACAAAACGGATGGCACTGTGATAGACTACATCAAATTTTTGAGTAGTGTGTTGGAGGCTATTTTGTAAATGACATCGCCGAATAGACAAGGATCGGTAGGATAGTCAGTTTTACGAGGGCATGTTTGGCAGCATGAGTGAAGGAGGCTTTGTTGCGAAATAGGAAGCCGATTCTAGATCTAACTTTTGATTGGAGATGCTTAATGTGAGTCTGGAAGGAGAGTTTACAATCTAACCAGACACCTAGGTATTTGTAGTTGTCCACATACTCTAGGTCAGACCCGCCGAGAGTAGTGATTCTAGTCGGGTGGGCGGGTGCAAGCAGCGTTCGGTTAAAGAGCATGCATTTAGTTTTACTAGTGTTTAAGAGCAGTTGGAGGCTACGGAAGGAGTGTTGTATGGCATTGAAGCTCGTTTCCAATCTCTGGGGATCTCAGACGTTACGAAAGAGAGGTTGAACAGGCTAGTAATAGGGGTTGCGACAATTTTGGCAACTAATTTTAGAAAGAAAGGGTCCAGATTGTCTAGCCCAGCTGATTTGTAGGGGTCCAGATTTTTTCGCTCTTTCAGAACATCAGCTGTCTGAATTTGTGTGAAGGAGAAGCGGGGGGGGCATGGGCAAGTTGCAGCGGAGGGTGCAGAGCTGGTGGCCAGGGTAGTGGTAGCCAGGTGGAAAGCATGGCCAGCCGTAGCAAAATGCTTGTTGAAATTCTCGATTATTGTAGATTTATCGGTGGTGACAGTGTTTCCTAGCCTCGGTGCAGTGGGCAGTTGGGAGGAGGTGCTCTTATTTTCCATGGAATTTACAGTGTCCCAAAACTTTTTGGAGTTAGTGCTACAGGATGCAAATTTCTGTTTGAAAAAGCTAGCCTTTGCTTTCCTAACTGATTGTGTATATTGGTTCCTGACCTCCCTAAAAAGTTGCATATCGCGGGGGCTGTTCGATGCTAATGCAGTACGCCACAGGATGTTTTTGTGCTGGTCAAGGGCAGTCAAGTCTGAGGAGAACCAGGGGCTATATCTGTTCTTAGTTCTGAATTTTTTGAATGGGGCATGCTTATTTAAGATTGAGAGGAAAGCACTTTTAAAGAACAACCATACACCTTAGCCAAATACATTTAAACTCAGTTTTTCACAATTCCTGACATTTAATCCTAGTAAAAATTCCCTGTCTTAGGTCAGTTAGGATCACCACTTTATTTGAAGAATGTGAAATGTCAGAATAATAGTAGAGAGAATGATTTATTTCAGCTTTTATTTCTTCCATCACATTCCCAGTGGGTCAGAAGTTTACATACACTCAATTAGTATTTGGTAGCATTGCCTTTAAATTGTTTAACTTGGGGCAAATGTTTCGGTTAGCCTTCCACAAGCTTCCCACAATAAGTTGGGTAAATTTTGGCCCATTCCTCCTGACAGAGCTGGTGTAACTGAGTCAGGTTTGTAGGCCTCCTTGCTCGCACACGCGTTTTCAGTTCTGCCCACACATTTTCTATAGGATTGAGGTCAGGGCTTTGTGATGGCCACACCAATACCTTGACTTTGTTGTCCTTAAACCATTTTGCCACAACTTTGGAAGTATGCTTGGGGTCATTGTACATTTGGAAGACCCATTTGCAACCAAGCTTTACCTTCCTGACTGATGTCTTGAGATTTTGCTTCAATATATCCACATAATTTTCCTTCCTCATGATGCAATCTATTTTGTGAAGTGCACCAGTCCCTCCTGCAGCAAAGCACTCCCACAGCATGATGCTGCCACCCTCGAGCTTCACGGTTGGGATGGTGTTCTTCGGCTTGCAAGCCACCCCCTTTTTCCTCCAAACATAACGATGGTCATTATGGCCAAACAGTTCTGTTTTTGTTTCATCAGACCAGAGTATATTTCTCCAAAAAGTACAATCTTTGTCCCCATGTGCAGTTGCAAACCGTAGTCTGGCTTTTTAATGGCGGTTTTGGAGCAGTGGCTTCTTCCTTGCTGAGCGGCCTTTCAGGTTATGTCGATATAGGACTCGTTTTACTGTGGATATAGATACTTTAGTACCCGTTTTCTTCCAGCATCTTCGCAAGGTCCTTTGCTGTTGTTCTGGGATTGATTTGCACTTTTCGCACCAAGGTACGTTCATCTCTTGGAGACAGAACGCGTCTCCTTCCTGAGCGGTATGACGGCTGCGTGGTCCCATGGTGTTTATACTTGCGTACTATTGTTTGTACAGATGAACGTGGTACCTTCAGGCATTTGGAAATTGCTCCCAAGGATGAACCAGACTTGTGGAGGTCTACAAAAAGATGTCTGAGGTCTTGGCTGATTTCTTTTCATTTTCCCATGATGTCAAGCAAAGAGGCACTGAGTTTGAAGGTAGGCCTTGAAATACATCCACAGGTACACCTCCAATTGACTCAAATGATGTCAGTTAGCCTATCAGAAGCTTCTACAGCCATGACATCATTTTCTGGAATTTGCCAAGCTGTTTAAAGGCACAGTGAACTTAGTGTATGTAAACTTCTGACCCACTGGAATTGTGATACAGTGAATTATAAGTGAAATAATCTGTCTGTAAACAATTGTTGGAAAAATTATTTGTGGAGTGGTTGAAAAACGAGATTTAATGACTCCAACCTAAATGTATGTAAACTTCCGACTTCAACTGTATATATACTGAGATCATGTGACAGATCATGTGACACTTAGTTTGCACACAGGTGGACTTTATTTAACTAATTATGTGACTTCTGAAGGTAATTGGTTGCACCAGATCTTATTTAGGGGCTTCATAGCAAAGGGGGTGAATACATATGCACGCACCACTTTTCCGTTATTAATTTTTTTAAACTTCACCAATTTGGACTATTTTGTGTATGTCCATTACATGAAATCCAAATATAAATACATTTAAATTACAGGTTGTAATGCAACAAAATAGGAAAAACGCCAAGGGGGATGAATACTTTTGCAAGGCACTGTATAACGGTTTGTAGTCTTAACATGTGTAGTCTTAACATCTGTCACATAATACGGCACAATTGCCAGAAAATAGCCAAACATTAATTTTTTTAAGTTCGTCCAAGTGTTTCTTGCAGAGATTGAGATCCTCTCTCCAACTTTCATCACTCAAACTCTCCTGTCGTATTTATCTATAGTTATGCACATGCGCAAACAGGATTTATTTACAATTATAAACTGGATGGTTTGAGCCCTGAATGCTGATTGGTTGAAAGCCATGGTATAGCAGACATGTACTAAAGGAATAACAAAAACCTACATTTTACTGTTCTAATTACGTTGGTAACCAGTTTATAATAGCAATAAGGCAACTCAGGGGCACCTCCTCGGGCCTTATTGCTTACTCATAGCAGTCAAAACAAGTTAAATCGACATCCATTGATGGAACGTAGCAGTGCGTTCGTGTTTTCTATAGTGTTCTCATGTAAATAGCCTGTTTTTTGTTTTTTTTGTATTTTTCGTATATATTTCTCAATCTCACTTTCCATCCGTTAACTAGATATACTTTCCTGCAACCCACCTCACCCAATGTGGAACGGATTATATTCTTTATTTTTCTCCAGAACCTCTGGCTGAAACTAGCCAGCTAGCCTGCTAACTAGCTACTTGCTATTAGCCACCGTTAGCGGTCTTCACCATTGTCCGTGGCCTGCACTACCTACCAGCCAGCTCTAGCCTGGACAATTATCGGCCAATCTGCACAGTCTGCACATCGCGCTATCGAGCCAGAGCATATCGGATTTTCTGCCGGAATCACTGGACCTTAACACCGGATCATCGCAACTAGCTCGCTGCACCCGAGTGGCTGTTGTTGTTGTTGGCTAATCACCACTGTCCGAAGCTAGCCCCAGTTAGCCTTGAGCTTGCCTCGAGCCAGGCCCATCTCCCGGCTATCTACCTCTCTGTCAACCGGACGGGACCTCCTAGTGTTGACACGGAGCCCCACCGATCCATCACGACTGGTCTGCCGACGTAATCGTCTGATGTGGTTTCAACAGGCTTCCCGTTGCGACGACCACGAAGATCCAACTGCTAGCCCCGGCCCGCTAGCACGCGCAATCAACAGCCGTGCCTCCTACTCGCCTGTGCTTTAGCAGCCTACGATATGCTCCCGGACTTACTTAGTGCTGTTCACTGGACCTTATGATCACTCAGCTACACAGCTAATGCCTGCTGGACTGTTCCTTTACACAGTACCCCATCCTGTTTATCTGTTTAGCCTCAGCCCAAACTTTCGTCGCCATTACCAGTTGTTGTCTTAGCCCTCTCGAATAACACCTGTGATTGCGTTATGCCTCTCTCCCATGTCAATATGCCTAGCCATTTGCTGTTTGTGTTAGTTCTTATTATACAATTTCATTGTAGAGCCCCAAGTTCAGCTCAACCACCCTCAGAGAGCTCCTTTGTCCCACCCCCCATACACGCGGAGACCGGCTCAATCGGTACCTCCAGTGATGCTCTCTCTTTCATAGTTACCCAATGCTTAGGTGTACCTCCACTGTACTCATATCCTTCCATATCCTTGTCTGTACATAATGCCCTGAATCAATTCTACAATGCCCGGAAATCTGCCCCTCTTCTCTGTACCCAACGCACTAGAAGACCAGTTCTTAAAGCCTTTAGTCGTATCCTTATTCTATTCCTCCTCTGTTCCTCTGGTGATGTAGAGGTTAACCCAGGCCCTGTAACCCCCAGTATCACTCCTACCCCCCCAGGCACTATCATTTGTTGACTTCTGTAACCGTAAAAGCCTTGGTTTCTTGCATGTTAACATCAGAAGTCTCCTCCCCAAGTTTGAGTTATTCACTGCGTTAGCACACTCTGCCAACCCTGATGTTCTAGCAGTGTCTGAATCTTGGCTTAGAAAGGCCACCAAAAATTCAGAAATGTCCATTCCGAACTACAACATTTTCCGTCTAGATAGAACTGCCAAAGGGGGCGGAGTTGCAATCTACTGTAGAGATAGCCTGCAGAGCTCTATCATACTATCCAGGTCTGTGCCCAAACAGTTTGAGCTTCTACTTCTAAAAATCCACCTTTCCGGAAATATGTCTCTCACTGTTGCCGCTTGCTACAGACCCCCCTCAGCCCCCAGTTGTGCCCTGGACACCATATGTGAATTGCTTGCCTCCCATCTATCCTCAGAGTTCGTACTGCTTGGTGACCTAAACTGGGATATGCTTAACACCCCGGCTGTCCTACAATCTAAACTAGATGCCCTCAATCTCACACAAATCATCAAGGAACCTACCAGGTACAACCCTAAATCCATAAACATGGGCACCCTCATAGATATCATCCTGACTAATTTACCCTCAAAATACACCTCCGCTGTCTTCAACCAGGATCTCAGCGATCACTGCCTCATTGCCTGCGTCCGTAATGGGTCCACGGTCAAACGACCACCCCTCATCACTGTCAAACACTCCCTAAAACACTTCAGCGAGCAGGCCTTTCTAATTGACCTGGCCCGGGTATCCTGGATGGATATTGACCTCATTCCGTCAGTAGAGGATGCCTGGATGTTCTTCAAAAGTGCTTTCCTCTCCATCTTAAATAAGCATACCCCATTCAAAACATTCAGAACTAAGAACAGATATAGCCCCTGGTTCACCCCAGACTTGACTGCCCTTGACCAGCACAAAGACATCCTGTGGCGTACTGCATTAGCATCGAACAGCCCCCGCGATATGCAACTTTTCAGGGAAGTCAGGAACCAATATACACAAGCAGTTAGGAAAGCAAAGGCTAGCTTTTTCAAACAGAAATGTGCATCCTGTAGCACTAACTCCAAAAAGTTTTGGGACACTGTAAAGTCCATGGAGAATAAGAGCACCTCCTCCCAGCTACCCACTGCACTGAGGCTAGGAAACACTGTCACCACCGATAAATCTACGAGAATCGAGATTTCTCGTAGCATTTTGCTACGGCTGGCCATGCTTTCCACCTGGCTACCCCTACCACTAGCTCTGCACCCTCCGCTGCAACTTGCCCATGCTCCCCGCTTCTCCTTCACCCAAATTCAGATAGCTGATGTCCTGAAAGAGCTGGTAAATCTGGACCCCTACAAATCAGCTGGGCTAGACAATCTGGACCCTTTCTTTCTAAAATTAGCCGTCGAAATTGTCGCAACCCCTATTACTAGCCTGTTCAACCTCTCTTTCGTATCGTCTGAGATCCCCAGAGATTGGAAAGCTGCCGCTGTCATCCCCCTATTCAAAGGGGGTGACACTCTATATCCATCCTGCCCTGCCTTTCAAAAGTATTTGAAAGCCAAGTTAACAAACAGATCACCAACCATTTCGAATCCCACCGTACCTTCTCCGCTATGCAATCTGGTTTCTGAGCTGGTCATGGGTGCACCTCAGCCATGCTCAAGGTCCTAAACGATATAATAACCGCGATCGATAAAAGATAGTACTGTGCAGCAGTCTTCATCGACCTGGCCGAGGCTTTTGACTCTGTCAATCACCGCATTCTTATTGGCAGACTAAATAGCCTTGGTTTCTCAAATGACTGCCTCACCTGGTTCACCAACTACTTCTCAGATACTGTTCAATGTGTCAAATCGGAGGGCCTGTTGTCTGGACCTCTGGCAGTCTATGGGGGTGCCACAGGGTTCAATTCTCGGGCCGACTCTATTCTCTGTGTATATCAATGATGTCGCTCTTGCTGCTGGTGACTCTCAGATCAACCTCTACGCAGACGACACCATTTTGTATACATCTGGCCCTTCATTGGACACTGTGTTACCAAACCTCCAAACGAGCTTCAATGCCATACAACACTCATTCCGTGGCCTCCAACTGCTCTTAAACGCTAGTAAAACTAAATGCATGCTCTTCAATCGAACGACTAGAATCACTACTCTTGGCGGGTCTGACTTAGAATATGTGGACAACTACAAATACCTAGGTGTCTGGTTAGACCGTTAACTCTCCTTCCAGACTCACATTAAGCATCTCCAATCCAAAGATAAATCTAGAATAGGCTTCCTATTTCGCAACAAAGCCTCCTTCACTCATGCTGCTAAACATGCCCTCGTAAAACTGACTATCCTACCGATCCTTGACTTCGGCGATGTCATTTACAAAATAGCTTCCGACACTTTTCCTAGTCATATTTAAGGTTAGAACTACCTTTCTAAGTGTTCTGATACTTCTAACTTGGAGTTGTATTTGTATGATAACATAGTTACAGTATTTCACTTTTTCATGTGTATAGTATTGCTTACTAGGTGTGTCCAATCAACTTTGTAACCACTCCCTCTTCAAATTAGGGCTAATTGGAAAAGCTGTTCAAAAGAGGACATTGTATTATTTCTTTGTACTCGCTGACGAAGGCCATGCAGCCGAAACGCGTCGGATTTTTTAAAAATCTTGTTTCTATTGAACATGCCATACTAATAAAGACAATTTAATTAATTATATGAAGAGTGCCTTGGTCCTCCTTTCTTTTTGATGACCAATTCACCCCTTTGACCAAAGAGCACCTTCTGTCTACCAACATTTACTATTGTGTACCTTAGTAGCGCTTCCCTTCCTCATCTTTCTACTAGTTAAGCATAGCACTTGGGTGGTGCTTAGAGGAAGCAGCTCCACAGTCATTTTTTCTGTGTTTTTGGGGACATTTAACAACTCACTATGGATTTTACCGAAGAGGCTATAAGATTTTCATATTCCCATGAAGAGGGCCAAAGGATTATTACCACTACCTCATTGCTAGATGAGATGACAGCCACAGAGAATACTGGATTGGACTTAAACAAGGCTTACAGAGACTTGTAACACCTTATGGAGAAAGACACCAAACTTGACCTCAATTCTATCACCTTGTCTGACTATTGGAGGAAAGGCCTAATCCCTAGAGGACTGCGTATTATGAAGTTTCCAGCTACTGGAGCACAAGGTAAAACTGAATTTAGAGATAAATGGGAGGCTATTCTCAGCAAGTGTTCTTTTGACCTAATGCTACTTCTAATAGAATAATCTAAAAAGGACAGACAAGTAGTCCAAACAGAAATTGAAGAAGTAAAAAGGAAAATCACAGAACACAGTGACAATTCCAACAAAGCACAATGTGATGAGATCTTGAAAGAGAAAGTAGACACATTCACTCTGACATTGAAGCAAGATAAGCTAAGAAAATTTAGACGAGATGAAGTAGACTATAGAGATGGCAAGGTCTTTGCCTGGAGAAAACCAACGCGCAAGAATTCAGAATCACATCCGCAGAGGAGGAAGCCTAGATCTGTTTCTTTCAACTTTACAAGCAGTGACGATGAGGATCACCCCAGACACTCAGAGGCCAGCTCCTCCCAATATTTTTTAGATCAAGAAGAGGAGTCACGCAGGTACCTCAACAAGAGAGGGAGAGGACGCGGAAGAGGCCAACACGGAGGGGGAGGAAGAAATCAAGACTATCCAACCACATGGAGCAGGACCAGAACAAGGCTGTGATCAACCTTTCTGGAGAACCCCTTTCTGATGATTGCATAAGGGTATTGTCTAAAGGACTGTCCTTTGCCCCCACATACAGTGGGGAGAACAAGTATTTGATACACTGCCGATTTTGCAGGTTTTCCTACTTACAAAGCATGTAGAGGTCTGTAATTTTTATCATAGGTACACTTCAACTGTGAGAGACGGAATCTAAAACAAAAATCCAGAAAATCACATTGTATGATTTTTAAGTAATTAATTTGCATTTTATTGCATGACATAAATATTTGATACATCAGAAAAGCAGAACTTAATATTTGGTACAGAAACCTTTGTTTGCAATTACAGAGATCATACGTTTCCTGTAGGTCTTGACCAGGTTTGCACACACTGCAGCAGGGATTTTGGCCCACTCCTCCATACAGACCTTCTCCAGATCCTTCCGGTTTCGGGGCTGTCGCTGGGCAATACGGACTTTCAGCTCCCTCCAAATATGTTCTATTGGGTTCAGGTCTGGAGACTGGCTAGGCCACTCCAGGACCTTGAGATGCCTCTTACGGAGCCACTCCTTAGTTGCCCTGGCTGTGTGTTTCGGGTCGTTGTCATGCTGGAAGACCCAGCCACGACCCATCTTCAATGCTCTTACTGAGGGAAGGAGGTTGTTGGCCAAGATCTCACGATACATAGCCCCATCCATCCTCCCCTCAATACGGTGCAGTCGTCCTGTCCCCTTTGCAGAAAAGCATCCCCAAAGAATGATGTTTCCATCTCCATGCTTCACGATTGGGATGGTGTTCTTGGGGTTGTACTCATCCTTCTTCTTACTCCAAACACGGCAAGTGGAGTTTAGAACAAAAAGCTCTATTTTTGTCTCATCAGACCACATGACCTTCTCCCATTCCTCCTCTGGATCATCCAGATGGTCATTGGCAAATTTCAGACGGGCCTGGACATGCGCTGGCTTGAGCAGGGGGACCTTGCGTGCCCTGCAGGATTTTAATCCATGACGGCGTAGTGTGTTACTAATGGTTTTCTTTGAGACTGTGGTCCCAGCTCTCTTCAGGTCATTGACCAGGGCCTGCCGTGTAGTTCTGGGCTGATCCCTCACCTTCCTCATGATCATTGATGCCCCACGAGGTGAGATCTTGCATGGAGCCCCAGACCGAGGGTGATTTACTGTCATCTTGAACTTCTTCCATTTTCTAATAATTGCGCCAACAGTTGTTGCCTTCTCACCAAGCTGCTTGCCTATTGTCCTGTAGCCCATCCCAGCCTTGTGCAGGTCTACAATTTTATCCCTGATGTCCTTACACAGCTCTCTGGTCTTGGCCATTGTGGAGAGGTTGGAGTCTGTTTGATTGAGTGTGTGGACAGGTGTCTTTTATACAGGTAACGAGTTCAAACAGGTGCAGTTAATACAGGTAATGAGTGGAGAACAGGAGGGCTTCTTAAAGAAAAACTAACAGGTCTGTGAGAGCCGGAATTCTTACTGGTTGGTAGGTGATCAAATACTTATGTCATGCAATAAAATGCAAATTAATTACTTAAAAATCATACAATGTGATTTTCTGGATAAAAATTACAGACATTTACATGCTTTGTAAGTAGGAAAACCTGCAAAATCGGCAGTGTATCAAATACTTGTTCTCCCCACTGTACTCAACTAATGAATTTAATACAAAGATTGACCTATTTCGTTTCTACAGGAATCTACATCTGAAGGCCTGGTACAAGCAAAACATCTCTCCAACTACAGACGCCAGTGACTCAGGTCAGGCAGTTTCTGTTCCCTCAAAAACACCTTTTAAGCCCAAGTCCACCTTTTGTCCCATCGTCCAGAATGCCACACTAAATACATTTGCCAAGAAGGTGAATTTTGATGTGGAGAATCTGTTTAAGGGTAAAATTGACTCCAACCAAACACGACGTAACCTTTCTAAGACAGAGAGGGATGCAGTTGAATCATTGTCCAAAAATGAACGGATAGTGGTTAAAAAAGCAGACAAAGGTGGCGCTACAGTAGTGTGGAGTAAAGACAAATATGTGACAGAAGCCTATCGTCAATTAGACAATGATGAATTCTACCAATCTCTTACCTTCAACACTACAGAGGACCTAAAAACTGAATTGAAAGGGATCCTCACAGAAGCTAAGGAGAATGGCTACATTTCAGACAATGCGTTCAAATTTATTTTCAATGGCAGTCCGCGTATGGCTTCTTTTGACCTTCTTCCAAAAGTACAAAACATCTTGAAAATCCCCCAGGCAGGCCAGTCATTAGTGGTAATGAAAGTCTGACAGAACCCATCTCTAAGTAATAATAATAATAATAATAATATGCCATTCAGCAGACGCTTTTATCCAAAGCGACTTACAGTCATGCGTGCATACATTTTTGTGTATGGGTGGTCCCGGGGATCGAAGTACATTGATTACTTAATCATTGACTAAGTACATTGATTACTTTATTAAGCCTTTTCTGACGTCACTCCCAGCCTATCTTCAAGATACCACAGATGTGTTGAACAAAATTAAGGAATTTAACAATATAGGTACAGCTTCCTTTTTAGTCACCATGGATGTGGAGTCTCTCGATCCTTCTAATAACCATTTCTTTGACCGGATTATATGGTGGGGACGCTATATTGATGATGTTTGCCTGTTTTGGTCCGGCTCAGAAGATGAACTTATTTCCTTCCACCAATACCTTAACAGCATTAATCCTAACATCAAACTAACTATGGAGTACAGCAAGGATAACATTCATTTTTTGGACCTCGACATTAGTAAAAATGACAAAGGTTGTTTGCACACATCAATCTTTAGGAAGCCTACAGATGGGAATACCATTCTGAGGGCAGACAGCTTCCACCCCAAAAGGCTAAAAGAGAATATTCCATATGGCCAATTCCAAAGAGTCCGCAGAATTTGCGTTCAGGAAACAGACTACAGTGTCAAATCTGCTGAATTGGAGAATCGCTTCTTGAATCGGGGTTACAGCGTTCAGGTCCTGAAAGATGCAGGTATAAGGGCTGGATTACTTGACAGAGAGAACTTGTTGCGAAGGGGAGCGCCTCGTGATACATCAGAGAGAGAGTATTTTGTTACAAAATACAGCACTGAAGCAGAGAACATTAAAATAATCATAAAAAATAATTGGGGAATCATCCAAAGTGATGCAGTGGTCTAAGGCACTGCATTGCAGTGCTAGCTGTGCCACTAGAGATCCTGGTTCGAATCCAGGCTCTGTCGTAGCCGGCCGCGACCGGGAGACCCATGGGGCAGCGCACAATTGGCCCAGCGTCGTCCAGGGTAGGGGAGGGAATGGCCGGCGGGGATGTAGCTCAGTTGGTAGAGCATGGCGTTTGCAACGCCAGGGTTGTGGGTTCGATTCCCACGGGGTTATGAAAAATAAAAATAAAAATGTATGCACTAACTGTAAGTCGCTCTGGATAAGAGCGTCTGCTAAATGAGTAAAATGTAAATGATACGCTACTGCGCCAAGTCTTTCCTGAGCCACCAGTCATAAGCTTTAAGAGATGTCCTACCCTAAATGACAAATTAGTCCACAGTTATCTTCCGGGTGACTCTCAAAAAACTTGGCTTGACCACAAACCCAAGGGCTCTTTTAAATGTAACCAGTACAACCATTGCAGAAATATTGCACAGAAAAAGTATTTTGTTGACACAGCTTCCAAAATGGAGTATTACGTCAAGCATTTCATTAACTGCAAAACCACTCATGTCATCTATAGATTGGAATGTCCACAGTGCAAGGTGTTCTACATTGGACGGTCAAAGAGACGCCTTCAAGACCGCTTAGCGGAACACAAGTACGCCATATGGGTAGGCAATGAAGACTACCCCATGGCAAGGCACTACAAGTCCTTACACCATGGTAACCCTGCCTCCCTACAAGCTATGGGTATTGATCATATTCCGGCCTCTATTAGAAAAGGGGACCGTCTGAAACAGTTAAACCAAAGGGAAAGTTTTTGGATTTACAAACTACAGGCCACTAAATACCCTGGTTTAAATGAAGATATGGATTTCTCACCCTTCCTGTAGGGTTGTGATAGGTCCATTTGCTGTCATCTAGTGGACATTGTGCTCAATTGCCCTCAGCTATGTTTATTTAGACTGTTGTTGTTCATGTTTTGCTGGTTTCTAGTGTACTATGGAATATATTGCTTCTTATTTTTGACACTTTTCCTAGTCATATTTAAGGTTAGAACTACCTTTCTAAGTGTTCTGATACTTCTAACTTGGAGTTGTATTTGTATGATAACATAGTTACAGTATTTCACTTTTTCATGTGTATAGTATTGCTTACTAGGTGTGTCCAATCAACTTTGTAACCACTCCCTCTTCAAATTAGGGCTAATTGGAAAAGCTGTTCAAAAGAGGACATTGTATTATTTCTTTGTACTCCCAGCCGAAACGTGTCAGATTTTGTAAAGATCTTGTTTCTATTGAACATGCCATACTAATAAAGGTATTTTAATTAATTATATGAAGAGTGCCTTGGTCCTCCTTTCTTTTTGACTCTACTCAGCAAATTGGATGTAGTTTATCACAGTGCCATCCATTTTGTCACCAAAGCCCCATATACTACCCACCATTATGACCTGAACGCTCTCGTTGGCTGGCCCTCACTACATATTCGTTGCCAAACCCACTGGCTCCAGGTCATCTATAAATCACTTCTAGGCAAATCCCCGCCTTATCTTAGATTATTGGTCACCATAGCAACACCCAGCCGTAGTATGCGTTCCAGCAGGTATATCTCACTGGTCATCCCCAAAGCCAACACCTCCTTTGGCCGCCATTCCTTCCAGTTCTCTGCTGCAAATGACTGGAACGAACTGCAAAAATCTTTGAAGCTGGAGACACTTATCTCCCTCACTAACTTTAAGCATCAGTTGTCAGAGCAGTTTACCGATCACTGCCCCTGTACACAGCCCATCTGTAATTAGCCCACCCAACTACCTCATCCCCATATTGTTATTTACATTGTTATTTATTTTGCTCATTTGCACCCCAGGGGCCTGTTGCACAAAACTAGGATAAGGGATTAAGCCAGGATATCTTGGTGATCCTGGCTCAATTGATCCGTAATCCGGTTGCACTAAAGATGGATAGGGGGCAGGAGGATATGTTATGGTATAAATTACCATGGAGATTTATTCTGTGGAGCTAGCCTGCTCCAGACCAGGCTAAATTCCAGGATCTATTTAATCTCATCCCTAATGTCAGTCAGCAGTCACCACAAATGGAAACCAATAGTTATTTCACTGCTCACTATACATTGTTATCACATATAACTAGACCCACTGTCATTATTTAAACGTTTGTGATCATTAATTTCAATGATTTTGGATAAAAAATGATTTTTAGATGATGTTGCTATCATTAGATAATTTACAGTTTCCCATAGACTATAAGGCTATATATAAAATGATAGAATATTAGGGCCACAGAGGGGAAAAAAACACAAGTCATAATATTGTAACCAGTTGTTTTAAAGGAGGACAGTTGTTAAAATGACAGATGTGGGGCATTTCGTGAAATTGTACTTCAGTATGGTTTCATAAACAAAGACATGCTGATGTGCCAGAATATTAAGTATCACATTGTCATAAGTATCAAAACTGTAAAAACAATATGTAGCTTTTCTGCAGAAAGAACCAGCCTCATAAATTTATGACTTTATCCTTTTTCTTCAGTGTGGCCCTAGTACTCTGTCATATAAACAAATACACATTCCATATGAATATAAAAACACAATGTGTAACATTATGTTCCTTTATTGAATAAGGACAAAACAAAGCAGGTAAACCATCAGCTCCTTTCGAAACTGAAGTCACAGTGACTCTACAAGATGGAAAGCACAGAATCCAAGCATATTATACAAAATGATACATACACATTCAAAGGTCTGTATATAACACACCCTGCATGTCTGCACACTAAAATAAATGCAGGACAAATCCATACACATCAACTGAACAGACAAATGAATGGATGCAGTAGCCTCCCTGCAGCCTTGTATTACACACAGTATACCGCACAAACATCATAAGAGGCCAAATTCGTAAAAAACGAACCCAAAAAACCCCAAATTCCTCTGCCACCGCAGGAATATTTAACCAAAATTGAAAGCACACATACTAACTAAAATAATTCAACACATATTGGTCCCTCAGCAGCCGACCACTGTCGTCATCAGGGAAGATTGCCGGATTGTCCCAGTCCATGGCTGGTGGCACTCTGGGGGCCCTCTCCTTCCTCAGGCAGGCCACATTGTGGAGGACAGCACAAGCCACAGTAATATCACATGCCCTAACAGGGCTGACCCTTAATTTGTGAAGGCAGTGAAAGCGTGCCTTCAGGAGGCCAAAGGTCATTTCAACTCTGGCCCTGGTCCTGGCATGGGCATGGTTGTAGGCCTGCTGTGCTTCCTGGGGGTCTGTGAAAGGTGTCAGGAGAAAAGGCTGGCAGCCATACCCCCTGTCTCCCAGCAACACACCAGAGAATTCACCTGTCAACACAAAATCTCATCATTACTACCTCATAAACACAGTGATATTCTTGACACAGCCATGATGGTTATAAATAGGGGTTGTGTGGCTTACCTTGTGATAGGCACTGATAGATTTCAGAGGCCCGAAAGATTCTGGAGTCATGGACTGAGCCAGGCCATTTTGCCACAACATTGCTGATCACACAGTCAGCATTGCAGACCATCTGAAATCATAAGATGAGGAATATTACACCAATCAATGCACATCACTGGCAATGCAGAGTGTTCGTCAATGGACAATATCAAAAAGTTATGTTCACCTGAACATTAATGCTGTGAAAGGATTTCCTATTCACAAAATCGGCCTCATGGGCACCTGAGGGGCTTTTATCCTTATGTGTGTGCAGTCCACTGCACCAATGACATTGGGGAAACCTGTCACACAAAGTAATGAGTATCCTACTATGTGTTAACAGTTGTCCTGTAATTTGTAGATCCTCTTACCTGCAATCCTATAGAACTCCTCTTTGATGTCACAGAGTCTTCTGTGGCCAGGGAAGGAGATGAAGACATCTGCTAATGCTTTGATAGCCAGACACACACTCCTTATTGTGCGGCAAATTGTGGCCTTGTTCAGCTGTTCTGCATCCCCCACTGAGTACAGGAAGGCTCCACTAGCAAAAAAGCGCAAGGCCACACAAACCATTTGCTCCACACTCAGTGCATGGCTCCGTGCAGTGCGGTGCTTAATCCTGGGACCCAGTAGTCTGCATAGATACCTGATGCCATCTGCAGAAAACCTGTATCTTTCATATAGATGGTCATCAGGGAAGGCCAGTGGGTCCAACCGGTCCCTGAAGACCCTTTCTCGCCTGAAGGCTCTCCTCAGCACAAGTGCTTCTTCATCCACCACATCTCGCACGAATGGGCATGCCATTGTCAGAGCAGAAAGGAACACACAATTTTGGGCCTTCATATAGGCTAGTGGCCACACCTGGTGCTGGGGGGGTGGGCAAAAGAGGGCGATGCCTTATAACGATGACTTGGTTGTACTGATTGCTGGGAAAATAAAAAAAACCTTAGAAAGATGCCACCGTCCTGTGTGCTCACAATAAGAGCTCATATGTCATGGCTCACTTGACTTTACGAGAATATACCTAATTTTTATTTTGAGCTGTGTCATCTTCTTGGAGCTGGGGAGGAAAGAAAAATAATGATTAATACATTTGTGTTACAGTTAGCATACAGTGTACATTGAAGGCATATCTCACCTCCCTCTCAAGTTTTTTTATTTCAAGGTCCAGTTTCCTAATTGTCCTCTTTTTTATTTCGGACTCCAGTGCAAGATTTTCCATCTTTTTCTTCTTGTACTGAATGTCTATGTCTGCCAGTTCTATTTGGCGCCGGAGGTGGTTGCCATACAACTTTCTGATAGCTTGTGAGCTCTGTGAACACAATACAATTAGCGCAGCTGGAATTTGGCAGGATGTGGTGTCCTTTTATTAATACGCACTATGTTGCCAGGCTGGTTTTCCCACTGTATAGCATCTGGGTCCTGTAAAATAAATTAGATTTTTTGATTTTGATGAGGACTCCTCACCATTGTAGAGTAAATAGTACTTTCACAGTCTTAACATGATACCTCATGCCTTCTGGAATCCAGAGAGATGGTCTCCTCCTCATCATCGTCTCCATCATGTGCTGTTGCTGCTGCACTGGGGCCTTCACCCTATCACATTTAATCGGATTCATATTGAAGCTAGTAGACAAGACATGCCAGGCCTACAGTATGCCTTTGATGGAGTACTCACTGGATCAGCATCGTCTGGTGCTTGTGCTGGTGGCTCTAACAGGAACACAGTGCTGCCAGACACTGCAAGGCAATAGGTAAACCAAAGTCAGACAGTCCAAATTGATTCAATATGAATGTGGTTGTATCCCATGTAGAGATGGAAGGACATACCTTGAATGAAGCGGGTGGCATCTTGGGAGGAACCTATGCTCGTCTCTTTCCCCCCAGGGATCCCCTCTAAGACGGGCCTGCCTTTATTTAGCTCCAAGGCCATGTCCTCTGCTGGGGTAAGGTCAGCCTTTGGTGACCCACCACCCGTGCCTTGTCTGTGGGTATTCTTTTTCACTGCTAAAACAGTACAGACAATGTGTGAGCAGGCACCTTCTGGGTACAATATATGCTTGTGCTTTGTTAAATATTAGTCAGGGACCATACCATTCTGCAGAATGTTCTTGTATTTGATTTTGACCTGCTGCCATGTCCGTTTTGGCCCGTTCATGTTTAATCTACACACACACACACACACACATTTAATGGAGTCACACTGCAAAAAATTACTTGGTATTTTTGTCTTGTTTTCAGTAAAAATATCAAAAAATGTATCATAACTTTATACAGTGTGATGGAGTTACTTTACACAATTTCACTCATATCTGCAGTGCATTTCAATTAAAAATTTAACCGTTTCATAATTACAGTACAACTGCATTTTTGGAGATGTGAATTAAATATTTGAATTGTAATTGTGATGTTTCAGCGGAGCGGTGAGTGTGTAATTGTGCACTACTTACGCATTCAGGCGGTCTGCAATACTTTGCCACGCTTTTTCTCTTTGCTTTATCACTGTGGCGGTGTTGCCTTTCTTCTTAATTATATATTTTACCTCCTCGTATGCCTCCATGAGGATTTGTGCTTCCGACGGGGAAAAGTACGCGGCTCTAGTTGCCATGGTAAATCAGTTAATCTGTGATCTGTGGCGGGGTCTATTTGAGTGAGCCGTGAGCGCGCACCTATCCAGGATTGGTTTCACCTGGCTTAATGAATCCGTGTCTGCTCATCCTGGCTTGGTCTTTGTGCAACCAATTAAGCCTGGACGCACATGTTTTGGCTTCATTGAGCTCAGCTGAGTCATTTATCCCGGATGTCTTAATTCTACTTTTGTGCAACAGGCCCCAGGGGCCTGTTGCACAAAACTAGGATAAGGGATTAAGCCAGGATATCTTGGTGATCCTGGCTCAATTGATCCGTAATCCGGTTGCACTAAAGATGGATAGGGGGCAGGAGGATATGTTATGGTATAAATTACCATGGAGATTTATTCTGTGGAGCTAGCCTGCTCCAGACCAGGCTAAATTCCAGGATCTATTTAATCTCATCCCTAATGTCAGTCAGCAGTCACCACAAATGGAAACCAATAGTTATTTCACTGCTCACTATACATTGTTATCACATATAACTAGACCCACTGTCATTATTTAAACGTTTGTGATCATTAATTTCAATGATTTTGGATAAAAAATGATTTTTTAGATGATGTTGCTATCATTAGATAATTTACAGTTTCCCATAGACTATAAGGCTATATATAAAATGATAGAATATTAGGGCCACAGAGGGGAAAAAAAACACAAGTCATAATATTGTAACCAGTTGTTTTAAAGGAGGACAGTTGTTAAAATGACAGATGTGGGGCATTTCGTGAAATTGTACTTCAGTATGGTTTCATAAACAAAGACATGCTGATGTGCCAGAATATTAAGTATCACATTGTCATAAGTATCAAAACTGTAAAAACAATATGTAGCTTTTCTGCAGAAAGAACCAGCCTCATAAATTTATGACTTTATCCTTTTTCTTCAGTGTGGCCCTAGTACTCTGTCATATAAACAAATACACATTCCATATGAATATAAAAACACAATGTGTAACATTATGTTCCTTTATTGAATAAGGACAAAACAAAGCAGGTAAACCATCAGCTCCTTTCGAAACTGAAGTCACAGTGACTCTACAAGATGGAAAGCACAGAATCCAAGCATATTATACAAAATGATACATACACATTCAAAGGTCTGTATATAACACACCCTGCATGTCTGCACACTAAAATAAATGCAGGACAAATCCATACACATCAACTGAACAGACAAATGAATGGATGCAGTAGCCTCCCTGCAGCCTTGTATTACACACAGTATACCGCACAAACATCATAAGAGGCCAAATTCGAAAAAAACGAACCCAAAAAAACCCAAATTCCTCTGCCACCGCAGGACATATTTAACCAAAATTGAAAGCACACATACTAACTAAAATAATTCAACACATATTGGTCCCTCAGCAGCCGACCACTGTCGTCATCAGGGAAGATTGCCGGATTGTCCCAGTCCATGGCTGGTGGCACTCTGGGGCCCTCTCCTTCCTCAGGCAGGCCACATTGTGGAGGACAGCACAAGCCACAGTAATATCACATGCCCTAACAGGGCTGACCCTTAATTTGTGAAGGCAGTGAAAGCGTGCCTTCAGGAGGCCAAAGGTCATTTCAACTCTGGCCCTGGTCCTGGCATGGGCATGGTTGTAGGCCTGCTGTGCTTCCTGGGGGTCTGTGAAAGGTGTCAGGAGAAAAGGCTGGCAGCCATACCCCTGTCTCCCAGCAACACACCAGAGAATTCACCTGTCAACACAAAATCTCATCATTACTACCTCATAAACACAGTGATATTCTTGACACAGCCATGATGGTTATAAATAGGGGTTGTGTGGCTTACCTTGTGATAGGCACTGATAGATTTCAGAGGCCCGAAAGATTCTGGAGTCATGGACTGAGCCAGGCCATTTTGCCACAACATTGCTGATCACACAGTCAGCATTGCAGACCATCTGAAATCATAAGATGAGGAATATTACACCAATCAATGCACATCACTGGCAATGCAGAGTGTTCGTCAATGGACAATATCAAAAGTTATGTTCACCTGAACATTAATGCTGTGAAAGGGATTTCCTATTCACAAAATCGGCCTCATGGGCACCTGAGGGGGCTTTTATCCTTATGTGTGTGCAGTCCACTGCACCAATGACATTGGGGAAACCTGTCACACAAAGTAATGAGTATCCTACTATGTGTTAACAGTTGTCCTGTAATTTGTAGATCCTCTTACCTGCAATCCTATAGAACTCCTCTTTGATGTCACAGAGTCTTCTGTGGCCAGGGAAGGAGATGAAGACATCTGCTAATGCTTTGATAGCCAGACACACACTCCTTATTGTGCGGCAAATTGTGGCCTTGTTCAGCTGTTCTGCATCCCCCACTGAGTACAGGAAGGCTCCACTAGCAAAAAGCGCAAGGCCACACAAACCATTTGCTCCACACTCAGTGCATGGCTCCGTGCAGTGCGGTGCTTAATCCTGGGACCCAGTAGTCTGCATAGATACCTGATGCCATCTGCAGAAAACCTGTATCTTTCATATAGATGGTCATCAGGGAAGGCCAGTGGGTCCAACCGGTCCCTGAAGACCCTTTCCGCCTGAAGGCTCTCCTCAGCACAAGTGCTTCTTCATCCACCACATCTCGCACGAATGGGCATGCCATTGTCAGAGCAGAAAGGAACACACAATTTTGGGCCTTCATATAGGCTAGTGGCCACACCTGGTGCTGGGGGTGGGCAAAAGAGGGCGATGCCTTATAACGATGACTTGGTTGTACTGATTGCTGGGAAAATAAAAAAAACCTTAGAAAGATGCCACCGTCCTGTGTGCTCACAATAAGAGCTCATATGTCATGGCTCACTTGACTTTACGAGAATATACCTAATTTTTATTTTGAGCTGTGTCATCTTCTTGGAGCTGGGGGAGGAAAGAAAAATAATGATTAATACATTTGTGTTACAGTTAGCATACAGTGTACATTGAAGGCATATCTCACCTCCCTCTCAAGTTTTTTATTTCAAGGTCCAGTTTCCTAATTGTCCTCTTTTTTTATTTCGGACTCCAGTGCAAGATTTTCCATATTTTTCTTCTTGTACTGAATGTCTATGTCTGCCAGTTCTATTTGGCGCCGGAGGTGGTTGCCATACAACTTTCTGATAGCTTGTGAGCTCTGTGAACACAATACAATTAAGCGCAGCTGGAATTTGGCAGGATGTGGTGTCCTTTTATTAATACGCACTATGTTGCCAGGCTGGTTTTCCCACTGTATAGCATCTGGGTCCTGTAAAAGAAATTAGATTTTTGATTTTGATGAGGACTCCTCACCATTGTAGAGTAAATAGTACTTTCACAGTCTTAACATGATACCTCATGCCTTCTGGAATCCAGAGAGATGGTCTCCTCCTCATCATCATCTCCATCATGTGCTGTTGCTGCTGCACTGGGGCCTTCACCCTATCACATTTAATCGGATTCATATTGAAGCTAGTAGACAAGACATGCCAGGCCTACAGTATGCCTTTGATGGAGTACTCACTGGATCAGCATCGTCTGGTGCTTGTGCTGGTGGCTCTAACAGGAACACAGTGCTGCCAGACACTGCAAGGCAATAGGTAAACCAAAGTCAGACAGTCCAAATTGATTCAATATGAATGTGGTTGTATCCCATGTAGAGATGGAAGGACATACCTTGAATGAAGCGGGTGGCATCTTGGGAGGAACCTATGCTCGTCTCTTTCCCCCCAGGGATCCCCTCTAAGACGGGCCTGCCTTTATTTAGCTCCAAGGCCATGTCCTCTGCTGGGGTAAGGTCAGCCTTTGGTGACCCACCACCCGTGCCTTGTCTGTGGGTATTCTTTTCACTGCTAAAACAGTACAGACAATGTGTGAGCAGGCACCTTCTGGGTACAATATATGCTTGTGCTTTGTTAAATATTAGTCAGGGACCATACCATTCTGCAGAATGTTCTTGTATTTGATTTTTGACCTGCTGCCATGTCCGTTTTGGCCCGTTCATGTTTAATCTACACACACACACACACACACACACATTTAATGGAGTCACACTGCAAAAAATTACTTGGTATTTTTGTCTTGTTTTCAGTAAAAATATCAAAAAATTTATCATAGCTTTATACAGTGTGATGGAGTTACTTTACACAATTTCACTCATATCTGCAGTGCATTTCAATTAAAAATTTAACCGTTTCATAATTACAGTACAACTGCATTTTTGGAGATGTGAATTAAATATTTGAATTGTAATTGTGATGTTTCAGCGGAGCGGTGAGTGTGTAATTGTGCACTACTTACGCATTCAGGCGGTCTGCAATACTTTGCCACGCTTTTTCTCTTGCTTTATCACTGTGGCGGTGTTGCCTTTCTTCTTAATTATATCTTTTACCTCCTCGTATGCCTCCATGAGGATTTGTGCTTCCGACGGGGAAAAAGTACGCGGCTCTAGTTGCCATGGTAAATCAGTTAATCTGTGATCTGTGGCGGGGTCTATTTGAGTGAGCCGTGAGCGCGCACCTATCCAGGATTGGTTTCACCTGGCTTAATGAATCCGTGTCTGCTCATCCTGGCTTGGTCTTTGTGCAACCAATTAAGCCTGGACGCACATGTTTTGGCTTCATTGAGCTCAGCTGAGTCATTTATCCCGGATGTCTTAATTCTAGCTTTTGTGCAACAGGCCCCAGGGGCCTGTTGCACAAAACTAGGATAAGGGATTAAGCCAGGATATCTTGGTGATCCTGGCTCAATTGATCCGTAATCCGGTTGCACTAAAGATGGATAGGGGGCAGGAGGATATGTTATGGTATAAATTACCATGGAGATTTATTCTGTGGAGCTAGCCTGCTCCAGACCAGGCTAAATTCCAGGATCTATTTAATCTCATCCCTAATGTCAGTCAGCAGTCACCACAAATGGAAACCAATAGTTATTTCACTGCTCACTATACATTGTTATCACATATAACTAGACCCACTGTCATTATTTAAACGTTTGTGATCATTAATTTCAATGATTTTGGATAAAAAATGATTTTTAGATGATGTTGCTATCATTAGATAATTTACAGTTTCCCATAGACTATAAGGCTATATATAAAATGATAGAATATTAGGGCCACAGAGGGGAAAAAAAACACAAGTCATAATATTGTAACCAGTTGTTTTAAAGGAGGACAGTTGTTAAAATGACAGATGTGGGGCATTTCGTGAAATTGTACTTCAGTATGGTTTCATAAACAAAGACATGCTGATGTGCCAGAATATTAAGTATCACATTGTCATAAGTATCAAAACTGTAAAAACAATATGTAGCTTTTCTGCAGAAAGAACCAGCCTCATAAATTTATGACTTTATCCTTTTTCTTCAGTGTGGCCCCTAGTACTCTGTCATATAAACAAATACACATTCCATATGAATATAAAAAACACAATGTGTAACATTATGTTCCTTTATTGAATAAGGACAAAACAAAGCAGGTAAACCATCAGCTCCTTTCGAAACTGAAGTCACAGTGACTCTACAAGATGGAAAGCACAGAATCCAAGCATATTATACAAAATGATACATACACATTCAAAGGTCTGTATATAACACACCCTGCATGTCTGCACACTAAAATAAATGCAGGACAAATCCATACACATCAACTGAACAGACAAATGAATGGATGCAGTAGCCTCCCTGCAGCCTTGTATTACACACAGTATACCGCACAAACATCATAAGAGGCCAAATTCGTAAAAAAAACGAACCCAAAAAAACCCAAATTCCTCTGCC
This sequence comes from Coregonus clupeaformis, assembly GCF_020615455.1. Taxonomy (NCBI): domain Eukaryota; kingdom Metazoa; phylum Chordata; class Actinopteri; order Salmoniformes; family Salmonidae; genus Coregonus; species Coregonus clupeaformis. Next base: position 58,357,975 of record NC_059220.1, on the reverse strand, counting down.
ACCGCAGGACATATTTAACCAAAATTGAAAGCACACATACTAACTAAAATAATTCAACACATATTGGTCCCTCAGCAGCCGACCACTGTCGTCATCAGGGAAGATTGCCGGATTGTCCCAGTCCATGGCTGGTGGCACTCTGGGGGCCCTCTCCTTCCTCAGGCAGGCCACATTGTGGAGGACAGCACAAGCCACAGTAATATCACATGCCCTAACAGGGCTGACCCTTAATTTGTGAAGGCAGTGAAAGCGTGCCTTCAGGAGGCCAAAGGTCATTTCAACTCTGGCCCTGATCCTGGCATGGGCATGGTTGTAGGCCTGCTGTGCTTCCTGGGGTCTGTGAAAGGTGTCAGGAGAAAAGGCTGGCAGCCATACCCCCTGTCTCCCAGCAACACACCAGAGAATTCACCTGTCAACACAAAATCTCATCATTACTACCTCATAAACACAGTGATATTCTTGACACAGCCATGATGGTTATAAATAGGGGTTGTGTGGCTTACCTTGTGATAGGCACTGATAGATTTCAGAGGCCCGAAAGATTCTGGAGTCATGGACTGAGCCAGGCCATTTTGCCACAACATTGCTGATCACACAGTCAGCATTGCAGACCATCTGAAATCATAAGATGAGGAATATTACACCAATCAATGCACATCACTGGCAATGCAGAGTGTTCGTCAATGGACAATATCAAAAAGTTATGTTCACCTGAACATTAATGCTGTGAAAGGATTTCCTATTCACAAAATCGGCCTCATGGGCACCTGAGGGGGCTTTTATCCTTATGTGTGTGCAGTCCACTGCACCAATGACATTGGGGAAACCTGTCACACAAAGTAATGAGTATCCTACTATGTGTTAACAGTTGTCCTGTAATTTGTAGATCCTCTTACCTGCAATCCTATAGAACTCCTCTTTGATGTCACAGAGTCTTCTGTGGCCAGGGAAGGAGATGAAGACATCTGCTAATGCTTTGATAGCCAGACACACACTCCTTATTGTGCGGCAAATTGTGGCCTTGTTCAGCTGTTCTGCATCCCCCACTGAGTACAGGAAGGCTCCACTAGCAAAAAAGCGCAAGGCCACACAAACCATTTGCTCCACACTCAGTGCATGGCTCCGTGCAGTGCGGTGCTTAATCCTGGGACCCAGTAGTCTGCATAGATACCTGATGCCATCTGCAGAAAACCTGTATCTTTCATATAGATGGTCATCAGGGAAGGCCAGTGGGTCCAACCGGTCCCTGAAGACCCTTTCTCGCCTGAAGGCTCTCCCTCAGCACAAGTGCTTCTTCATCCACCACACATCTCGCACGAATGGGCATGCCATTGTCAGAGCAGAAAGGAACACACAATTTTGGGCCTTCATATAGGCTAGTGGCCACACCTGGTGCTGGGGGGTGGGCAAAAGAGGGCGATGCCTTATAACGATGACTTGGTTGTACTGATTGCTGGGAAAATAAAAAAACCTTAGAAAGATGCCACCGTCCTGTGTGCTCACAATAAGAGCTCATATGTCATGGCTCACTTGACTTTACGAGAATATACCTAATTTTTATTTTGAGCTGTGTCATCTTCTTGGAGCTGGGGGAGGAAAGAAAAAATAATGATTAATACATTTGTGTTACAGTTAGCATACAGTGTACATTGAAGGCATATCTCACCTCCCCTCTCAAGTTTTTTTTATTTCAAGGTCCAGTTTCCTAATTGTCCTCTTTTTTATTTCGGACTCCAGTGCAAGATTTTCCATCTTTTTCTTCTTGTACTGAATGTCTATGTCTGCCAGTTCTATTTGGCGCCGGAGGTGGTTGCCATACAACTTTCTGATAGCTTGTGAGCTCTGTGAACACAATACAATTAGCGCAGCTGGAATTTGGCAGGATGTGGTGTCCTTTTATTAATACGCACTATGTTGCCAGGCTGGTTTTCCCACTGTATAGCATCTGGGTCCTGTAAAATAAATTAGATTTTTTGATTTTGATGAGGACTCCTCACCATTGTAGAGTAAATAGTACTTTCACAGTCTTAACATGATACCTCATGCCTTCTGGAATCCAGAGAGATGGTCTCCTCCTCATCATCGTCTCCATCATGTGCTGTTGCTGCTGCACTGGGGCCTTCACCCTATCACATTTAATCGGATTCATATTGAAGCTAGTAGACAAGACATGCCAGGCCTACAGTATGCCTTTGATGGAGTACTCACTGGATCAGCATCGTCTGGTGCTTGTGCTGGTGGCTCTAACAGGAACACAGTGCTGCCAGACACTGCAAGGCAATAGGTAAACCAAAGTCAGACAGTCCAAATTGATTCAATATGAATGTGGTTGTATCCCATGTAGAGATGGAAGGACATACCTTGAATGAAGCGGGTGGCATCTTGGGAGGAACCTATGCTCGTCTCTTTCCCCCCAGGGATCCCCTCTAAGACGGGCCTGCCTTTATTTAGCTCCAAGGCCATGTCCTCTGCTGGGGTAAGGTCAGCCTTTGGTGACCCACCACCCGTGCCTTGTCTGTGGGTATTCTTTTTCACTGCTAAAACAGTACAGACAATGTGTGAGCAGGCACCTTCTGGGTACAATATATGCTTGTGCTTTGTTAAATATTAGTCAGGGGACCATACCATTCTGCAGAATGTTCTTGTATTTGATTTTGACCTGCTGCCATGTCCGTTTTGGCCCGTTCATGTTTAATCTACACACACACACACACACACACACACACACACACACACACACACACACACATTTAATGGAGTCACACTGCAAAAAATTACTTGGTATTTTTGTCTTGTTTTCAGTAAAAATATCAAAAAATTTATCATAGCTTTATACAGTGTGATGGAGTTACTTTACACAATTTCACTCATATCTGCAGTGCATTTCAATTAAAAATTTAACCGTTTCATAATTACAGTACAACTGCATTTTTGGAGATGTGAATTAAATATTTGAATTGTAATTGTGATGTTTCAGCGGAGCGGTGAGTGTGTAATTGTGCACTACTTACGCATTCAGGCGGTCTGCAATACTTTGCCACGCTTTTTCTCTTTGCTTTATCACTGTGGCGGTGTTGCCTTTCTTCTTAATTATATCTTTTACCTCCTCGTATGCCTCCATGAGGATTTGTGCTTCCGACGGGGAAAAGTACGCGGCTCTAGTTGCCATGGTAAATCAGTTAATCTGTGATCTGTGGCGGGGTCTATTTGAGTGAGCCGTGAGCGCGCACCTATCCAGGATTGGTTTCACCTGGCTTAATGAATCCGTGTCTGCTCATCCTGGCTTGGTCTTTGTGCAACCAATTAAGCCTGGACGCACATGTTTTGGCTTCATTGAGCTCAGCTGAGTCATTTATCCCGGATGTCTTAATTCTACTTTTGTGCAACAGGCCCCAGTATCTCTATTTGCACATCATCTTCTGCACATCTATCACACCAGTGTTAATACTAAATTGTAATTATTTTGCACTATGGCCTATTTATTGCCTTACCTCCATAACCTACTACATTTGCACACACTGTATATAGATTTTCTATTGTGTTATTGACTATGTTTTGTTTATTCCATATGTAACTGTGTTGTTGTTGTTTTTATCGCACTGCTTAGCTTTATCTTGGCCAGGTCGCAGTTGTAAATGAGAACTTGTTCTCAACTGGCTTACCTGGTTAAATAAAAGGTGAAAAAATACATAACCGATCTAGAGAGTTTAATAAGGGCAATTTATCTTTTCTCTTGCGACATATTCTTAAACTTGCAAGAATTGTTATGTTGATGGAAACCCGAATTTTACTTTTTAGCCTGTCGTTAAAAAGTCTATATTCCTTCTTAATTCGCTCGATAACATTATGGAAAAGGGGTTTATTGGATAAGTGTAGCAACTCCTGTCTTGCTGCGAAAAAAAATGTTGGTCTAGTTTTCAGCGTGGTCCTCTGTAGCTCAGCTGGTAGAGCACGACGCTTGTAACGCCAAGGTAGTGGGTTCGATCCCCGGGACCACCCATACACAAAAATGTATGCACGCATGACTGTAAGTCGCTTTGGATAAAAGCGTCTGCTAAATGGCATATTATATATTTTCAGGCCTTGTGGGCTAATTTTCAGGGGTCATTGTTCTAGAAATTTTAGCTTGACCTGGCAACCCTGTTAGCGATACACCCAGCTCTCAGTGTTGCCAATTTAGCGAGTTCAGACCCCTCTAGCGACACATTTTCAATAAAGCAACTAGCGACTTTTTCTGGTGTTATTGAAGACTTTTTGAGACTGATGTGAAAGCGTGTATCGTTCTTACTCTTCTCAACGAGCAGCGGATGCTTTGTTACCCCCGTCCCAAAGCACTCACAGGCGGCCCAGTCCTCGCGCAGCAGTCCCTCCCAGCTGCAGTCAGAGCAGGAGATGTTCACCCCTCCGCGTCCAGACTGCAAATGAATCGCGCATGCGGGAAGCTGCGCGGCTGGCTGATCCCGCACTGGCTTACATTCAGGGCGGGATGTAAATGTAGGGTGTTTTTTACTAACTTTTTGTCTCTCCCACGACGTTATTCCTCTCTCCTACAGCCGTGGTCAAAAGTTTTGAGAATGACACAAATACTAATTTTCACAAAGTCTGCTGCCTCAGTTTTGATGATGGCAATTTGCATATTCTCCAGATTGTCATGAAGAGTGATCAGATGAATTGCAATTAATTGTAAAGTCCCTCTTTGCCATGAAAATAAACTTAATCCCAAAAAACATTTCCACTGCATTTCAGCCCTGCCACAAAAGGACCAGCTGTCATCATGTCAGTGATTCTCTCATTAACACAGGTGAGAGTGTTGACGAGGACAAGGCTGGAGATCACTCTGTCATGCTGATTGAGTTAGAATAACATACTGGAAGCTTTAAAAGGAGGGTGGTGCTTGAAATCATTGTTTTTCCTCTGTTAACCATGGATACCTGCAAGGAAACACGTGCCGTCATCGTTGCTTTGCACAAAAAGGGCTTCACAGGCAAAGATATTGCTGCTAGTAAGATTGCACCTAAATCAACCATTTATCGGATCATCAAGAACTTCAAGGAGAGAGGTTCAATTGTTGTGAAGAAGGCGTCAGGGCGCCCAAGAAAGTCCAGCAAGCGCCAGGACCGTCTCCTAAAGTTGATTCAGCTGCGGGATCGGGGCACCACCAGTGCAAAGCTTGCTCAGGAATGGCAGCAGGCAGGTGTGAGTGCATCTGCACGCACAGTGAGGCAAAGACTTTTGGAGGATGGCCTGGTGTCAAGAAGGGCAGCAAAGAAGCCACTTCTCTCCAGGAAAAACATCAGGGGCAGACTGATATTCTGCAAAAGTTACAGGGATTGGACTGCTGAGGACTGGGGTAAAGTCATTTTCTCTGATGAATCCCCTTTCCGATTGTTTGGGGCATCCGGAAAACACCTTGTCTGGAGAAAACAAGGTGAGCGCTACCATCAGTCCTGTGTCATGCCAACAGTAAAGCATCCTGAGACCATTCATGTGTGGGCTTGCTTCTCAGCCAAGGGAGTGGACTCACTCACAATTTTGCCTAAGAACACAGCCATGAATAAAGAATGGTACCAACACATCCTCCGAGAGCAACTTCTCCCAACCATCCAAGAACAGTTTGGTGACGACCAATGCCTTTTCCAGCATGATGGAGCACCTTGCCATAAGACAAAAGTGATAACTAAGTGGCTCGGGGAACAAAACATCGACATTTTGGGTCCATGGCCAGGGAACTCTCCAGACCTTAATCCCATTGAGAACTTGTGGTTGATCCTCAAGAGGCGGGTGGACAAACAAAACCCCACAAATTCTGAAACTCCAAACATTGATTATGCAAGAATGGGCTGCCATCAGTCAGGATGTGGCCCAGAAGTTAATTGACAGCATGCCAGGGCGGATTGCAGAGGAATTGAAAAAGAAGGGTCAACACTGCAAATATTGACTTTTTGCATAAACTTAATGTAATTGTCAATAAAAGCCTTTGACGCTTGTAATGAAACTTCAGTATACCATAGTAACATCTGACAAAAATATCTCATAACACTGAAGCAGCAAACTTTGTGAAGACCAATACTTGTCATTCTCAAAACTTTTGACCAAGACTGTACAGCATCCATCACAATTACATGCACATTGCCAATTTTATCCAAATTAGGTGATGACGTCATTTAGCGACTTTTAGGACAGCCAATAGCTACTTTCCTTACTGAGGAGTTGGCAACACATACGCGACAGAATTTACTTACCAAGCTGTCACGAACATCTCTCTCTCAAGATTGATTGGAGAGGTCCTGTGGAGAGCGTTGTCCTTTTTCTTTAGCTTATTTATTTATTATTTCTATTTTAACAGTGGAGAGCTAAAACATCGTTATTGTCCCCACGATGAAATCTAAGGGGGGGACTATGGATCTGACTCCGTCCGTTCGTACGTTAGTCACAAAATATCTCAGACACCTCTGGCCCAATTTTGACGAAACTTGGGTGAATGACAGAGATCCGACATTTAAAAAAATTACACTGATAGGCCCAAGGGGGGCGCTACAGTAATCAACTGACGTTCCAAACTTTGAACAAGTATATTTGCTGTCCCGTTTGAGCTTGAATTGTTATCACTAATTGGCCCAAAGGGGGGGCACTGCATCATTCGTGGGGAACAACATGTTTACTGTTGCCTTGTTTTGGTTGTAAGTGACAATTTGACAAATAGAGAGCTTGGGAGACTTCAAGGTTCTAATGAAGTTAGTTCGATTGAAGTTCCTTGCCTCTTCCGCTCTGGAAGTTCATCGTCTACCATAAATTCAAGACCAAAAGGCTTGCGCACTCATGCTTGGGGTTACGGTAGTCTTATGGTGATGTTTTCACTCACCTCTGACGCACGTCCAAAGACCCGCTGAAATTCAAAGTAGGAGAGGCGTCGAATAAACAAAAATCGTTTGAATTTTCACCACAGTTGATGCCCAGTCGTGACTTGTTTGCCCCAGTTATTGCCTGACCTTCACGGACACTTCTGTTGAGGTAAGAGGATGTTATATCCTACACATTTTAGCGAAATATTTTCAGCTAGCTACGTTAGCTAACCCAAGCTAGCCAGCTAGCAGCAGTATGCAGGCTCCAGAGTCCATTAGCTGGACCTAATTTGCATAATCGATAACTACATAGGCACTGCACTTCATTTGGTGTTTATTTTACAGGAGCATGGATAGGGAACATCGACGTTGGTTGTCGACAGATTTGAAGAGACCGAGAGACCCTCTGTCTAACACAGAGGATAATGTCCCCTCATCGTCAGGTGAGTGTGTTGTCAATGTGTCACTAACAAACCTCTAACTAACAGTGCAGTGTTGGGGCATACCCGTTATTATAAACTTCCTTATCCTGTCTTAGAGGTCAATGATGTTCAGAAGAGGCGTCGCCTGAAGTTGTTGGGCGAGGAGAACGTCAGCCCTGACAAGAAGTCTTCATCAAGAGACCGCCTCCGCTGTGCAGAGCTAGAGGTGAAGCCAGACACCCCTGCTCTCTGCTCTGTCCGCTCCAGAGTACAGCAACTAACCCAGAGACGTGAGGGTAAGATAAGATACGCTGCTGCTACTCTGTTTATTAGTATTATCTATCCTGATTGCCTAGTCACTTTTACCCCTACCTACATGTACATATTACCTCAACTGCACATTGACTAGGTACCAGTACTCCTTGTATATAGCCCAATAATGTAAAGGAGCCTAACGTTACTCCTTATAGTCCAAGGACCTTACGTGTTCTGTTTTAAAGGCAAACTGACTCTGGCAGCCAAAACGGCCAAACACTCCATCTAAACGTGAATCAATTCTCAAATGCGGTACAGTTCTGGAAATATAAATCCCTCTACTTTAATATCACTTCAAATAATTTCACAAATGCAAAATACACAGTTACTAACAGTGGTCTAACAGTTTCAGCTAGCAGTATTTTTCAGCGACAACATGTTTGTGGTGTCCGACTTCCGGTTTACACACAGGTGTTCGGAGATGCACATAGCTAATTTGCACAGGTAGTCCACTCTGTCTTCCGTCTGTTTTCCTGTAAACATGCGCTGTAACATGGAAAATATGGCCGTGTGGGAACCCTGACCCTATAAAGGTGTGTATCAATTTAACCTTTTGTTCTTTGAAAATTATTTCTCGCCGATATGAAAGAAAAGGTCCTCATGCTTCAAAAATCGTACCGTAAGCGATGCGTGTTAATGTTTAGACCGAGCGTCGGGGCTCTTAAACGTTCCCGTACAGAAGATGCCTTCGTCCAATGACTTACGTCAGGGTTCTTCAATTCCGCTCCTGGAGGGCCGAAACACTTCTGTTTTTTATTTCTACCTGGTAGTTAATTGCACTCACCTGGTGTCCCAGGTCTGAATTAGCCCCTGATTAGAAGGAGAGGATGAAAAACAGAGGTGTTTCGGCCCTCCAGGACCGGAATTGAAGAACCCTGACTTACGTAATGGAACTGAGAGTCATCATTATCAAGGACTATCCCATGATCAAGGGCTATCCTTGTATATAGCCTCTTTATTTATATTTGTGTTACTATTTTCTATTTTTATTTAGCTAATTTTTCGTAATTTTTAACTCTGCATTGTTGGGAAAGGGCTCGTTAAGGAAACATTTCACGGTAAAGTCTACACCTGTTGTATTTGGCGCATGTGACAAATAAAGTTTGATTTGATAACTCTCCCTCCTAAAATAACCAACTTGGAGCTTGTATACAGTATCCATATAATTAGAATATGATGGTATCCATGCAACACTTAGATCTGTAGTCATTGAAAGTCAGTGACCAACAGGGGATGTTTTGTTTGCAGGGGGGCCTCTACTGGCTCAGAGATGCCTCTCTGATCCAGGGTCTGGGGTACCATCCATTATAATCCAGGATGGATTCAAAGAGCACCATCTTATTGGTGAGGATTCTTACACATTCACCTTAAAGCTTCTTTACACAGTGCCACACTCACTTGCCAATGTAAAAACTGCATCATTATCAGTCATTGAATGTGAGGGAGAACACTTGTCTGCTCTGAGGAGATTGTTGTATGATAGGAGCATTTGGTCTGTTATTCAGGTGAGGCAGAATTCAGCTCACGGGTGGAGCGGTTTAAAGCCCCCACCACCCCTCCGGCCAGCCCTCTGCCAGGCAACCGGTGCCCCCGTACCCTCTCCAACGCCGTTACCAACTTACAGCTTAAACTCGAGGACAGTAATACGCCCAGCTCCAAGCAAGCCTCCCGTATACGCCAGGTCTGTGCCACACACACAGTCACACAAACACTCCAGGCAGTGAAGTAAGATTTTCGACGTGGTTTGTGTGCTCATCAACTAACTTGTGAACAGCAGGAGCTTATCTAGAGGTATGCAATGCTGAAATGTTGTTACACAATTCTTAAGATTCCTGTGAAGTGTCTGTCTAAAGGCTTCTATTTGTCTGACCAATCAGGAAAGGGAGGAGGAGCTGTGTCTCCTAAGGGCCCAGCCAATCGCAGAGAATGTCTTCCTAAAGCGAAGCTTCTCTGATTCCTCACTGGCTGAAGTAAGTTTGGTGTTACCCTCTTGTCTGGTCATGGAATATTGTTCTTAAGGGTTATGTTTGTGGCTCTTTGGTTGAGCTCAAGTACTCGGTTCCTGATAGAACAATGGTATTTGTTGTGAGATCATTAGAGGGTGACCCCACCTGTCTCATCCTCCCCTCGGATGATGGTTGGACGTAGCAGGAGACTGCAGTGGCCACCGTTCCAACCATGGAATGTGAGTTTACCTATATGGACACTGGACTGGGTGTAACTGGTTCTGCGGAGAAACCGGGGTGTCTCGAAATGTCACAGGTGTCACTGATAAGGCATCATTGTCCTCTCCAAAGTCACTTGAATGGTAATTAGGCTTAGGGTTCACCTGGTCCTTCACATAGTGGCACAGTACCTTTTGTAATATATGTGTGCATGAGAGGAACAAAGATGCTTGCTTGTATTTTGGAGGCCTGAGCTATTTTATTTTTGTCCAGCAGGCAGACCTCAATGTGACTGGTGATGAGCCTCTCTGGGTGAAGGACGGCAGCTTTACTGAGACTTCTGTCACTGCTAAGATCCATGGAGTGGCGCCTCCGATCCAAGACACTGGTAAGACGCTGCAAGAGGAGAAGTCAATGTATTACAGATAAAGAGCTTGGAGGTAGACACTTTAACAGTAAAAGTTGAGAAAAATCTAACTGACTAAAAGGAAGAATCTGAGTTTTGTGCAAATGTCAGTGTAGAATAAGGGTGTGAGATTGTGACTATTCAACAGGTGAGGTGGCAGTCCTCAGTTTACAACATGGATGTCCCACCACACGCGGTGGAGACAAACATGGCAGAGGAGGCAGAGTGCACTCTGGACATTTGTCAGAAAAACGACATGAGGCAGCAGAGGGTCCTGTAGTGAAAGAGCAGGGCAAGGCAGAGTATTCTGCTAGTAACAAGCAGGAGGAAAGGGGTTCACTCCTTAGTGAGAAGCAGAGGGGGGTGAAGTTTTATATAGGTGAACAGTCGGATGCTGAGTGCCATTCCCTTTTAGATGATAAGCAGGTAGCAATGGAGTCAGGAGGAGGTAGGGTCCACGATAGAGGAAGAGAAGGGAAAGATGAGATCCCCACTAGAGGAGGAGAAGAGGGATATGAGGTCTTCTGTAGTTGAAGAGGTGGGGTACTTTGTAGGTGAAGAGCAGAAGAAAGTGGGGTCCCTGCTAGAGGAGAAGGTTGGGTTCCCATTATGTCAGGAGCAGGAGGAGATGGAATCTTCTGGAGTTGAAGAACAAGGGAAGGCAGAAAGTCTTGTAGATGAGGTCCAGGGTGTGGCGTCTGCCGAAGGTGAACGCCAAGGGGAGGGGGATTCTGTTTTGGGTCAAGAGCAGGGATTAACCACAAACTCATCAGCTCCATCAGACAGAGAACAGGAAGACTCTGAGCTGCTTAGAGATGAGGAACAGACTTGTGAACTGCAGTCAGAGGCAAGAGAGCTAAAGAAAGTCACCTTTACCCTGGAGCCAGAAATGATCAGTGACTCGGCCCTGTGTGAGCTGGACTCCTCATCTAGCTGGAGAAGAGCGAGTATGTCAGGTGAGACAAATGTGGTCTAGGGCTGTTGGCACAAGTTGGTGAGGTGAGAAATAAACAAGTTGGGTTACTTACTGTGCCTTTAGAAAGTATTCATACCCCTTGACTTATTCCACATTTTGTTGTTACAGCCTGAATTCAAAGCGGATTAAAAATTGTTCTCTTTTTTTTCTCACCCATCTACACACACATCATGACAAAGTAAGATCATGTTTTTAGACATTTTTGCACATGATCGAAAATTAAATACAGAAATATATAATTTACATAAGTATTCACACCCCTGAATCAATACTTTGTAGAAGCACCTTTAGCAGCGATTACAGCTATGAGTCTTTCTGGGTGAGTCTAAGAGCTTTCCACACCTGGATTGCGCAACATTTGCACATTATTATTTTCAAAATTCTTAATGCTCTGTCAAATTGGTTGTTAATCATTGCTAGACAATCATTTTCAGGTCTTGCCATAGATTTTTAAGTAGATTTAAGTCTAAACTGTAACTCGGCCACTCAGGAATATTCACTGTTTCTTGGTAAGCAACTCCAGTGTAGATTTGGCCTTGTGCTTTAGGTTATCGTCCTGCTGAAAGGTGAATCCATCTCCCAGTGTCTGGTGGAAAGCAGACTGAACCTGGTTTTCCTCTAGGATTTTGCCTGTGCTTCACTCCATTCCGTTTCTTTTTTATCCAGATAAACTCCCCAGTCCTTAACGATTACAAGCATACCCATAACATGATGCAGCCACCACTATGCTTGAAAATATGGAGAGTGGTACTCAGTAATATGTTGTATCATATTTGCCCCAAACATAACACATTGTATTCAGGACAAAAAGTGAATCGCTTTACCACATTTCTTTGCAGTATTACTTGAGTGCCTTGTTGCAAACAGGATGTATGTTTTGGAATATTTTTATTCTGTACAGTCTTCCTTCTGTTCACTCCGTCAATTAGGTTAGTATTGTGGAGTAACTACAATGTTATTGATCCATCCTCAGTTTTCTCCTATCACAGCCATTAAACTCTGTAACTGTTTTAGTCACCATTGGCCTCATGGTGAAATCTCTTAGCGGTTTCCTTCCTCTCCGCCAACTGAGTTAGGAAGGACGCCTGTATCTTTGTAGTGCCTGGGTGTATTGATACACAATCCAAAGTGTAATTAATAACTTAACCATGCTCAAAGGGATATTCAATGTCTGCTTTTCTTATTTTACCCATCTACAAATAGGTGCCCTTCTTTGCAAGGCATTGGAAAACCTCCCTGGTCTTTTTGGTTGAATCTGTGTTTGAAATTCACTGCTCGACTGACGGACCTTACAGATGGTGCCTTCGGAAAGTATTCAGACCCCTTGACTTTTTCCACATTTTTTAATGTTACAGCCTTATTCTAAAAGTTCATTTTTATGTAGAATCCTCAGCAGTCTACACACAATACCCCATAATGACTGTTACGAACCCCGTGGCTCTAAACATCTAGGGTGGATGGACATGAGACCCGTAACATAAATTCATGTAAATTATAAGTGTGGCATGGAATAGTGAGAACAAATAAGACACAACTACCATGAACTACCGTCAAACACAAAGTGTTTATTACTAAACACACGGTAAAGGTTTGGGAAAAAGGGGCTGAGCAGGACCCAAGAAATGAAACAATAATGTAAAACCCCCTAAACTGATCTAGCCTGCCTGAAGAACCGCTAGGCTACTGCTAGTCATACAAAAATACAGTGGGTGGTCCGCTCAGGTCTAACTGGTGTTTATAGACAGATTTCTTCCTACGGGTAATGTACGCCCAAGGGCAACTAGCTTAAACCCCCCTTTTTCCCAAACAACACACAAAACTACTAAACAGGGTACTCAGCAATTAAATAAGTACACAGGATACAACAGTATCCACACTCAGGTAAAGAAATATTTTCTAATAATGTTACCAATAGGGTAACCAACAACTTAGTGCGTACACAACACACAGGACACCACCGTGTCCATACTCACATATGGCAAAAAGTCTCTCTCTCTTGCAACAAACACAAGTCTGGTTTTATACAATGGGCTGTGTGATTCAACAAACGAGTAACAGGTGGTGCTATTCACAGGAATGTTCACTGATTGGTCCAATCAGCAGACACCTCAACGACCACCAATCAGGAACATACAGGACACCTGTGATTAGGGCAGAAAGAGTAGAAACACACAAAAACACAGGATACCTGTATCCGTAACAATGACAAAGCAAAAACAGTTTTTTAGAAATTATTGCAAATCTATTAAAAATACAAAATAGAAATACCTTATTTACATAAGTATTCAGACACTTTGCTATGAGACTCAAAATTGCGCTCCGGTACATCCTGTTTCCATTGATCATCCTTGAGATGTTTCTACAACTTGATTGGAGTCCACATGTGGAAAATTCAATTGACTGGACATGATTTGGAAAGGCACACACCTGTCTATATAAGGTCCCACAGTTGACAGTGCATGTCAGAGCAAAAACCAAGCCATGAGGTCGAAGGAATTGTCTGTAGAGCTCCGAGACGACAGGATTGTGTCGAGGCACAGATCTGGGGAATGGTACCAAAAAATCTCAGCAGCATTGAAGGTCCCCAAGAACACAGTGGCCTCCATCATTCTTAAATGGAAGAAGTTTGGAACCACCAAGACTCTTCCTAGAGCTGGCTGCCCAGCCAAACTGAGCAATCGGGGGAGAAGGGCCTTGGTAAAGGAGGTGACGAAGAACCCAATGGTCACTCTGACAGAGCTCTAGAGTTCCTCTGAGGAGATGGGAGAACCTTCCAGAAGGACAACCATCTCTGCAGCACTCCACCAATCAGGCCTTTATGGTAGAGTGGCCAGATGGAAGCCACTCCTCAGTAAAAGGCACATGACAGCCCGCTTGGAGTTTGCCAAAAGGAACCTAAAGTCTCTCAGACCATGAGAAACAAGATTCTCTGGTCTGATGAAACCAAGATTGAACTCTTTGGCCTGAATGCCAAGCGTCACGTCTGGAGGAAACCTGGCACCATCCTTACGGTGAAGCATGGGGGTGGCAGCATCATGCTGTGGGGGTGTTTTTCAGCGGCAGGGACTGGGAGACTAGTCAGGATCGAGGCAAAGATGAACGGAGGAAAGTACAGAGGTCCTTGATGAAAACCTGCTCCAGGGTGCTCAGGACCTCAGACTGGGGCGACGGTTCACCTTCCAACAGGACAACGCAGGAGTGGCTTCGGGACAAGTCTCTGAATGTCCTTGAGTGGCCCAGCCAGAGCCCGGACTTGAACCCGATCGAACATCTCTGGAGAGACCTGAAAATAGCTGTGCAGCAACGCTCCACATCCAACCTGACAGAGCTTGAGAGGATCTGCAAAGAAAAATGGGAGAAACTCCCCAAATACAGGTGTGCCAAGCTTGTAGCGTCATATCCAAGAAGACTTGAGGCTGTAATTGCTGCCAAAGGTACTTCAACAAAGTACTAAGTAAAGGGTCTGAATACTTACGTAAATGTGATATTTCTGTTTAGCAAACATTTCTAAATCTGTTTTTGCTTTGTCACTATAGGGGTATTGTGTGTAGATTGGGGGGAAACTATTTAATCAATTTTAGAATAAGGCTGTAACGTTAAAAAAAATTGGGAAATGTCAAGGGGTCTGAATACTTTCCGAAGGCACTGTAGTTGTGTGTGTGTGTGTGGGGGGTACAGAGATGAGGTAAAAACTATCGCACATAGTGAGTCCATGCTACTTATGTGACTGGTTTAGCAAATTTTTAGGCTTGCCATAAAAGGGGTTGAGTACCAATTGACTCGAGACATTTCAGCTTTAAATGTATTAATTCGTAAGAATTTAGAAAAACAAAATTCCACTTTGACATTATGGGGTATTGTGTGTATGCCAGTGACACACAATCTCAATTAAACCATTTTAAATTCAGGCTGTAACACAACACAGTGTGGAAAAAGTCAAGGGGTGTGAATACTTTCTGAAGGCACTATACATGCAGTCGCTTACACACCTGGGTTATAAATATATTGGTAATATCTTACTGTCTGCAGTGCGCACCATTCTAAACAATGGGTTCAATGGGTCACTGCCACCACCTCACACCCTTATCATTTTAATTTTTTTTTTTACACTATGAACAGCCAAATGATGAGCCATTTGAAATATTTGTTACAAGTTGGGAAAACCAGGTCACAGACATACTAGAGCAATAGTTTGCCTGAATGTTAACTTACTGCATATGGGGATTTATCCACAGAGGCTGAGCTGAGCTCTCCAGATGAAACCAACACTGCTGAGACGATTGACCTGATGTTTGAGGATGTGGTGGAGGCTGCTGCCCAGGGAAGGATGGAAGAGGAGGAGGGCACTGAGGATCACGACAGTGGCATAGCCACAGTGATGTGCAGAAAGGAGAAAACGGACACCGAGTTGGACAAGGCGAAAGCTGAGGAGGGTGAAGACCTGGAAGAGACCAGGGAACTGGACTCCAGTGCAGATGAGCTGCTGACCCTCCCACCCAGCTGCATCCTCTCTCCTCTCAGCAAGTCTGTGGAAGCTGTGGTCACCCCTATGGTAAGGCTCTGCAGACAGACAGAGGGCGCCATGGTCACCTTCTTCAATGTGATTCTGAAAGTGTTACCCTGCGGTTTCAAAGTTTTGAATGTTTTACACATCCAAATGGACATTTAAGTGTTTGATATCCCCGCAGAGACTTGCAGCCAGTCAGCCAGCCAACCTTCCATCTCTGAGTCCTGAAGAGCTGACCACTCCCCCTGCCGACAGTTCCCCTCTCTACAGGTGAGTCATCATGTCCTCTACACCAGGGTTTCCCAAACTCTGTCCTGGGGTCCCTGCTGGGTTCACGTTTTGGTTTTTGCCTTAGCACTACACACCTGATTCAAATCAAAGGTTGATGATGAGTTGGTTATTTGAATCAGCTGTGTGGTGCTAAGGCAAAAAACTAAACGTGCACCCGGGGGTCAGGGTCGGTTGGTTAACGAGTGAAATTGGAAAAATTAATTGACTATAAAAATCTTTAGAAAGATATGATTGGCTTGTGATTTATACCTGTAATTGATGACTCCAAAGTGTTTTGTGATTGATTGATTGACAGCATCGATGCCTACCGTACCCAGAGACGGAGCACCAAGCCAGCCATTCAGAGTGTAACCCCAGGGGTGCAAAGGCGTGCCGCTGAGAAGTCCCGCCCCCAGCACGCTGTCAACACCAAGGACAGGATCATGGTCTGTAGTACGACTTGGAGCGGTTGAGTCTAGTGTGTGTCTTCTGTGTCATGGAGCATATCATCCAAAACATTCCTTTATGTGAAGGCATTGACAAATGTACCACATGGATAACATAACTATGCCTCTGACACTGTGTAAAGAAAGAGTATTTAAATGAGTATGGCTGGGTGGCATGAATATCCTGTCCTCCTGTGATTGGTCAGGTTCTGAATGAGGAGGCTGCCAAGCTGCAGACGGTCATCAATCAGACGTTGCAGGCCCTGAGCTGCTGCACTGACGAGGACCACGGCAGGGGTTCCCTGGAGGAGGCAGAGGCTGAGAAACTACTGCTTGTCTCCTGTGAGTCTCCAGTGGTCATATCCCCCTTCTAGCGCCATGATTCCAGTTTTCCCGTCTGCGGAGTTAGTTTCTACACAAACTCATCTCTATCCCTGTCCTATGGTTATTCCTCTCCTTTCCCTGCCATATCCTTCTGTTCTGGAGTGTATGATGAACCTCTTGATTTGTCTCCATTGTATTATCATCTGACTGTGTCCCCTCTGTCACACTCTGTGTCAGGTGAGAAGCGGGCAGCCCTGCTGGCTGAGGTGACCAGGCTGAGGGAGAGGGGGAGCTCAGTCTCAGAGGAGCTAGAGGGGGGTGATGGTGAGGGGGACTCCAGAATGTCCCAGAAGCCCTGCAGGGGCACACTCCACATCAACAGTGTCCAGCTCCCTCTCAAGGTGGAGTTTATCTGCTCAGCCCGCACACGAACAGGTACCTACCATCCGAGAGGCTATGCATGTTGTCACCTTTATAGTGTGAAGTTTATTTTGCATATTTTATTTGGAATCATTTACTCTTCTGCTGCCAGCTGCAGAGATTAGTTGCTTGCCTGCTCATTTAGGTTAAAATGCACAAAACAGTATAGTACAATTGATGGTCAGCTCAAGACACATTTGAAACCATACCAGATGATTAAAGAACAACTCTCCTGAATATTTCTCTCCTCCCTAAAGGTCGCCCCACTCATTATTTCTTTGTCCTGATTCGCTATGGACACTGCAACATTGTTGCGACCCCATTGGCCACTGCAGCGGACGCCCAGAATGGAGACACCATCTCCTTCCCCACCTCCATCACCCTGTGAGTCCCGCCACTGGTTCCACATATGGAGGAAGTTAGTTCATTAGGAGTGAAGGTGAAAACTCGATTGTCGGTCTATACAGTAGGGGGCTGTTTGTTCGCCATTCGCTTGCTGTCGGCGCGTGTGTTATAGGGACCACCCGCCATTTCTACATGTAGAATCAGGTTGCAAATTACGTCCGGCACTGTTCAGAGGTGCCAAGTACTCTCGGCCGGCAATCCTACTGGTCTGTCCGTGCCTTGAAGGAGATGCTTATGTAATGTCTACTGTGTTACTGCTGAAATGGCTGTCACCCCTCGTCTGTCCAAGTCTTTCTGTGACTTACTGATTCTGTACTATGTCCCTTCAGGCAGGACATTCGCTCTAACTTTGAGATTGATGTGGAGGTCTACAGCCTGGTGAGATGGAACATATTACTGTATGTCTCACCGAAAACAGATGTATTAGTAAATATCTTTACAATAGGGGGTCAATGATGAGAAATGTGTTAACAATTTGTATGTATTATTTACAAACTCTTCTATTACTCAGTCCCACACCTCAGGGAACATCTGCAATGTGGATCTCCGCAGCTCCTCCAGGTCAAGGGTGAGTGAGCCAATCTTCTGACTAAGAAATGCTGTCCAGTGTTCTATGAATTACAATGAAGTATACATGTGAGTGTTCTGCACAAAAGCTCATTTTTGATCTTACTTGTTCTTCTTTAAGGTCACCCCAAGGAAGCTTCTAAGCACCATCAAGGTGAGTGATCGGCTTTCTTATCTGCCTAGTACTTGAAATGTCCCACTCACTGTATGTATTTGTATGAACCTTTTAAATGGAATAATGTATATGTTAGGACACTGTATTGATCTCAGATATCAGAGAAGACATATATTTAAGAGTGCAGTAAGGCACACAGGCATTTCATGTGTAACAGAGAGATGGATAGGCAGCAACCCCTTTTCCTTAACTGTTACACGTTTCTCATCTGAACTTTTTCTCGTTGCTTTTCAACAGAGATCCAACCACAGTGTGACATGTAAGTATTATTGTCCTGGTTGCATATTATCTGAAGATAACATTAATCCTGAATGGTGGCAGTTTTTGATTGGATCGAATCAACCGCCCACAGCTTCTATCATGCCGGCCCTGAACACCCGGCGCACCAGCCATTTCTCTCTGGTTGGTTCTCACAAGATCTCCCTGGCCTCCCTGGGCCAGAGCAAGTTCCCCCTGGACAAGGTAGGCTCACCTCACCTGGCTGCACACACAGTCACACCTGCTGCAGTGCTCCAGCCTGGATGATTGTGTATCAGATATTTTTACTGTACCTGCAGTGTGGGAAGATGTGGGCATGTATGTTTTTTTATTTTTTTTGTCACTCCATTCCATGGTTTTATCTTGCATCCTTTTGATTTTGAACCACCTGATTGCCAGCTTGTTTCACTCTGTCACTTGAGGATGTGGGTTACCATTTGGTTCAATCTATATCATGTCACATTTCAGATTTTTCCACCCGTAATTCTTTCAGTTGCGATATACAGATCGGATGGTCGTCATTTTCTCACATTACTTTTGTTTGTTTTTGGTGTAAAGTTTTCCAGAGTCTGGGTGAGGTCACTAGTGATGTAACCTTTACCCCTCACTGTGGTGTGTCTCTCTCCACTTGTGCACAGATGAAGTTTGAAGGCAAAATCAGGAGACTCCTGGGAGATGAGTTTCAGGAAAAGGTTTAGCTCTCTCACTCACGTTTCCCACTCACTTTTACGCCACCTTTTCTCTTTGCTTCTCCATTTGACTTATTTCATGCCTCTGAGTATGTGGCCAGCAAAACTGGTATCAAGAACCAATAATTAGTTTTAACTACACTGGCTTCAATATCAGTGATGGCGTACTCTATAGGTAGATGAAAATGTGTAGAAATAAATGTATGTTCAAATGACTGTATTTTGCTCTATCATTGCATATTGCTTTCTACTGCATGTTTTGTTTACCTCCCTAGCTAGATGAACTATTACAAGCAGCACAACCCTGGCATCCATGTCATGATAGTTCCCCCTCCTCTCTGTGCAGGTACCCTTCCTATCTCCACTAGAGGGAAACATCTACCTGCGACTGGACAGCGATAGCCACTCTAACGTCCAGCACCAGGGCTTCCTTGTGAGTTACTGTTTTGTTTCAACCCAAGTCATTGGGATCTCTGTCCTTTTCCTGTCCTATATACTTTCTTTACTGTGTTTCATCCTCCGCCCACCCCTTCTTTCTCCCTTCTCCTTCCATTCAGACCATGTTTGAGGTGGTGAATGAATTTGGAGCTTGGCATCGACGCTTCTTTGTCCTGGAGGGAAACCACATGTCCTATTGGAACCACCCCAATGACAGGGGCAGCAAGGTGGGCATTGAATTGACAGAGATGACTATGGAATGGAGCTCTTGGTTCTATTTCTCGTAAACCAAGTTACACCCTGACTTGATATTTCTTAAGGTCATTGAACTCTAAAAACATTCCCTGTCTGTTATGCTTACAGGTAGCAGAAGGCAGCATCTCTCTGTCTAGTTCTTCTAGTCAGAGTGTGAAGCCAGTGAAGAGGGACTCCTGTGCTCGCCCTTATACTTTTGAACTGGTCAGCGGCATCCAGACTGCACAACAGGATGACCAGAGCGCTCTGGCCAAGTAAGATGATAATATTTTTATAGTTGTCTAGTATGAACTGTAAAGTAACAACTTTACTCACCTATGATACAAGCAAATTACATTTCCTTGACAACAGGTGGTCATGAATGTCTTCAATAGGAATGTTTTGTGGATGATGGATACTGCTAAAGTAAGCCTGTCTGTGTATCTCCTAGACGGTGGTCTAGCTTCATAGATCTTACATTACATTTCAGTATTCTCATTAAGTGTTGAACCCAATCTCTGTTCCATGATCTCTCTGTTCTTCAGGTGCTGGTTCGCAGCAGATACGCGGGAGGATCGAGGGGACTGGATGGAGAAGCTGAACCAGGTTCTCCTGGACCTGCATACCTGGACTCGCCAAGCCCTGAACCATGCTGGAGCACAGCCTAACACTCAGGCCAGCAGTGGGAACATAAGGGAGAGCAGTTTGTAACGCACTATTATATAATGCTATCTATCTCTCTTCATCTCTCTCGCTCTCGGTAATATTAGTGTCCTAGTAGGACCCTAAAGGGACATGATGAATGTAGCTGCTGTCTGTAGACTCTGTAGTTAACCTACCTATTTACTGTCATTCTCTTTTTGTATGTGGATGTTATCAGCTATCTGTCAACATTCTTATATGCACTTGATTGATGAAGGTACTACAAGTAAATAATAACAATAATAGTGTACACTATCTGATTAATTTGTTTTGAGTCCCTGCAGTTTGCGTGGCATTTTCTTGTCATATATATATAGAATCTCTTTATGAATTCTTATGATTACCATTGGGAGGTTCTTTTATATGTGGTGATATTTTTGCCTTACCTTGGATTTGTCACTTTGAATAGCTCTTTGAAATAGAGCTCCATCTTGTGGCCTATAAGCATTATATACTATTTAACTGAACTTGATGTGGATAATTGAATAAATCCATATAATCTAGAAACACAACTGAATAAGTATCAAAGCTAGTGCAGAAGAGCCCTAACACTAAACGGATGATTAGTCCAATAGTGTAGTTGTAATTCTGATAAGCCTACAAAGACCGACATGTCTACTGGACAAAATTATTTCAGTACTACAGCATTGCTGTAATACCCTCTAAAGTGTAGAAATATGTCTCTCAGAAATAATATAGTCTACCTAAAAAAACGAAAAACCTACCTATTCTAAAAACTCATTAATTTAGTGATTCAAGTAGAATTGCAGTGCAAGTTGAGTTATAGTATTGTACTTGACAAACTGAGGTATCTGCTATGAGGTTGAAAATACTGACCATTCATTAGTTACATTCTTTGTGTTCCTTCATTCAAAATCTAGTGCTGTGTTGTGCAAAACACAACAGGGGCCAGACCACAAAGATGGTAGCTACCCAGGCAAGGCAAAGGAGAGTATAGAATGATGTTTAGCTGAAGGAGATGTTCCGTATAATATTTGCCTCATCTGACGAAGATAAATCCTAGTAGGACCCTAAAGGGACATGAGGAATGTAGCTGCTGTCTGAAGACTCTGTAGTTAACCTACCCCCCCTCCTCCCCTCCCCTGATGTATTTACTGTCAATCTGTCATTCTCTTTTTGTATGTGGATGTTATCAGCTATCTGTCAACATTCTTATATGCACTTGATTGATTGAAGGTACTACAAGTAAATAATAAAATGGCTATTAGTGTACATTATCTGATGAATGTTTGAGTCCCTGCAGTTTGCGTGGCATTTTCTTGTCAAATATACAGTTGAAGTCGGAAGTTTACATACACCTTTTGTGATGGCCACTCCAATACCTTGACTTTGTTGTCCTTAAGCCATTTTGCCACAACTTTGGAAGTATGCTTGGGGTCATTGTCCATTTGGAAGACCCATTTGCGACCAAGCTTTAACTTCCTGACTGATGTCTTGAGATGTTGCTTCAATAAATCCACATCATTTTCCTTCCTCATGATGATATCTATTTTGTGAAGTGCACCAATCCCTCCTGCAGCAAAGCACCCCCACAGCATGATGCTGCCACCCCCGTGCTTCACGGTTGGGATGGTGTTCTTCGGCTTGCAAGCCACCCCCTTTTTCCTCCAAACATAACGATGGTTATTATGGCCAAACAGTTCTATTTTTGTTTCATCAGACCATAGGACATTTCTCCAAAAAGTACGATCTTTGTCCCCATGTGCAGTTGCAAACCGTAGTCTGGCTTTTTTATGGCGGTTTTGGAGCAGTGGCTTCTTCCTTGCTGAGCGGCCTTTCAGGTTATGTCAATATAGGACTTGTTTTACTGTGGATATAGATACTTTTTGTACCTGTTTCCTCCAGCATCTTCACAAGGTCCTTTGCTGTTGCTCTGCTCTGGGATTTATTTGCACTTTTCGCACCAAAGTACGTTCATCTCTAGGAGACAGAACGTGTCTCCTTCCTGAGCGGTATGACTGCTGCGTGGTCCCGTGGTGTTTATACTTGCCTGCTATTGTTTGTACAGATGAACGTGGTACTTTCAGGCGTTTGGAAATTGCTCCCAAGGATGAACCAGACTTGTGGAGGTATACAATTTTTTTTCTGAGGTCTTGGCTGATTTCTTTTCATTTTTCCATGATGTCAAGCAAAGAGGCACTGAGTTTGAAGGTAGGCCTTGAAATACATCCACAGGTACACCTCCAATTGACTCATGATGTCAATTAGCCTATCAGAAGCTTCTAAAGCCATGACATCATTTTCTGGAATTTTCCAAGCTGTTTAAAGGCACAGTCAATTTAGTGTATGTAAACTTCTGACCCACTGGAATTGTGATACAGTGAATTATAAATGAAATAATCTGTCTGTAAACAATTGTTGGAAAAATGACTTGTCATGCACAAAGTAGATGTCCTAACCGACTAGCCAAAACTATAGTTTGTTAACAAGAAATGTGTGGAGTGGTTGAAAAACTAGTTTTAATGACTCCAACCTAAGTGTATGTAAACTTCCGACTTCAACTGTATATATTTTTTCTGTACATTTTTATATGGAAAATATGACCATTGAGTTCAAATCCCCATGGGCTCAAATATAGCCTTTATTGTCCTCAGTCTTAAAGCTGACACACAATGCAGTGTGACCTCAATGACCAATCTTTCGCCATTAATATAGTGATGGCAATATTACAATATGAAAGAGCTAGCCATTGGCTGTGTTTATGACAGTTACCGTGCATTCGGAACTATTCAGACCATTTGACTTTTTGCACATTTTGTTACATTAGTCTTATTCTAAAATGGATTAAATAAATACAAATACTCATCAATCTACATACAATACTCCATAATGACAAAATGACAGTTTTTTTAGTTTGTTTTTTTACTCAATTGAGCTCAGGTGCATCCTGTTTCCATTGATCATCCTTGAGAGGTTTCTACAAATTGATTGGAGTCCAACTGTGGTCATTTCAATTGATTGGACATGATTTGGAAAGGCACACACCTGTCTATATAAGATCCCACAGTTGACAGTGCATGTTGGAGCAAAAACCAAGCCATGAGGTCGAAAGAATTGTCCGTAGAGATCCGAGACAGGATTGTGTCGAGGCGCAGATCTGTGGAAGGGTACCAAAAAATTTCTGCAGCATTGAAGGTCCCCAAGAACACAGTGGCCTCCATCATTATTAAATGGAAGATGTTTTGGAACCACCAAGACTTCCCAGAGCTGGCCACCTGGCCAAACTGAGCAATCGGGGGAGAAGGGCCTTGGTCAGGGAGGTGACCAAGAACCCGATGGTCACTGAAGGAGCTCCAGAGTTCCTCTGTGGAGATAGGAACCTTCCAGAAGGACAACCATCTTTGCAGCACTCCACCAATCAGGCCTTTATGGTAAAGTGGCCAGACGGAAGCCACTCCTCAGTAAAAGGCACATGACATCCCGTTTGGAGTTTGCCAAAAGGCACCTAAAGACTCTCAGACCATGAGAAACAAGATTCTCTGGTCTGATGAAACCAAGATTGAACTCTTTGGCCTGAATGCCAAGCGTCACGTCTGGAGGAAACCTGCCACCATCCCTATGGTGAAGCATGGTGGTGGCAGCATCATGCTGTGGGGGTGTTTTTCAGCGGCAGGGACTGGGAGACTAGTCAGGATTGAGGGAAAGATGAACGGAGGAAAGTACAGGGAGATCCTTGACAACCTGCTCAGGACCTCAGACTGGGGCGAAGTTTACCTTCCAACAGGACAATGACCCTAAGCACACAGCAGGAGTGGCTTCGGGACAAGTCTCTGAATGACCTTGAGTGGCCCAGCCAGATCCCGGACTTGAACCCGAGCCAACATCTCTGGAGAGACCTGAAAATAGCTGTGCAGCGACGCTCCCCATCCAACTTGACAGAGCTTGAGAGGATCTGCAGAGAAGAATGGGAGAAACTCCCCAAATATATGCCAAGCTTGTAACGTCATACCCAAGAAGACTCGAGGCTGTAATCGCTGCCAAAGGTGCTTCAACAAAGTACTAAGTAAAGGGTCTGAATACTTATGTAAATGTGATATTTCAGTTTTGTACTTTTAATACATTTGCAAAAATTTATAAAAAGCAGTTTTTGCTTGTTTTGTCATTATGGGTTATTGTGTGTAGATTGAGGGGAAAAAACGATTTAATCAATTTTAAAATAAGGCTATAGCGTAAAAAAATGTGGAAAAAGTCAAGGGGTCTGAATACTTTCTGACTGCACTGTAATTATTTAAGGCCCAATGCAGCAGTTTGTATCTCATTTCTATCAAATAATGTCTTGGTATCAATTAAGTTACTGTGATTTTTTTTCAATTGAAATGGCCAAAAATAAACTAAAATAGCTTCTTAGCGAAGAGCTATTTTTCAAGCAAGAATTTAGCTAGGACTGTCTGGTAGTGGCAAAAAGGTTTGAAACTCTTTTATTGGTCTATTTAAGCAATAAGGTAGTAAAAATAAATGTTTTGTCATACCCATGGTATACGGTCTGATATACCATGGCTGTCAGCCAATCAGCATTGAGCGCTCAAACCACCCGGTTTATAATAACTAATTTACCACCTGGTGATGTCACCAGGCTGACAAAAAACCCATCGCACCAAAACGGCCTGATATTTCAGGCGGTCTTTTCAAACAGCTCTTACACTAAAAATGCATTATCATAATTTTCACAATTTCACAGTATTATTCCAACCTCATAGTGTGGAAAAGTGTATATAAAACAGGAAAATTACATTCATGACTGCACTGGGCCTTTAAGTGACTGGGGTTGGAGTGGAGCAGGAACTCAGCCCAGGCCAGGAATGTCAGACAGGAAGTACTCCCTGTATTTGGTTTACTACTACAGAAATAGACTTCCTGTTCCCTGGAGCCCCTCTGGGTGGAGGTGGGGCTGTTCTCAGCTCAAGGTGATGACAGTGGAGGAGTGGCCCAGTGATACACATCTGTACAGCCCACACCTCAGTGTTGTGTTCAGCCAGCAAACTGGGGTCCCAGATGGCACCCTATTTTCAAATGTAGTGTACTATGTGGGCCCTGGTCAAAAGTAGTGTACTTTATAGGCGATATGATGCCATTTGGTATGCATACTGGGCCTATAGCTAGCAGAGCATTGACATGAGTGGTGAGGTGCACAAGGCTAATGTTGTGGGGGAAGTAATGATAGACATCTAGTGACTTTAGTGATCCGGGTGGTCAGTAAGATACAGTAAGAACAATGGGGTACTGGCCTTGACGGTACAGCAGTCCCACCCTTAGAGGAGTCAATATAACATCCTCTCCCCAATCTGTTGCTGTCATATTTGGGATGTTTCTCTTAGTCTTTTGTTTTGTTAGATACCTGGCCTCAACCCATTATGGTACTTGCTATATGAACCCCTAACGACATGGTACAGGAGCCTTTACATCAAATAAACTCTAATTGACTGCGTCACTGATTTGTGGAAGCTGCATGAACTGGATTGCGTTACAAACTGGAAAGGAAAATAGTTTTAAGAAATACCATCACAAATACAAAGGCTGTAATAATACCCCCACGGAGGCTGTTGTTGGCTAGTGTCTGGGCCACTTGGCAAGGTTCAGTGTGTTTTGAAGAGGTCCAGGAAATGGGGAGACGTAAACACAGACGTGGGGAGAGGTCAGAGGCCTTGGCTGATACACAAATAAACAAACTCCCTTTAGAGGTAGCAGTTGTGAAACGTCCCTAGTTTGTCCCAGATCTCAACAGCTGTGGAGGATCGGAGGACTTTGCTGGTACTTCGCTCCTCAAAGAGACCAATGTACAGCTGAAGGTCAGTACAGAATTCAATTATTGTATTGAGCTGCTTTACAAACTACAAATATCTTACAAATATGGAATAGAGAGTTTTCCCCTAAATTTCTAATGACAAGTACTGTATGTATGCATTTTTCTATCAACAAGTATGTATAAAATTCATTCGTCCATAAAGGAAAATAATCATTTCAGACACAGAGCGGCACTCTTGGACACAAGACCACAACCCCCTAGCTCTCCCCCTTTTCCCCCATCCATCTGGATTGTGTCTTTTGGCTATAGTCCCCTCCCTCTTGCCCTCCCCCTCTTTGCCCCCTCTCCCTCCCTTCCTGCCGGCCTCTGCGTAGAGGATGTGTCTGGGAGTGTGAGAGGAAGGCCGTCAGTACAATGGATATGTGCCTTCTTTCCTCCACGCCTTCTCTCTCTTTCGGGCTCTGATCATCCCCCTTGTTCAGTGGTGTTCTGGCCCTCTGGGTAGGGCACTGTTGGAGGTGGACAGGCGAACCACTGAACTGAACTTAAATGTCAGACGGAGACAAGAATGGTGGTGACAAACCTGAAGGTACAGACGACTACTCTACACACTCACACACTGCTAACAACCAAAACAGACTGTACCCACTGACTCTAACCAACACCCACTTCTCACTGACTCACAACAGAGGAAATAATACATTGTAATACATTTGCATGTATATCTCTAATCCTCTCCAAATGGAATTGTTTCTGTGTTTAAGACAGAGGAAGCTTATTCTTCTGTTTCTCTGAGATGGCATCTCTACCATGCCTGTATTTCGAGCATGATGGTGCTGTTTACGAATGCATTAGTCTCATTCTCCATAGGTTTATTGTGCGGCAGAAAAGCTGATGTCACATTTAATGCTTGTAGTAAACATCTCTGTCTCATGACCACCTGTGAGACAGAGAGAGGGCTGTTTGTTTAAATTGCACATACACACACACACACACACATAAACACACCGTGCTGCTCTCCATTGACTCATAATCACTAATGTCCACACACTCATACAAGCTGAACAAAACAGGGATATTCTTCTGTAAAGACAGACAGAGATGTATACTTTTCATGTGGATCCTCCTGTCACATAATGTCTGGAGAATTTAGCTTGTTTACGTGTGATTGACAGATGCGGCAGCGCTCCCAGAGGTGTGGCCAGAGGCGGAGAGGGCAGAGAGCTTGGCCCGGGGCGCGGCCCTGAAGTGGGCATCGGGTGTGTTCTGTCGCCCTGAGCATCTTGAGAGGTTAGGACAGTACCGCAAAAGGGAAAGCCAGAGGACCTCGTCCATCCAGTCAAGACTCAAGGTAAACTACAAACACACACACACCTGCTCTCACTAGAGGATTTTGTCACTTCCCACATTAAATTATTAAGACTTGAGGGAGAAATAGATTTTTCAAAATGTTTATAAGATGACAGGTTATTCATCTGTATTGATATTAACATAGTATATGTTAAGGTGAAAAATCTGTCGATGACACTTAACCCTAATTGCTCCAGGGTCGCTGTTGATAATGGCAGACCCTGGCCGTGACCCCACTCTCCTAGGGTGTCTCAGGGAGAGTTGGGATATGCAAAAAACACATTTCCAATTCACACATTTGTATAATACACACTTGTACATGTGTGAAACAGGACAAATATAAGCACCCACCAAATTATTATATGGCACTTCCAGTTGTGCCTTGAATGATTTTCTGAATGTGAGAGCATTGCCTTTCCTCCAGTCAGTGGTCCAGTCCTACCTAGAGGGGGTGGGCTGGGGTCTGGAGCAGCTTCGTGAGGCCCGGGCGGAGCTGAAAGAGGTGTCCCATGCCCTGGGGAAGGCAGGGGTGGAGTCCAGCAGAAACGCAGAGGGGGTCAAGGCTCTGGAGATGATGCAAGAGGTCTCTGTCAATCACTGTCAACTCCTTGCTGCCGTTAGCAACCTGCCACGCCTCTACTCTGGTGAGACTGCCCCAACAGCTTCCTTGGTTCTGTAGCTTCACGACTGGGAAAATATTTCATGAATTTGTTAAAATAAAACTTAATTGAAGCTTCAGAGAGACTCACATAAATGCACATATCCTGTTCCTTAAGGAATAATTGAATGACTCCCTTTCAGCATACACTTCAATAACTATGTCAATCTGTAACTTGGCTAAAACTACAGTGTCTCCCTCCCTTGTTACCTGTTAGTACGGAGCATGGTATCGGAGACAGAGAGGCTGGTGGAGTCTCGCCGGCTCCTGGAGGCCCACGCCCGTCTGATGGAGCTGGAGTGCTGGCAGGATGACGTCCTGTGGCAGCTCCATGGAGCGGGGGCCCCTGGGACAGCAGGGACAGCCCTCAGTGCCCAGGACGAGGAGCTGGTCAGGAACTACTTCTCAGGCGTTGGAAAGCTGGTGGAGGCTCTGGGGAAGGAGCTGTGGGCAGTTGTGGGGAGTGGACTGGCTTTAGCCAGGCAGAACCCTACAACGTTTGTGTCTGCTGTGAGGATTGTGGAGCGAGAGGAGGCGCTGGATCAGGCCATGCTGGAGGAGAGAGGAGGTGCAGGGGGGCACAGCAGGCCTCTTCCCCCTGGACGGCCACGCTGCTGGAGGGAGCGCTTCTTCCAAGTATGTCTAGACTTGTTGAATACAGTGAGATTCAATGATAGAGTTGAGCATCATTAAAGAGCCCACATTGCTATGCAAATAGAATTGTACAACACAATACATGACTGCAACAGAGCATGATGCAATAGGCCTAGGCCCTATGTTAATGAGATACAGGGATGGTTTTCCTTATGTTTTGACAGTAGCATTGCACAGGTGCTTTACAGTGATGTTGTACTCTAATGTTAGGTGTTAGAAGAGGCGGTGTCTGCGCGTTTCCGTAGCGTCTCTTACCTGCACACCCGCGGGCCTGGCCTTGCAGGCCACCTGTCTGCCCTGCAGCACGGCATCATGGGAGACCTGGCCACGGTGCGCCACCTGCTGGACCACTGCGTTCCGCCCCACTATAACCTGACCAGGGCCTACCTCCGCGCCTGCCACCGCTGTCTACAGTCACACCTGGGCCAGGTCAGCGGATGGGAGCTGGAGAGTGGGGAGATCTTTGCTGTTCTTAACTGGGTCCTACACATCTACAACAGGTGAGCAAATATAGACCAACCAATTTGAGCTAAAATATGTTTTTGGGTGTTAATAGGGTTGCAAAAGGAGAGTATATTACTGGAAACTTTCTAAGCTTACCAGTAAACTACCAGAATTGTTGTATCTTTCAAGGATTTTATGTAATCTATCACACGACATCTAGTGGCCCTTTTGGGTACTTCAGATTATCACAGGTGTCTGTAATTATCTCTGGCCCTCTGTGTGGCCTTATCACATTATTATATGAAATAAGTACATAAGATGATTTCAAAATAAAAAATTGAATGACAAAGCTGTAAAAAATTATCCTAAATATAAACCATAATACCATTGGTGTTTAATATGAGGGTTTGAGAATGAAATATCCTTTATATTTGTTTTTACACACTTTTATTTATTTTACTATGCCATTGTCAATATGTATTTGTTTTCGATGTTTTTGTGTCAAACTGGTGACAGTTGTGAAAAAGTAAATAGTTTGAGGAGTTGCAGAAGTAATTGAAAATAATGCTATTGTTGATTAAATGCTTTATCATTAATTAGGCTATTTTCTCTTGAACCATATGGTCTATCAACTAGACACTCATGGACAAATTAATGCTATATATGAATAAAACAAGTATAAATGTCCAAAGTAATCATAGATGTTATGTTAATTACTGAAGACTCTAGAGTGTAGAGTTGTTTTGGTGTGATCAGTGTGTCCTGTATGTGTGTGTGCAGCTCAGATATGATGGGGCATCCAGACTTAGTGGTGGAGATGGAGTCGGGACCGCTGATCTCCAAGGAGGGTCTGGAACAGCTGCAGAACAAATACGTACACAGTGTGCGGGTGGGTGAGACATCTGGATCGCTGTGTTGTCTGTCTGTGTTTCTAACTAGATCTGTCTATGTGTTTGTTTGTCAGTGTGCCTGCATACTAATGCCTCTGTGGATGGGATGTTTTGTGTGCACCTGCACTGTGGTGTGGGAAACTCCTGTCTGTCTCAGTGGAGTTTTTTTTTATTTTTTTTTATTATTTTTTTTACCCCCTTTCTCCCAAATTTTCGATCTTGTCTCATCGCTGCAACTCCCTAACGGGCTCGCGAGAGGCATGCGTCCTCCGAAACATGACCGCTCCTTAACACCCGCCAGCTTAACCCGGAAGCCAGCCAGCGATCGGGGTCAGCCTGCACTCGGCCCGCCACAAGGAGTCGCTAGAGCGCGATGAGCCCCACCAGCTAAACCCTCCCCTAACCCGGACGACGCTGGGCCAATTGTGCGCCGTCCTATGGGACTCCCAGGCACGTCCGGTTGTGGCACAGCCTGGGAATGAAACCGGGTCTGTAACGCCTCTAGCACTGCGATGCAGTGCCTTAGACCGCTGCGCCACTCGGCAGGCCCCCGTGGAGTTTGTGTTTTATTGTGTGATAGAAAGGTGTGGTTGAGTGGAGTGTGTATTGTGTTGTAGAAAAGTGTGTCTGAGTGGATGCACAAGGCCCTAGAGGTGGAGCTGACAGACTGGCAGAGAGACCAGGAACCAGACACTGACCACGAGGGCTTTTACCTCACCAGCCTGCCAACCATCATCACACAGGTAAACATACATACCTCACTACCTCTACATTAATATTGGTTTAAAATGTGGTTAAATTATATTTACATGCACATACATGAGTTGTGGCAATGTTGTGTTTGTTTTGAGGCGACACGTTGAGGAGTGTTTTGAGGCCAGTGATTGAGTTGGGCTGATATTGTGTTTGTGTTGTGGTTGTGTTAGATGCTGGAGGAGAATGCACGGGTGGCTCTGATGATTAGTGAATCACTTCGGGATCAGACCATACAGATGGGGCTCTATGAGATGGAGAACCTCCTCAATAGGTGGGTCAGTGTGTTCTTATGTGAGTATGTTTGAGAATGTGGCATAGAATCAGTGATACTTTTCACACATTTAATTAAATTACGGTTCCACTTTCTCTTTCCAATATGTAAGTCTTTCATTCCGTCTCCTTCTGTTTCCAGGTTTCGGGAGGCTCTTGTGGAATTTGGGAAGGAGCACCGCAGGGATCAGAGCACAAATCAAAATAAGTTCTACCTCCATTATCTACTGGCCTCTATAAGCAACTGCATCATCCTCAAGTGAGCTTCTGTACATTGTTTTATTTTTGTCAGTGCTATCTGTTTCTGTTCATCTGTACATTCATTAATGTGAGTCTGTGTACACACATACATGCAGTATATTATACAGTTTGTTCAAGACTGTCCTTGCCCCTCTCCTCTCCTCTGCTTCTCCTCCTCTCATCTCCTCTGCTTCTCCTCCTCTCATCTCCTCTCCTCATCTCCTCTGCTTCTCCTCCTCTCATCTCCTCTCCTCTGCTTCTCCTCCTCTCATCTCCTCTCCTCTGCTTCTCCTCCTCTCCTCTCCTCTGCTTCTCCTCCTCTCATCTCCTCTCCTCTGCTTCTCCTCCTCTCATCTCCTCTCCTCTGCTTCTCCCTCTTTCCTTTCCTTTCCTCTCCTCAGGACCTCCACAGAGAGTTTGCAGCAGCAGCTCTCGTCCCGTTCAGCCAGCCGGTTCTCCCGGACTCCCCCCGGCCCCCTGGCTGCTCTAGACCGGGCTGTGAGGAGGGCCTGCCGCCTGGTGATGGACCAGCTGCTGCTAGAGCTCCAGCCCTTCCTGCAGGGACTACTGTCTCGCTCCTGGCTGGCCCAGGGAGACGTCACGGTTACCCTGAAGTTATGTGGAGTCCTGGAGCGACATTTTGAGCTGTATAGTCGTGTTCGCCCACCCTGCCGGCAGGTCAGGCTCTTTGACAATCAAATTAGTCTGTAGCTGACTATACTAGTCTTCTGTATGGTATTGTTGACCCTTCCCTGTTCCTGTAGCGTTTGCAGGAGGAGTGCCAGTGGCTGACGGTGGTGGAGTATGTGAGGGTGTTGATGCAGAAGAGGCTGGTGTGTCGGAATGCAGAGGAGCGGCGCCAGCTGGCCCAGAGAATGGCACTGGATGCCCAGCATCTGAGGGATCTCTTCCAGGGCCTGGTGGTGAGGATACACTTGAGTTTAGCCACACCCAGTGACACCCAGTCTAGTGGGACACTCGGCCCAGCTCTGCTCTGTCCTCTATCCCACGATCCACAGACTACATACCCAACCCACACCACACTCAACATATACCCACCCCTTCCTTCATTTTAATTCACTGTACCATTTTATTTACAGTATTCAATTTTCATGCATGTACTGTGTCTGTTTAGGAAGTGGAGGGATCAGTGAGTGAGGTGAACCCAATGGCTTTACTGCCTGTTCTGGCTGACTTCATCCGGCTTAAAGACCCCAGCATGCTTACTCTCGAGGTGTCTGGACTGGTGGCCAAGTACCCAGATATCAGGTATACACACAATCCTTACCATATCAATTTCCTTGAAAACAATTCATGTTTTTTTACACATCTAACATTTGCCTTAATGTCCTCACTCCTAAGTGATAGACATGATTATATCAGGGACACTTCTACAGGTGTCTCTTCAGTGGTCAGGTGTTGATCTTCTGTGTTGGTCTTCTCTCTTCTGTCTGTGCCCCTCAGTGATGAGCATGTGTCAGTGTTGCTGGATGTTAGGGGGGATGTCTCCAGGGATGTGAGGGGGACAGTTCTGGACCTCCTGGAGCAGAATACCCCTCCTCTTCCAGCTGGCTACCGACCCATCTTCTCTGACATCCTGGTCCCTACTCCTAGCATGCCATTCTGTCTGCCTACTGCCAAGTGTGCCTGACTAGAATGTTGCACCCTTTAAATCCACACAACACACATGCTTGTGATTCATAAGTTATATAAACTTTATAATACATCCATCCACTGCACAGTGGATTGTAAATCAAGCTTGATGGTCTGCAGAGTTCAAATCAAAGTTTATTGGTCTTGTACACAGTTTAGCAGGTGTTATTGCAGGTGCAGTGAAATGCTTGTACAGCTTCACAGGGTGGTACTATGGATATTGGCTGGTGAGATAGTCTTAATGAAATACATTACAATTACAAAATAATTTCAATCAATCAGTTTGATGTTCTGAATTGATCGTTACCACAAGAGACTGTACCTACAGAATCTCTGGGGCACCTGTAATGTGATGTATTCTACTGTATGATTCATTGTATATTCAGATGAACAATAAATTCTAAAGAAAATCTGTGGAATTCATTACTTTTTACTTGGAAAAATAGATGTTGATGAATCTGATTGTTACATTGACAAGTGTTCACTGCCAGAAAGAAAGAGCATAAGCACTCTCAGATTACAAGGGGTTAATTCGACACTAGTCATGTGAGTTGGAGGGTGACGTCAGGGGTATATTCATTACGGAAACCGTTGACGTTTAAGAAGAAAACAGAAGCAAACCGAGTAAAACGAGAGTTTCTATTGGACACATTCAGGTAGTTTCCTCCCGTTTTGTTCCGTTTGCTTCCGTTTAAGAAACGTTTTCCAACAGAATTTACGGAATGAATACGCCCCAGTTGACGTTTTAGGGGGGGGGGAGAAAACATGTCTGCCCCCGTTAAGGCAATGCTGCCATAATCCAATTTGTTAGGGATTAGTGTAAAAAACTTTATTATTCTGGAATATAATATATATTATATTGAATCAAAAGCGCGGCATCGGAATCGATCTATAGCTACCGTAATGAAGACTTTCTGCGGACGTGCCAACCCGGCCACAGGCGCGTTGGATTGGGTCGAGGAGAGTGAGGAGTATGACTACCATCAAGAGATTGCCAGGTAGTTGACGTTATGCTAGCAAGCCAACCACATCTTTTCCATTAAAATATTCCTCCAATGCAATATTTCGTGTGTATATAATTGTATGTTAATTTATTGCACTAGCTATACAAAGCACTGTTTTCTGCATTTTTGTCAAATCACTTTTTTTAACCATGAGGTGAGCTCGATTTAGCGCCCGGGGCGTTTAGGCAGAGTTCCCACGTCAGTATCTGATCAAATTATGATCACCGGTTTGTTTCTCAGGTCCTGCTATGCTGATATGCTGCACGATCACGATAGGGTGAGTGTGTGTCCTTGCTTCCTTTGACAGGAAAGAACATTTACAGTATATAGTTTGTACAAGAGACAGTGGAAGCTGTTTTCTTCCCCTGTATGTTTCTGTGGTTCCCAACCTTTTGGTTACTGTACCACCAACTGAATTTTGCTCTGCCCGGAATACCCCTGAAGTACCCCTCATATGCATTTTACCAGTAGGCTTATGGCCTCATGAGTCTTCTCAAGTACCCCCTGTGGATAGGCCAAGTACCTCCAGGGACCCTAGTACCCCTGGTTGGGAACCACTGATGTATCCATCTGTCTGTCTGTCTGCCCTCCAGAATGAGAAGTACTACCAGGGCATAAGGGCTGCTGTGAGCAGAGTGAAAGCACGGGGTGAGAAAGTCATCGTTCTGGACATTGGCACTGGAACAGGACTGCTGTCCATGATGGCTGTCACAGCTGGGGCTGACTACTGCTACGCTGTAGAGGTGAGCATGAGTTTGCTGAAACCCACACACCATTGGCAAATCAATCAAAGAGCATTTACAATTCACCGTCAATGACAGGAAAGTGGAAATGGAATGAAGGAAAATGTTAAAGGTGTTCTAATGAAGAATTTATTTAGAAACACCATTTGATTGTGATTTGTTTTTATCATCCAATAGGTTTTCAAGCCCATGGCAGACGCTGCTCTCCGAATAGTGAAGAAAAATGGCTTCTCAGACAAGATCAAGATCATCAATAAACACTCTACAGAAGTGACAATTGGACTAGGTAAGTCACACGTATCATACACACAGCCATGTGATGTACAGTTGTGCTGGTTCAAAAGTTACTTTTCAAATTGCCTGTGCTGCAGCAACGGTAACTCCTTTTGTGTGTGACAAACTCCAAGTTTGACACACAGTTTATTTTAGAATCATCTTAACAATAACCAATGTAATGAACTGTGACCTGAAATATTTCTGAAATATGCCCCATACATTGCAGTTACATCCACTTTGGAGCACTTTTCTTTAACTGTGCAGGGAAACTTTTTAACCTCAACTGTATGTTATCATAAGATTGCTACATATGTGTTTTCATTACAGATGGAGACATGCAGACTCGAGCCAACGTCCTCATCACAGAGCTGTTTGACACTGAACTAATTGGAGAGGGAGCCTTACCCAGCTACGAACATGCTCATCTCAACCTGGTCCAGGTAGGTGTGTCTGTGTGTGCTTGCGTGTGTGTGTTGTGCGTTTGTGCGAAAGTGAGAGAAATAATCAGACGTGTGAAGCAGATGTGTATTTCTCCTGTAGGAGGGCTGTGAGGCTGTGCCACACCGTGCCACAGTGTATGCCCAGCTAGTGGAGTCAGAGCAGTTGTGGAGTTGGGCACAGTTACAACCCATGGAGGTGGATGGTCGCAAACTGCTGCCCCCTCCCGCTGTAAGTCACTGTGCTGGAGCCCACTCTGTCTGTGACATCCAGCTCAGCCAGGTGCCCCCTCACCGCTTCACACCACTAGGGCCTCTCTGCACCATGTTCAGGTGAGATGCACATTGTTGAACAAACATGTATTATTCATATATTCCCAATGAATCTTCTCATTCAGTGGTAATTTATGCCTCTCTCTCTTTTCTTCTCTCAGTGTGGATTTCAGTAAGCCAGTGAGCAGTGCCCCTCAGTCCCACTCCTCCAGCTTCCCAGCTCAGTCCAGTGGCCGGGCTCAAGTGGTCCTCTCCTGGTGGGACATAGACATGGACCCCAGCGGCTCCATCGTGTGTTCCATGGCTCCCAGCTGGACCTACCCAGACCCTCAGTCCGCTCCTGTGAGTGCAGTGGGAATGTCATGGATGTACATGTGTGATAGTTTGAGGAAGTAATGTTTGTGTGTTTGTCTTTTTAGTGGCGGGATCACTGGATGCAGAGTGTCTACTTCCTTCCTGTGGAGAGAAGGGTGGCAAAGGGAGAGGAACTCAGCCTTACTGTCTCCCATGACGACTACAGCCTGTGGTACAGCCTACAGCCAGACGGGTAACTAACTCATACATACACTCTAGACTACTTAGATGTACAAAACTGTCTGTAGTTACCTAATGTTGCACAAACAAAGAAGGGTGAGTAAAGGTTGTCTAATCAGAGCTGTGTGTGTTTGTTTATTATGTGTCCTCTCAGTCAACAGGGCACATTGAGTGAGGTACCACCTTGTCGGCCATGTTGCGTCTGTCAGGCTCACCTGGTGTGGACACGCACACGCTTCGGGGAGCTCAACGACCACCAGCGCACACAGAGCTACGTCAGCGCTCTACGCAGTGTGAGTGATGAGGTTTGGGGGTCAGTGTGTGATGAGGTTTGAGGTTCAGGTATAGAGCAGGGTTTGTGCTGCTTTGCCATAATGGATGTGGTGTAGCTACTATTCGATACAAATAATGAATATGGGTGTTTGTCAATTTTAGGTTGTAAAACCAGACAGCGTGTGCGTAGGGGTCAGTGATGGGAGTCTGTTACCCGTCTTCGCTCACATGCTTGGAGCTAAGAAGGTATTACTCTTTTGACTTTGTGATGCTCTTACTTGTATATGTTTACTCGCCTATTTGGTATTTGAAATTATTCCAACAAGGCCACACAATAAGGTTTGTCTCTATCCATCCAGGTGTTCAGTTTGGAAAACTCTGGAATGTTGAAGCAGGTCATTGAACAAGTGAGTGGAGTCCCCATAACAAAAGCCTTGACTTAGTTCAAATCTATTAGTAAAAGTCAAGGAACACAGGGTTGCTAGTTGCTAAAACGTTTATCTTTCTGTAGGTGCTGGATGCCAACTCCATGAGAGGAGGAGTTCAGATTCTGGGGATTCGTCCTGACCAGCTGTCCAGTACTGACCTAGCTGGGGAACAGGTATTAACAGTAACTCTGTTTGGGGGTGATATGTACAGTGGGGAGAACAAGTATTTGATACACTGCCGATTTTGCAGGTTTTCCTACTTACAAAGCATGTAGAGGTCTAATTTTTATCATAGGTACACTTCAACTGTGAGAGACGGCATCTAAAACAAAAATCCAGAAAATCACATTGTATGATTTTTAAGTAATTAATTTGCATTTTATTGCATGACATAAGTATTTGATACATCAGAAAAGCAGAACTTAATATTTGGTACAGAAACCTTTGTTTGCAATTACAGAGATAATACGTTTCCTGTAGGTCTTGACCAGGTTTGCACACACTGCAGCAGGGATTTTGGCCCACTCCTCCATACAGACCTTCTCCAGATCCTTCAGGTTTCGGGGCTGTCGCTGGGCAATACGGACTTTCAGCTCCCTCCAAAGATTTTCTATTGGGTTCAGGTCTGGAGACTGGCTAGGCCACTCCAGGACCTTGAGATGCTTCTTACGGAGCCACTCCTTAGTTGCCCTGGCTGTGTGTTTCGGGTCGTTGTCATGCTGGAAGACCCAGCCACGACCCATCTTCAATGCTCTTACTGAGGGAAGGAGGTTGTTGGCCAAGATCTCGAGATACATGGCCCCATCCATTCTTCTTCCTCCAAACACGGCGAGTGGAGTTTAGACCAAAAAGCTATATTTTTGTCTCATCAGACCACATGACCTTCTCCCATTCGTCCTCTGGATCATCCAGATGGTCATTGGCAAATTTCAGACGGGCCTGGACATGCGCTGGCTTGAGCAGGGTGACCTTGCGTGCGCTGCAGGATTTTAATCCATGACGGCGTAGTGTGTTACTAATGGTTTTCTTTGAGACTGTGGTTCCAGCTCTCTTCAGGTCATTGACCAGGTCCTGCCATGTAGTTCTGGGCTGATCCCTCACCTTCCTCATGATCATTGATGCCCCACGAGGTGGGATCTTGCATGGAGCCCCAGACCGAGGGTGATTGACCGTCATCTTGAACTTCTTCCATTTTCTAATAATTGCGCCAACAGTTGTTGCCTTCTCACCAAGCTGCTTGCCTATTGTCCTGTAGCCCATCCCAGCCTTGTGCAGGTCTACAATTTTATCCCTGATGTCCTTACACAGCTCTCTGGTCTTGGCCATTGTGGAGAGGTTGGAGTCTGTTTGATTGAGTGTGTGGACAGGTGTCTTTTATACAGGTAACGAGTTCAAACAGGTGCAGTTAATACAGGTAACGAGTGGAGAACAGGAGGGCTTAAAGAAAAACTAACAGGTCTGTGAGAGCCGGAATTCTTACAGGTTGGTAGTGATCAAATACTTATGTCATGCAATAAAATGCAAATGAATTACTTAAAAATCATACAATGTGATTTTCTGGATTTTTGTTTTAGATTGATAAAAATTACAGACCTCTACATGCTTTGTAAGTAGGAAAACCTGCAAAATCGGCAGTGTATCAAATACTTGTTTTCCCCACTGTGTATGATATGCAGTATTAGAAACCCCTGAACAGTGTCTGTACAAAAACTATTTTACACTTATAAAACAGTTTTTGTTACTCTTTTCTGCTGCTTTCTATTTGAGTCATGTATTTATATTGTTTCATGTGTCCCCTAGATATCAGTGTTGATAGGTGAGCCCTACTTCAGCACCAGTCTTCTGCCCTGGCACTCCCTGTACTTCTGGTACTGTCGCACTGCTCTGGTCCGTCTGCTGACACCCAATGCCACCATCTTGCCTTGCTCTGCCACACTTTGCATAGTCGCTGTGGAATTTCAGGTAAGAGATATTGGCATCTGTAGTAAAATGAAAAGTACACTTTTGAACTTATTTGTGACTCTCATTCGGTCTCTCTCCGCTGTCTTTAATTCACTCAACCTCTCTCAGGATCTGTGGAGGATAAGAGCTCCTTGTGGTACATGTGAAGGCTTTGACGTTGGACCTATGGATGAGATGATTCAGGTTAGAATCCACCTTTTTCACAAACCTTTTTCAATATATACTCAAACTACCGTTAGGTGAATGGACATAATCGCATTGCTGATCTAGTCTAATTTCAACTGGAGAAAAATATACTTTTTATCAATGTGATCAAAGATAGCAATGGAAATGGGCACTGCTCTAGTCTATTCATTAGCTCACTCACAGCAGTGCACCTTTAATTATCCCCTTACAGCAGTCTCTGGATTTCCGTGAGTCCCGTGAGGCTGAGCCACAGCCTCTGTGGGAGTACCCTTGTCGGGCCCTGACCCAGCCCAAAGCTGTCATGACCTTTGACTTCCTACAGTGTGTTCCTGAACAGCCAATCAGACGTCAGGGATCACTACCACTTACAAGGTAAGGACTCTTATTTTGGTCTCAGAATTTGTATTTTATTTCTCATACCGGTAAGTAAATTGTAGTTAAAACTCCTAGCCAGAGCACAGGAAGCGTAAATTCTCAAATGTGCACTGATAGGATAATGGCATTCCAAACAGTCCCTAGCACCATTTGTGTTTCTGTACAGGAGAGGACGTTGCCATGGTGTGGCCCTGTGGATGGAGTACCAACTGAATGATGACGTCAAAGTTAGCATGGGCCTGATGAGACCAGTCAGTGAAGAGGTACTAACATCACTCAAATTCAATACAACTGCTAATGCATTGCAATTTGTATTTTTCTGTAATTCAGTATGAATCCCTGATAAAGGTTAAATTAATAAATGAACTGATAAAATTATTCTATACATTTTTCTACAGTTGAATAAATGAACCCCTCTTGTACCCCTGTAGGGTGCCTGTGAATGGAGTCTCCATCGGAAACAAGGAGTGTACTTCTTCAGGTCCCCCTGGGAGAGCTCAGGGGATGGAAGGGCATCAGTGTCTTATAGTTTCACCTTTGAACCCAGCATCGGGGACATCAAAATGGACTTCGCAGTTGCCTCACAGTGATACACCTCCAGTATACATGAAATCGGACATCTGAGTTGGTTTCTATACAGAGGACAGACATTTAAAATAAATCTCGAAATTACTCTAGAAAAACCAAATACTGATGATGGTGTTACTTTGTTGTTTTATACTGTATTATTGTGCTTTTGAGTGTAAAAGTGAATATATAGACAGGCCATGAGATTGAAAAGTGAAAAATGGCTTGTGAAGGATTGTCATTGGCTCTAACAGAATCTGATCCGCAAATGAGTGATTATTAAATGGGAAATCCTGAAAAGAATGACTAACATTTCTATTTTTGCAGAAACCAATACAGATAGTAATATACACAGTTAATTGAACTGACAATTAATATGGACACCTGTATGTTGAAATATGGTGAGTGGCCTGTGAAATCTTCATTAGTGGGGAAAAAATGTATTTAGTCAGCCACCAATTGTGCAAGTTCTCCCACTTAAAAATATGAGAGAGGCCTGTAATTTTCATCATAGGTACACGTCATATATGACAGACAAAATGATTTTTAAAAAAATCCAGAAAATCACATTGTAGGATTTTTAATGAATTTATTTGCAAATTATGGTGGAAAATAAGTATTTGGTCAATAACAAAAGTTTCTCAATACTTTGTTATATACCCTTTGTTGGCAATGACACAGGTCAAACGTTTTCTGTAAGTCTTCACAAGGTTTTCACACACTGTTGCTGGTATTTTGGCCCATTCCTCCATGCAGATCTCCTCTAGAGCAGTGATGTTTTGGGGCTGTCGCTGGGCAACATGGACTTTCAACTCCCTCCAAAGATTTTCTATGCGGTTGAGATCTGGAGACTGGCTAGGCCACTCCGGGACCTTGAAATGCTTCTTACGAAGCCACTCCTTCGTTGCCCGGGCGGTGTGTTTGGGATCATTGTCATGCTGAAAGACCCAGCCACTTTCATCTTCAATGCCCTTGCTGATGGAAGGAGGTTTTCACTCAAAATCTCACGATACATGGCCCCATTCATTCTTTCCTTTACACGGATCAGTCGTCCTGGTCCCTTTGCAGAAAAACAGCCCCAAAGCATGATGTTTCCACCCCCATGCTTCACAGTAGGTATGGTGTTCTTTGGATGCAACTCAGCACTCTTTGTCCTCCAAACACGACGAGTTGAGTTTTTACCCAAAAGTTCTATTTTGGTTTCATCTGACCATATGACATTATCCCAATCCTCTTCTGGATCATCCAAATGCACTCTAGCAAACTTCAGAAGGGCCTGGACATGTACTGGCTTAAGCAGGGGGACACGTCTGGCACTGCAGGATTTGAGTCCCTGGCGGCGTAGTGTGTTACTGATGGTAGGCTTTGTTACTTTGGTCCCAGCTCTCTGCAGGTCATTCACTAGGTCCCCCGTGTGGTTCTGGGATTTTTGCTCACCGTTCTTGTGATCATTTTGACCCCACGGGGTGAGATCTTGCGTGGAGCCCCAGATCGAGGGAGATTATCAGTGGTCTTCCATTTCCTAATAATTGCTCCCACAGTTGATTTCTTCAAACCAAGCTGCTTACCTATTGCAGATTCAGTCTTCCCAGCCTGGTGCAGGTCTACAATTTTGTTTCTGGTGTCCTTTGACAGCTCTTTGGTCTTGGCCATAGTGGAGTTTGGAGTGTGACTGTTTGAGGTTGTGGACAGGTGTCTTTTATACTGATAACAAGTTCAAACAGGTGCCATTAATACAGGTAACGAGTGGAGGACAGAGGAGCCTCTTAAAGAAGAAGTTACAGGTCTGTGAGAGCCAGAAATCTTGCTTGTTTGTAGGTGACCAAATACTTATTTTCCACCATAATTTGCAAATAAATTCATTAAAAATCCTACAATGTGATTTTCTGGATTTTTTTTTTACAGGCCTCTCATCTTTTTAAGTGGGAGAACTTGCACAATTGGTGGCTGACTAAATACTTTTTTCCCCCACTGTATATGATATGTCCAGGAGCAGTTTTCACATGGTCCAAAAAGCCTGTAGCCTGGATGGATTCAGTAATGTTTGGATACTTCAAATGCTACTCCCAATACATTTATTACAACCAGCAATGGCACATTTACTGCAATTCAGCACAATAAGCCTTAAATTTCTCAAACTCTATCTGCTTTTTGCTCTTATACATGAAGAGATGTAGAAGAGCCATTCTCACCATCTCACTGAGAACCTGGCATTGGTCATGGACTCCAGGGTGTGGGAGGTTAGCATAATGTAAATAATACGATATTCCAGAAAGTATATATTGTGGTTATGTTTCTAGGCATCATTTAGCCCTGTGTTGGCCAGTACAATCTTCTCCCCAGGTTTGAAGGCAGGCATCCCAAGGTACGGACAGCTGGCACATCGGAAGGCATCACCCAGGTAACACTGAAATACAGGTCAAAAATTACAAACTGGTGTTGACACAGAGCCATGGTGGTTGCATATGGGCAAAGAGTGACACTCACACTTCCACAAGCTGACTTAGGCTGGCT
Source organism: Coregonus clupeaformis (assembly GCF_020615455.1). Taxonomy (NCBI): domain Eukaryota; kingdom Metazoa; phylum Chordata; class Actinopteri; order Salmoniformes; family Salmonidae; genus Coregonus; species Coregonus clupeaformis. The sequence goes on along the minus strand of NC_059220.1, from coordinate 58,315,163 downwards.
GATTGTCTTGGCACCCTTGCTCTCCTGTTCCAACTCCTCAGCAAGACCACAAGAGCTACATAGGAGTAATGACAAACAAGGCAACAGTAAGCATGCCGTCCCCCAAGAATGATGCAGTGACCCCCTTGGGCTAAGTGTAATTTTGTAAATGCCGGACTTCATTCACCCAAGTTTAGTCAAAATCAGGTCAGTTGTGTCAGATATCGCGTGCGTTTGCTAAACTCATCCTGAGCATGCGTGCCAAATTTCAGCACTGAGTCAAACAGCTCAACAAATAAACATGTGCCTGTTATAGCGCCACCGTGTGGTCGATATGAATTATTGCATATGTTGAGACTTGACAGTGTTTGCAACATATGCACAAAAATTGTGTAACAATACAAATATCCTTGACTGATTTATATGCATTTGTGCCAGACCACGCCCTGTGAATGTTTATTGGTCAATAGCGGCCATGTTGTTTTAGGTACTATTCAGGAAAATATTGCGTTGAGAGACCTTTGTCCATATATCAAGTTTTGTGCAGATCGCTCATTCGATGCCAGCAGAGTAGCGTTGTGTTTTTCACAAACATTTTAATGGCGGAAAATCTGACCTTATGGGTCCATGAGGCAAATGTGTTCCTTGTGGGGAGAGGGCCCTATGTACCGAATTTCATGATTTAAGTAAAACGGGGTGAGGGGCGTGATCTTTCCAATCTCTTTATAGCGCCACCATCTGGCCAATCAGTATAATTTTGTAAATGTCGGATCGCTATGGCAAGACGCATCATTCACCCAACTTCAGTCAAAATCGGGCCAGTGCTGTCAGATATCGTGTGTGACTAGCGTTGGAACAAATGTATGTACGGATGGAGACAGATCCACAGTCGCCTCCCCAATTTCATTGTGGGGAACAATTACAAGAGAACAGTTATGATACAAGGCAACCATGTGTGATTATCTCCATATTTGCATTACAGATATTCAATAATCAGTTGGAATGTCATCACTTGTGTCTCTTGGTTATGACTCCAGCAATCTTATTGGTGTATGGGTGAGCCCTCTTTTCTGTAACCAAATAAAGAAAGAGTGTGGGGTGTTTCTTACCAGTTCTTGCAAGCCTTCTTTTTCTTGGTGGTTCCGTCACCACAGGAGGGTGCTTTGAGGGAGGCTGCGTCTGGCTTCTTCAAGTCATCTGCATCCAACAGAGCATCTGAATCTACCAGGTCCTGAGGAGGAAAGACAAGGGAGTGGCATATTTGTATTTATTAGAGATCCCCATTAGCTACCGGTACTCTTCCTGGGGTCCAAACATACTAAAGCGCTTACATTACATATAAAACAAAATATAAAACAGTACATCATATGACATTATTACACTACTACCTATCTACAATACAAAATGTTTAATACCACCATACAACAATATCACAATGTGTGCGTATGCATGTGTCTATACCCTTGTGTATGTCTCTTCACAGTCCCCGTTGTTCCATAAGGTGTATTTTTACCTGTTTTTTTTAAATCAGATTCTACTGCTTGCATCAGTTACCTGATGTGGAATAGAGTTCCATGTAGTCATGGCTCTATTTAGTACTGTGCGCCTCCCATAGTCTGTTCTGGACTTGGAGACTGTGAAGAGACCTCTGGTGGCATGTCTTGTGGGGTATGCATGGGTTTCCGAGCTGTGTGATAGTAGTTTAAAACAGACAGCTCGGTACATTCAGCTTGTCAACACCTCTTACAAAAACAAGCAGTGATGAAGTCAATCGCTCTTCCACTCTGAGCCAGGAGAGACTGACATGCATGTCATTAATGTTAGCTCTCCGTGTACTTTTAAGCGCCAGCCGTGCTGTCCTGTTCTGAGCCAACTGCAATTTTCCCAAGTCCCTCTTTGTGGCACCTGACCACACTACTGAAGAGTAGTCTAGGTGCGACAAAACTAGGGCCTGTAGGACCTGCCTTGTTGATAGTGTTGTTAAGAAGGTAGAGCAGCGCTTTATTATGGACATACTTCTCCCCATCTTAGCTACTGTTGTATCAATATGCTTTGACCATGACAGTTTACAATCCAGGGTTACTCCAAGCAGTTTAGTCACCTCAACTTGCTCAATCTTCACATTATTTATTACAAGATTTAATTGAGGTTTGGAGTTTAGTGAATGATTTGTTCCAAATACAATGCTTTTAGTTTTAGAAATATTTAGGACTAACTTATTCTTGCCACCCACTCTGACACCAACTGCAACTCTTTGTTAAGTGTTGCAGTCATTTCAGTCGCTGTAGTAGCTGACATGTATAGTGTTGAGTCAGTCGCATACATAGACACTCTGGCTTTACTCAAAGCCAGTGGCATGTCATTAGTAAAGATTGAAAAAAGTAATGGGCCTAGACAGCTGCCCTGGGGAATTCCTGATTCTACATGGATTATGTTGGAGAGGCTTCCATTAAAGATCACCCTTAGACAGGTAACTCTGTATCCACAATATAGCAGGTGGAGTAAAGCCATAACACATACGTTATTCCAGCAGCAGACTATGATCAATAATGTCAAAAGCCGCACTGAGGTCTAACAAAACAACCCCCACAATCTTTTTATCATCAATTTCTCTCAGCCAATCATCAGTCATTTGTGTAAGTGCTGTGCTTGTTGAAGGTCCTTCTCTATAAGCATGCTGAAAGTTTGTTGTCAATTTGTTTACTGTAAAATAGCATTGTATCTGGTCAAACAATTTTTTCCAATAGTTTACTACGGGTTAGTAACAGGCTAATTGGTCGGCTATTTGAGCCAGTAAAGGGGGCTTTACTATTCTTAGGTAGCGGAATGACTTTTGCTTCTCTCCAAGCCTGGGGGCACACACATTCTAGTAGGCTTAAATTGAAAATATGGCAAATAGGAGTGAATCACCATCAGAGAAATCATATAAAAACCTAAAAATACACACCAATCACTCACCACATCATCATCATCCATGTCATTGGCTGACAGGGTCCACGCCTTGGCAGCATTGGGATCAAGAGCAGGTTTGTGTACTGAAACAAGAACATCAATTACATTTTAAAAGGAGGCCAGGGCCAAGAGGAATAGTATGAAATGGTAACAGAAGGAAGGAGAATTCCACATACCTGGTTTTGGGGTCTTTTTCCCAAAGGAAAGCTTCAGCTGGCTTGAGGAGCCCACTTCAAAGTTGGGTTTAGATGCACACATGCGCACCCTGGAGAGAGTGTTACCCTGGAAGCCTGTGGATGTCTTCAGGGCAGACACAGCCTCTGGGGTCAGGGGTCCTTTACTGACCTGTCAATGTTGGTAAACAAAAAATGAGTCAGAGTACACAGCGCCTGGAGGAGTGAATCTATGACATTCCAGTGCTGGTTTACTCACCTCAGTCACAGACACCAGGCCAGACAACTTCAAGGCTGACATAAGCTTCTCAGCAGTCCTCACTTTTTGGTCATCAGTTCCTAAGAACAAGGACAGGTGTCAAGAATCTGAATCCTTCACTATGTATCCTTAATAATGATCAGGACACTCAAACACTTTGCGCTCTCCACCTTCTTACCTGTAACAGGTTCTTCTAGCACTAGTTTTCCATCAGGTTTGATCACTCTGGCCATCTCTGCTAGTGTCTCTGAGGTGTGGACAGAAGAGCTGTCAGAGAGTACACTTGAGAGGACCCAGTCATAGCTTGATGCTGCATGTGAAGCTGAGGAAAGGAGAGGACAGAGACAGTAGTTTGTAAAATTGTACAATCAGATGCCCTTATAAGAAGTGTATATATGACGCCATGACACCCACCATCTCAGATTGTTTTGAAATCAGTTCTGTAGTTAGAAACAGATAAGATTAGCATTCCTGCAACATTATTTTGTTGAAATACCCAACATCCGATTTGAATAAAACTTTTTTTCTAATAATGAGTAAGACATGAAGAATCCAAATAAATTGTCAAAAGCAACCCATGGACCCCACCCCCCCACACCATACCCTACCCACACCAACAACGAGTATACAATGTCAGTTCTCTGTCTGACAAGTACTGTATGTCGTATGGCGCTGTTAGGGTTATGTCCTATCCTACATCCTGATATTCTGACCACTAGATGGTGCTGTTCCTGCTAGGTGATTTTTTTGTAAAGAAGCCCCCCCTCAATGTTAAAGGGAAAATTACATATTGGTTTCCTTACCCTATAAGCAGTTTATGGACAAGTTATGACAGCAACCCATGCTTTGGTTTTGTTTACTAGGCCACTGTTTGGCCAAATGCTAACTTTTTTGCATTTGTGGCACAAATCCAATGCAAGTCAATGTTACCTATATTAGCATTTTTGCGCTTCATTTCCAAATAATCTATAAGTAACCACATTGAGTTAGTTATACAATACATTTTAAGATACTTTAGGATGATTTGGACACGAAGCGTGAAAATGCTAATATAGGTACCATGAACAACATTTCCATCCACAGTTTATTTGATTAAAGTCATACCGTATTAAAAAAATTAATGACAGCTGTGATGGAAACAGGACGTTTCGGTAAAAAAAATTAAATGCGACAGAATTTGTTCGTTCGACATGGTGGGATCTTTTTGTGTCGATTAAATTAATTATGTGCGAAATGGCTGTGGAAATGCCTTTATGCGCAAATATTTATATAATAACCATCATAGCGAAGTAAACGTGGATTTACGCAATGATATGGTGTGTGGTCCTCCCACTACAATTCGGGAAACCATGCAGTTTATTAGGCTACAGATTAAATAAATTATGATGAACTTCACATGGTGGTGAAAGTGCATGGTGATCTTGATGCTCCTTTCCAATAAATATCGAGGGTCTTATTCTGATGACATGATGATCAATGCTTGACTGACATTCGACAAATACAAATATTATCCATAATAATCTCATCATGTAGACAACCCTACAGTAGGTTATCTGCAAGCTGTTGCCTAGAGCGCACGTGCCAAGACCAGAGTAGTAGACACATTTGCTATTTAACGCAACAGTTTGTGATAAAACTATCGGTAGAGTTTTAAATGCGATGGAAACACGTTGAATTATGATTTTTATTCAGTACATGAAAGCTTAAGCGAAAAAGTACAGTGTGCACGACGTCATCACACACTGATTTTTATCCGTAACAAGTCCATTTGGTCGACACCACTGCTGTGAAAATGCACATATTATCTTTATGCGGATTCTAAAATATTTGCATGGAAATCTGTTGCTAAATTGGTTGGAAACCTAGCTATTGACTTGCATTGGATTTGTGCCACAAATGCTAAAAAGTTAGCATTTGAAACCGTGGACAACAAAACCAAAGCATGGATTGCTGTCATACCCCCCCAAAAAATCCAGAGCAGCACCATCTAGTGGTCAGAACCTGGTCATATCAGGATGTAGGATGGGACATAAACCTACCAACTTCAATGACTAATAATCGCTGAACAGGGAGAAAAAACCATCACCAAATTCACTTGGAATACATTACATAAGATGAAGAAACAATACTCAGAGCTGCAGCTCCATACTACTTGTCAGACAGAGAACTGATACTATATACTCGTTGTTGGGGTGGGATTGGCGTGGGATATAGGGGGTACATGGGTGGCTTTTGACCATTTCTTAGGAATCCTCATGTCTTACTCATTGTTAGATTTTTTGGGGGGTCCAAATCGGATGTTATGTACTATACTTATTGAACATTATATGAATACTATAATTTGAAATGGCCAATTTGGGTCCAAACAATGAACTTAATTTCTTGTAGATCAAATTATATTTCAACAAAATAATGTTGCAGGAAAGCTTATCTTATCTGTTTCTAAATACATTAACAATTTCGGAACAATCTGAGATGGTGGGTGTCGAAATTCTCTTTCTTGTGCTTTTTGAGGTGGAACGACCCACATGTCAATGCATGGGTTAAAGAACAAGCATAGGCCAAGTGTTGTAACAGGTGAATGAGTGTCACTTACACATTAGAAGTCTTTCCATATTCTCCAGGGACACTCTGCCCTCTGTGCCAACCATGGCCCCTAGACTCTCTGCCAGCTCCTTCAGGGTTGTTGGGGACGAAGGCTGGCTCCACACCAACAGCACCTTATCTCCTGCTTTCACATCAAGGTCTGCCATGGCCTCCTGCAAACAGAGCAGCAATCAATTAATTCAATGTAATTTTTAATCGACCTAAAGAAACCACCATAGGTCACCGTCTCCGGTCTGACTCCTTCCAGACATGAGTTGTCTGAGTGGGTGGACATCCTGCTGATAACACAGCAGTGAGACAGGAGTTTTATTAGACCAGAGGAAGACGCGAAGCGGTAGGGTTTACTCAGCCCAAAATCTGTCAAAAGTTTTTTTTTTATTGCAGGTCAATTCAAAAAATGTATTGCTAATTTGCTACGTGAGACATATTTGATCTAAAATAAGTTTCGTTATGGCTAGGTTGTTACGAATGCACTGATATAAGTGGACGCATGTGTTATTTGGGCACCTTTTGATTGAAGTTGTGCCTGTTGTTCATACGCGTATCTGCCCTATCACTGTTTAGAATGGTATCACCTGATCTCGCCTGCCTTCCATCTCCGGGACCACCCATACACAAAAAATGTATGCACGCACGACTGTAAGTCGCTTTGGATAAAAGCGTCTGCTAAATGGCATATTATTATTATTATTATTATTTTTGAGGACATGTATTTCCATTGTTAGAGCAGTCACTCGACGATCTTGTCAATATAATAGATCATCTTTGACTAGACCACCCTGATAGCAGCAGTCACATGACCTGAGTGATTGCGAAACAGAAATAATACACAATGCTTTACTGATTTATGTTAGGATTTCACATTTTCAGTACTAGTTACAGCCAGCACCTTGCACCAGTTACACATACATCAGGATTAGTGTTAGTGTCTCTGTAGTTCTGTCTCTAGAGTCCAACCTCATAATAAACACACATGAAATCCGGAATATTCTATAACAGACTAGAAATCAAAAACGTTTCTGGCAAACCCAGTCAAACATACATCATCAACCATTCTAACCAACTTATGTTTTATAAATTATATTGGTCTGGTCGTCTCGTTGTGTAATTTTCTTTGTGACAACCAGCCAGCTAGTAACGTTAACGGCGTGACGTAGAGGTTTGCTAATGTTAACGCTAGCTAGTATAAGCTAAAACGTTCAAATCAAAATGTATGTTTTAGCTATGCAAATTCACAAAACATGTGTAGTAATTCCCCTTTGACTTTGAGACTTTCTGAACATTAAATAAGGCAAAACGGGTTTCGGTCAACGTTAGATGACCTGCTTGCGAACTTACCTCTCCCGTCAAAACAATTGCCTGGTTCAAAACAACTGGGAACTCGGAATTCTCTGACTTCAGTGCGTTCAAAAACAACTGGGAACTCGGAAAAAACGAGCTCCGACTGGGAAAAATCTTTTGAATGGTCATCCAACTCGGAATTCCAACTTGGAAACTGTGGCTTCTTTATAAAGTTCCGACCTGAAGGTCACTGACGTCATGATTTGACCGCGTTTTTTTCCGAGTTCCCAGTTGTTTTGAACGCGGAAAATGACATACCTTAGGTGCTGCTAAAAGAGAGTCGCGTAAATATGACGCGTCCGATGTCTACAAAAAACTGTTATCAGCTGGATATGGCGGCGTTGCTACAAGGACTACGAGTTGGAAGGGCCCTTCGAGGTCTTGGTAGCGGTGAGCCAAGACTTGCTAGTTGGTCTTAGTCTCTAGACATTAGCTCAGGAACTTGTTTTTGGTAATTGTGTAGATTGATTTATGTCCTTCCAACTGGTCCCGTGTAGCTCAGTTGGTAGAGCATGGCGCTTGCAACGCCAGGATTGTGGATTCGATTCCCACGGGGGACCAGTATGAAAAAAAAAATTATGCACTCACTAACTGTAAGTCGCTCTAGATAAGAGCATCTGCTAAATGACTAAAATGTAAATAGCAAGAGCGCTTGCTAACTAGCCAACCAATGATGTCATTGAAGGACAGAATTAGGTAACATAACGTTGGCTAGCTACTAATTGCAAGTTAAATCTCAACGCAAGAAAGTATTTAGTTCACAACTGCAAGTGTTAAACTCGTCATTGCAATAAACATAGCTAGGTAATATGCAATAATTAACCACTTAAATTGTGAGAGGGTGTCGAGTCAGCTTGTGTGTTTTCACAAACTACATAGGGACTCTTCTCTCCTCCCCCACGCTGAGGTGATATGAGATTTGTACTATCAACATTTTGAAAAAGTATTATGGGACTTTTGAGACATTATTTGCCAACTATACTGACCAAAAATATAAACGCAACATGTAAAGTGTTGGTCCCACGTTTCATGAGCTGAAATAAAAGATCCCAGACCTTTTTCATTCGCACATAGCTTTTCTCTAAAATGTTGTGCACGAATTTGTTTACATCCCTGTTAGTGAGCATTTCTCCGTTGCCAAGATCTAATCAATCCACCTAACAGGTGTGGCATATCAAGAAGCTGATTAAACGGCATGATCGTTACACAGGTGCACATACATTTACATTTACAGTCTCCCGAGTGGGTGCATTCCCCTTATAGCCAGTGGGATAACCACTTTACAATATGTATTTTTTTTTCTTTGGGGTGGGGTAGAAGGATTACTTTATCCTATCCCAGGTATTCCTTAAAGAGGTGGGGTTGTCTCCGGAAGGTGGTGAGTGACTCCGCTGTCCTGGCGTCGTGAGGGAGCTTGTTCCACCATTGGGGTGCCAGAGCAGCGAACAGTTTTGACTGGGCTGAGCGGGAACTGTGCTTCCGCAGAGGTAGGGGGGCCAGCAGGCCAGAGGTGGATGAAAGCAATGCCCTCGTTTGGGTGTAGGGACTGATCAGAGCCTGAAGGTACGGAGGTGCCGTTCCCCTCACAGCTCCGTAGGCAAGCACCATGGTCTTGTAGCAGATGCGAGCTTCAACTGGAAGCCAGTGGAGTGTGCGGAGGAGCGGGGTGACGTGAGAGAACGTGTGCTGGGGACAAAAGGCCACTCAAATATACAGTTGTCACAACACAATGCCACCGACGTCTCAAGTTTTGCAGGAGGGTGCAATTGGCATGCTGACAGCAGGAATGTCCACCAGAGCTGTTGCCAGAGAATGTAATATTAATTTCTCTACCATAAGCCACTTCCAACGTTGTTTTAGAGAATTTGGCAGTACGTCCAACCGCAGACCACATGTATGGTGTCGTGTGGGTGAGCGGTTTGCTGATGTCAACGTTGTGAACAGAGTGCCCGATGGTGGCAGTGGGTTTATGGTATGGACAGGCATAAGTTACGGACAACGAACACGGTTGTATTTTATCGATGGCAATGTGAATGCAGAGATACCTTGACGAGATCATGAGGCCCATTGTCGTGCCATTAATCCGCCGCCATCACCATGTTTCAGCATGCAATGTAATGTCACGTAATGCACGGCCATGTCGCAAGGATCTGTACACAATTCCTGGAAGCTGAAAATGTCCCAGTTTTTCCATGGCCTGCATACGCACCAGACATGTCACCCATTGAGCATGTTTGGGATGCTCTGGATTGACGTGTACGACAACGTTACAGTTCACGCCAATATCCAGCAACTTCGCACAGCCATTGAAGAGGAGTGGGACAACATTCCACAGGCCACAATCAACAGCCTGATCAACTCTATGCGAAGGAGATGTCGCGCTTCTTGAGGCAAATGGTGGTCACACCAGATACTGACAGGTTTTCTGATCCACGCCCTTACATTTTTTTTGAAGGTATCTGTGACCTATAGATGCATATCTGTATTCCCAGTCATGTGAAATCCATAGATTAGTGCTTAATTTATTTATTTAAATTGACTGATTTGCTTATATGAACTGTAACTCAGTAAAATATTTGAAATTGTTGCATTTATATTTTTGTTCAGTATAAGTTAGGCTAATACATGTGCTCAGGACACAGGATGCAACGTTTCAGTATGAACATCATTAAATCATCATTCTCTGATTATTTATTCTAGTGGTAGTTCCAAAAACATCCAGTCCCCAGTGTGATGGCCTGAGACGAGGCTTGCATTGTGCTGCACTTCGGCTTCAGGAGGACAAGTCCATCCCAGTCCCTCCATCCTCCACCTCTGCTGCATCCTCAACTACAACCTTCCACGAGCATTACCAAGCTCACCCATCTGAACATGACACAGCCACATCAACGCAGGAAGCTGCTGCACCTGAGGCTGTTGCTGAGGAGGCTCCCCAGCCCAACACCAGGTTAGGATGATACCGCAAACTGACACTTACACACCTTACCAATGCATAACATTACCATACCATGTTGTGGCATTGCTGTTAATTTTGGACACCCAGAACTAAAATCTTTAGTGTGTCAGATGCTTGAATAAGTTCTAGGGGGAGACATGTTATAAAATGTACTAACGAGATTAGCGAAATCTCCACCCCTCTAAACGGTAACTCTCAGCCAGTTTCTGGCAAGTCTTTGGGCCAAATGTACACTCCACACCTGAAAAAATTGTGATTTGTCCAAATGATCAGTGAAGAAAAATCTGCGTACCATAACAAAGTTCCAATTGACAGATGCTACTACCATTTGTTACGTGCATCTGTCCGCGAGAGATTACATTGCTACTGGAACAACATAGTAATTTTGTTCTTAAGATACTTCTGACGTGTGTATGCCAACCGTCTATGCTGTGTTCTCTCTGTGATGGTGCAGTTATGCAGGCCAGAGTGGAGAACAAGGAGAAAATTATGAAACAGAGGAGCAACTGCAAGCGCGCATCCTTAACGCTGCGCTGGACTTTGTCCCACTACATGGTTGGACTGTTGAGGCCATTTCAGCAGGAGCTGAGGTGAGTGAGTCTAGGGAAGTTGGATTCACTGTAATTGTGTGGATGGAGAGGTTGGAGAGTTAAAGGTAATGTGACTAAATATGATTGTTGCTTTCCTATTACTGTTTTCCTCTGAGCAGACCCTGGGCCTCTCAGCAGCCTCCAGTGGAATGTTCCAGAATGGGGCAGGGGACCTGGTCCTGCACTTCATCGCTCAGTCCAATACCCAGCTAACAGAGCAACTGGCAGAGCATCACAATCAGGTCCAACTTGGTCAAGCAGAGTATGTTCCCTCACTCTCAAATTAGCAGGTGGAAGAATTATATTGCACTTGTACTGTGCAGTTAGGATTTAAACATGTATGCGATTGTTAATGGTGTGTGTGTGAGCATGTGTTAACCACAGTATTTCTTGCAGACCAAAGAAAACTGCTGAGTTTCTTAGGGATGCCGTGGAAATCAGATTGAGGATGTTGACCCCATACATTGATAATTGGCCACAGGTATCTTGCACACAACACAGGATAACAATTGGGCCCTATGTGCCCTTGACCTTAAACACGTGACAGTTAATCCCTTCACCTTGAACCAGTTCAAGCTACTCCTTGGTATAAGGTAGCCTAATCTTGTAACGTCTTCTTTACACACTAATAGAGGCAACCATTTATTACACCTGTACACCACAGGAGGTTGGTGGCACCTTAATTGGGTAGAACTGGCTCGTGATAATGGTTGGAGCGGAATAAGTGGAATGGTATCAAACATGGTTTCCATGTGTTTGATGCCATTCCATTTGCTCCGTTCCAGCCATTATTATGAGCCGTTCTCCCTTCAGCAGCCTCCTGTGCTGTGCACAAATGTGTCATACAGCTTACTTAGAAGAAATGTATCACTGCCATCCACATTCTTAGTCTCTCCCACTTATATTAAAAACATTTATTACACTCGGTAACAAAGATCTGTTTTTTTCTGCTGATTTAAAGTATATCTTCCTTTCTCCAGGCTATGAGTATTCTGTTTCTGCCACACAACATTGCAGACAGTCTGAAGCACCTCTCCACCCTGGTAGATGATATCTGGTACTATGCTGGAGACCGCTCCACAGATGTGAGTCGATCCCCTCAGCCTAAGTACATCTCTCCCCATGTCTTCCTCACCCCCTTTCATCATGCACCTCATACTATCTGGCCTGCCTCTGCAAAGGTTACTACTCACCACCTCTCCTCACTGCACTCTCCCTGTCCCTCTCACTTTTAACTCTGTTTACTCCTTTAATCCATCTCCTATGCTCTATAATATCCCTCTTTTATATGTGGGTGCTACTGACATTATTTGTTAATCTGCCTAATACAAATACTTATATTTCCCTCTTGATTAAGGTTTTGGTATAGCCTGTCAACAACCACTATGCTGTATCTGTCTATCAAAATCATTTTTGTTCAGTTTTCCCTCTGTTCCCATCTCAGTTGAACTGGTATACGAAACGGGCTGCACTGACAGGGATCTATAACACCACAGAGCTGGTGATGGTACAGGACTCCTCAGAAGACTTCCAGGACACCTGGAACTTCCTTGACAACCGCATTCAGGATATTGTCAACATGGCCGGCGCCGCCAAACAGGTACCATTTCCTCAGTCTGTGTATAGTCCCTTAAATTAGGTAAAAGGTCACCAGTAATAAAATGTATAAATCATTAGAAAGACCTCACTAGTATACAACCTATATTAAGGGAACTCAATACGTGTAATTGAAATCTCTTTTGCTATTGTGACCTGTAGGCGGCATCCACAGGAGAAGCAGTGGTGCAGGGGCTTATGGGAGCTGCTGTTACGGTGAGGATGCTAGAGAGAATACGCATGTTTGAGATGCACAGAATAAAGGATTATTATAACAAATTGACAGCTTAAACGCTTCTCTAGGCATTGTGAAGATCTGTTGTATCTGTGTCTTGAATACGCACAGCAGCATTGCTTGTAACCTTGGGAGGCTTTTTTTCAAAATTCTACATTGTTTAAATGATAATACCAGGCACTGTATTTGTTTAGTTCCAATTGTATTTTGTGTGTTTAGTAGTGACTGGAGATTTCTCTATTTTTCAGCTGAAGAATCTAACCGGACTTAACCAGAGACGGTGAAACAAGATGGCTATTTCTGTTCCACCATCCCCTCGGATCTCTGCCAGTCAGCAGTTTGTTTAAAACGGTTTTCCCTCATGCACGCTCATATCCCTTATTCCTTTTGTATAAAGGACACAAAAAGTGATTGTATTTGAAACATTTTTGTTCGGCTCCATTGAGAGTTCTTAAATAAATTACATATTATTTACAACAGAACAGTGTGATTTTTTTTCCTCCAGTTATTGATTTAGGATGAGGACAAAGCATAATTGGAATGTGTCAACTAAGAAACAGATCTAGATTAGAGATATCCTGTGTTTATTAACACCTAGCCATAGTTCCTTACAGTGAACAACACTGCATAGATTTTCTTGGTGCAAAAAAAAAAAAAATCGTTTGAAACATATTTCTAGACGTCACGGGGGTGTGACCCGGATGTTAAAAAGAACCCGCCCACCACAACTGTGACCCCATCAGACTTTATGAATTTATTTTGGCCAATGAGTGGTAAGCAATTTGAGGACCTCCGGGTGGCGTTGTTTTCTTTAATACACCGACAGGACTAGCATCTGGTTTGCAAACTTTACTGTATATTGCTTTTCTTATACGTTAACCATGCCGTATGCTAACCAGCCAATAGTGAAAATCACAGAACTGACGGATGAGAATGTTAAATTTGTCATTGAGAACACCGACCTGTCGTGAGTAACCATTAAACGGATTATCAAAAAGTTGTTAGCTAGCAAGCTTGCGAGAGGGTAGCCAATGAAGGTAGATAACGTTCTTGATAGGTAGCTAGTTAGCGCGCCTGCGATAAACTTGATAACCACAGCACGATGTTCATTTTTCAGTCGTTGTAACTAGATGTACGTGAATGAATAAGTAGCAATGGAAATTGAGACATGTGTAACTAACTAATTAGCTAGTTGGCTTTCAAGGATGGCGTAGCGAGGCTCAAACCAGCGACTCTCCTGCCTCTTACCTTTGGGGTCGTGGTGCTCGACGACATGGAGGGCTTGCTGTTAGATCATCTTATTACAAGAGACTGCTATTGCCTGAAGTTTCACATTCATTCTTTCACATGTGTCATCTGATTTACACAGGGTTGCGAATTCCATCCGACGTGTCTTTATGTCAGAGGTTGCAACAATAGGTAAGAAATAGTCTAATTAATCAGGCTGTACACAATTAATTGGTACTAGGATATACAGCCTGAAACGAATGCCTGCTAAATCGTGTAAATAAATGTTCCTTACAAGCCAGAAGTTGAATAAAATTACATTTAAACTTACTCTACCGGTTGTATGTGCGGTTTGTCATTCAGCTGTTAAAAATTGGCAATATGGTGTAATTGCAAACCGCAATTCTAGGCGTTTCTTGATGTGGGCGTTCCTTGATATCAGGTAACGCCAATTGGTGCCTGCCATTGGTCAGTTCCGGTGTTATGTGACTGGTTTCTCTACACAGATTATTTGTTTACATAGGTTAGGATAAATAACATGCAGATTAAAAACTGTAATATCTTATGTTTCACTGAGTCGTGACTGAACAAAGACATGGATAATATACAGTTGGCTGGTTTTTCCGTGCATCGGCAAGACAGAACAGACAAGGGGTGGCGGTCTGTGTCTTTGTCAAAAGTAGCTGGTGTGCGAAATTAAATATTAAGGAAGTCTTGAGGTTTTGCTCGCCTGAGGTAGAGTATCTCATGATAAACTGTAGACCAAGCATTTCGCTACACCCGCAATAACATCTGCTAAACACGTGTATGTGACAAATAAAATTTGATTTGATTTACCAAGAGTTTATCTATATTTTTCGTAGCTGTCTATTTACCACCACAAACCGATGCTGGCACTAAGACCTCACTCAAAATGCTCATCCAGAGGTGTGGCCGGGGACTTTAATGCAGGGAAACTTAAATCCGTTTTACATCATTTCAACCAGCATGTTACATGTGCAACCAGAGGGAAAAAAAACTCTAGACCACCTTTACTCCACACACAGAGACGCGTACAAAGCTCTCTCTCGCCTTCCATTTGGCAAGTCTGACCATAATTCTATTCTTCTGATTCCTGCTTACAAGCAAAAACTAAAGCAGGAAGTACCAGTGACTCGCTCAATACGGAAGTGGTCAGATGACGCAGATGCTAAACTACAGGACTGTTTTGCTAGCACTGACTGGAATATGTTCCGGGACTCATCCGATGGCATTAAGGAGTATACCACATCAGTCACCGGCTTCATCAATAAGTGCATCGACGACGATGTCCCCACAGTGACCATACGTACATACCCCAACCAGAAGCCATGGATTACAGGCAACATCCGCACTGAGCTAAAGGGTAGAGCTGCTGCTTTCAAGGAGCGGGACTCTAACCTGGACGCTGATATGAAATCCAGCTATGCCCTCAGACGAACCATCAAACAGGCAAAGCGTAAATACAGGACTAAGATTGAATCCTACTACACAGGCTCCGACGCTCGTTGTATGTGGCAGGGCTTGCAAACTACACTGCTCAAAAAAATTAAGGGAACACTAAAATAACACATCCTAGATCTGAATGAAATAATCTTATACTTTTTTCTTTACATAGTTGAATGTGCTGACAACAAAATCACACAAAAATTATCAATGGAAATCAAATTTATCAACCCATGGAGGTCTGGATTTGGAGTCACTCTCAAAATTAAAGTGGAAAACCACACTACAGGCTGATCCAACTTTGATGTAATGTCCTTAAAACAAGTCAAAATGAGGCTCAGTAGTGTCACGTGCCTGTATGACCTCCCTACAACGCCTGGGCATGCTCCTGATGAGGTGGTGGATGGTCTCCTGAGGGATCTCCTCCCAGACTTGGACTAAAGCATCCGCCAACTCCTGGACAGTCTGTGGTGCAACGTGGCATTGGTGGATGGAGCGAGACATGATGTCCCAGATGTGCTCAATTGGATTCAGGTCTGGGGAACGGGCGGGCCAGTCCATAGCATCAATGCCTTCCTCTTGCAGGAACTGCTGACACACTCCAGCCACATGAGGTCTAGCATTGTCTTGCATTAGGAGGAACCCAGGGCCAACCGCACCAGCATATGGTCTCACAAGGGGTCTGAGGATCTCATCTCGGTACCTAATGGCAGTCAGGCTACCTCTGGCGAGCACATGGAGGGCTGTGCGGGCCCCCAAAGAAATGCCACCCCACACCATGACTGACCCACCGCCAAACCAATCATGCTGGAGGATGTTGCAGGCAGCAGAACGTTCTCCACGGCGTCTCCAGACTCTGTCATGTCTGTCACATGTGCTCAGTGTGAACCTGCTTTCATCTGTGAAGAGCACAGGGCGCCAGTGGTGAATTTGCCAATCTTGGTGTTCTCTGGCAAATGCCAAACGTCCAGCACGGTGTTGGGCTGTAAGCTCAACCCCCACCTGTGGATGTCGGACCCTCATACCACCCTCATGGAGTCTGTTTCTGACTGTTTGAGCAGACACATGCACATTTGTGGCCTGCTGGAAGTCATTTTGCAGGGCTCTGGCAGTGCTCCTCCTGCTCCTCCTTGCACAAAGGCGGAGGTAGCGGTCCTGCTGCTGGGTTGTTGCCCTCCTACGGCCTCCTCCACGTCTCCTGATGTACTGGCCTGTCTCCTGGTAGCGCCTCCATGCTCTGGACACTACGCTGACAGACACAGAAAACCTTCTTGCCACAGCTCGCATTGATGTGCCATCTTGGATGAGCTGCACTACCTGAGCCACTTGTGTGGGTTGTAGACTCCGTCTCATGCTACCACTAGAGTGAAAGCACCGCCAGCATTCAAAAGTGACCAAAACATCAGCCAGGAAGCATAGGAACTGAGAAGTGGTCTGTGGTCACCACCTGCAGAACCAGTCCTTTATTGGGGGTGTCTTGCTAATTGCCTATAATTTCCACCTGTTGTCTATTCCATTTGCACAACAGCATGTGAAATGTATTGTCAATCAGTGTTGCTTCCTAAGTGGACAGTTTGATTTCACAGAAGTGTGATTGACTTGGAGTTACATTGTGTTGTTTAAGTGTTCCCTTTATTTTTTTGAGCAGTGTATTACAGACTACAAAGGGAAGCCCAGCCTGCGAGCTGCCCATTGACACAAGCCTACCAGACTAGCTAAACGACTTCTATGTGCGCTTCGAGGCAAGCAACACTGAAGCATGCATGAGAGCACCACCTGTTCCGGACGACTGGGTGATCACGCTCGCCGTAGCCGACGTGAGTAAGACCTTTAAACAGGTCAACATTCACAAGGCCGCAGGGCCAGACGGATTACCAGGACGTGTACTCTGAGCATGTGGTGCCAGGACAACAACCTCTCCCTCAACGTGATCAAGACAAAGGACATGATCGTGAACTACAGGAAAAGGAGGGCTGAGCACGCCCCCATTCTCATCGACGGGGCTGTAGTGGAGCAGGTTGAGAGCTTCAAGTTCCTTGGTGTCCACATCACCAACAAACTAGCATGGTCCAAACACGCCAAGACAGTCGTGAAGAGGGCACGACAACGCCTATTCCCCCTCAGGAGACTGAAAAGATTTGGCATGGGTCCTCAGATCCTCAAAAAGTTCTACAGCTGCACCATCGAGAGCATCCTGACTGGTTGCATCACCACCTGGTATCGGAACTGCTCGGCCTCCGACCGCAAGGCGCTACAGAGGGTAATGCCTACAGCCCAGTACATCACTGGAGCCAAGCTTCCTGCCATCCAGGACCTCTATATCAGGTGGTGTCAGAGGAAGGCCCTAAAAATTGCCAAAGACTCCAGCCACCCTAGTCATAGACTGTTCTCTCTGCTACCCCCCCCCCCTACTCGCTGTTTATTCCCCGCACATTGACTCGGTACCGGTACTCCCTGTATATAGCCTCGTTATTGTTATTTAATTGTTGCTCTTATTTTTTACTTTAGTTTATTTAGAAAATACTTTCTTACTCTGCATTGTTTAAGGGCTTGTAAGTAAGCATTTCATGGTAAGGTCTACACCTGTTGTATTTGGTAGGATAATTACTGGCGTGGCAGGCTTAGGAGAATGAGGTTAGGAAAAAGTTGGGGTTAGGCTTAGCTACAATGCTACAGTCAACAACTGATGTCCCTGAAGTAAAAGAAACATCCACGGACCAATAGCGAGCATCAATGGGTGTAACTTCACATCAAGAAAATCAGATATCAGAAAACGCCCCTAATTGCGGTCTGCAATTACACCCTTCTCGGAATTTGAGACAAAAATATCCACAGGAAAGTATTGTTTACACAACTTTTTAGAGGCAAATTACCGGCTCTCTAAAAAGTAGGGTAAACAATACATTCCTGTGGATATTTTATCTCAAATTATGAGCAGCTGAAGGACAAAACTGCACAGACAACCGGTAGAGTAAGTTTAAATGTAATTTTATTCAACATTCTGGCTTGTAAGGAACGTTTACATGGTTTTGCGGGCATTCGTGTCAGGCTGTATATACCAATTAATTGTGTATTACAGCCTGATTAATCAGACTAGGTAAGATACAGCATCACCTGTGCTTGTTCTCATCAGTGTTACTTAGAATCTCATGAACGTGTAGACATTTGTGTTGGTCATGTCCCCGCAATTATTAATATTTGCGGAAGTGTTCATGTCATTATGTCTCATTTCAGCTATTGATTGGATTCAAATTGATGCAAATTCTTCTGTGATCCACGACGAGTTTATCGCTCACAGAGTGGGTATGTAGCTAGTGTATTACATCATTTAGCAGACGCTCTTATCCAGAGCGTATTATACGATTCTACATTTTTTCTGTCCCTTGTATTCTCCTTTATAACAATATTGTACTGATCACTAAGTCTATGGTCACATTTTCAGGTCTTATCCCCCTTACCAGTGATGACGTTGTGGACAAGATGCAGTACTCCAGAGTAAGCATTTGGACACCTGATGAAGACCAGACAATGGCTGAAAGTTACATTGCCAGCCATGCTCACTTGAAGATAAAACCACTAATGCTTTGCCCCTCTATTCCCATCTACCATAGGACTGTACATGTGACGATTTCTGCCCAGAATGCTCTGTTGAACTGACACTGGACGTTCGCTGCACAGAAGACCAGACCCGCCATGTGACCTCACGAGACCTGCTGTCCAACCACCCTCGAGTCATTCCTGTGAGTGAGCTTCCATTCAACAATAATTCACATACAGATTTTCCTCCACTTATTATTTTGTTCAGAAGTGAGTTGACTTATGTGATCTTCAGGTGACCTCCAAGAGTCGAGACAATGATCCCAATGACTATGTTGAACAGGATGGTAGGCTGCTCTTTCCCATGGTTTTCTATTAAAATATTTTATTAGAAATATTTGGTCTCTTACATGCATTGCTGCTCGCGTTTATAATTCTACCCTCCTCCTCATCTTGGCTCTGCCTCCTTCCTCTCGTCAGACATTTTGCTGGTGAAGCTTCGGAAGGGTCAGGAGCTGCGTCTCAGAGCTTATGCCAAGAAAGGCTTTGGCAAGGAGCATGCCAAGTGGAACCCTACAGCAGGGGTGTCCTTTGAGTATGACCCAGACAATGCACTGAGGCACACTGTGTACCCACGGCCAGAGGAATGGTGTGTTACATTTTAATGTTCTTAAGGGAGACACATGACAGTATTCGGTGAGGGAGAGTGTTACTGTGAATTGACCCTGTTATTCTCGGTCTCAGGCCAAAGAGTGAATACTCAGAGATTGAGGAGGATGAGGTGCAAGCACCCTTTGACCCCAATGGCAAACCTGAGCGGTGAGTATCAGTTAATTGGAGTCTAAATGGTTCTTTACAAGTCAGTACCAATGTAATCAATGCAGTCTGTTATGGAGCATTTATTGTGTGCATCATCAGTGTCAACTGTCCATTCCTATGATGATGACAATAACTGTGTGATACAGGTTTTGATGGTGTTAAAACAGTATGTGATGACAAAGATGGTGAATAATGATCAGTAGGAAAGATGGCAGAGACCTGTTAATTTCTGTTGTGGCACAAACTTTTGCAGGTTCTATTACAACGTGGAGACATGTGGCTCACTGCGACCGGAGACCATCGTCATGTCTGCTCTGGCAGTGCTGAAAAAGAAACTGAGTGATTTACAGACCCAGCTGAGCCACGAAATCCAGAGTGATGTCCTCACAATCAACTAAGACCTGCAGTTTTAGCCAGTTCTACACCGCTCACAGAGATCTGAAGCAGACCCAGTTGCAAATCATGAACTTTTTTGATGGTGGCAAATGTGTGATATAGGCAGGAGAAAAGTTGATCCAGCCAAGAGCTCACATACTGATATCATCCGTTGTTTCTACATCTGCCATATTGTTTTGTCTTTTCTCTTCATTCTCTGATATATTTGTATTTTTCCGCTTCGTAGAAGTTGTTCGCAGGAGAATTCCTTGTTTTGAATTGTTTATTTTGTGTACTGAAAAACATTTTTTTAAACAATAAATCCCAGTTTTCATCCAGCTTGAAAGTGATTGCCTTTTAATCTAAACAAGGTGGCAAATTAGAGCATAGGTGAGCAGTCACTGTGACTTGGGGATATGCAGCCTACTAATGGTCCCAAGGTGTCACCGCATCAATGTTTGAAGATAAGAGAAACCTACAGCATCACAAGGGTGTCTTGAGAACACCCTTGTCCTCCTCACAGGTTGTAGATGGGGGTGGGGCCACGGCAGCTCCCGCTGCTCATGAGAAGAGTAAGAACGATACGTGCTTTCACGTCAGAGTTTCCAAACGTCTCCAATAACACCAGAAAAAGTCGCTAGATTTGTCGCTAGTCGCTTTTTTGAAAATGTGTCGCTAGAGGGGTCTGAATACTCACAAAATATAGCGACAAAGTCGCTAAATTGGCAACACTGCCCCCTGCATGGCGGCGCGTTGATATTTTGGGGATAATCTCAATCGCATTATCCTTGCGTCCTTTCTCCACGCCTCCTCAAAACCCATTGGAGGAGAAGGTCAGAGGGGCGGGCGCTCTGGCTTTCCCATCCAATGGGTTTTGAAAAGCAGGCGAGGAGAGGGGATGCGAGGAGTATGCAATTGAGATTCTCCCATACTGGCCCCCCGTGGGAAACGAACCCACAACCCTGGCGTTGCAAGAGCCATGCTCTACCAACTGAGCTACAGGGGACATACAGTGAGTACATGACACATACACACACACGATTAGCAATTCATGTGTTTTATTTTTCTCTCTTTTGAACAGACATGGCTTCTTAATTGATTTGAGGAAAGTCTTGGAGCACCTTATGAAGGACAATTATAACTGGCCATCTGTCAACCTGATACTGGGTGAGGCTTTCTCATCACTGCACTATTGTCAGCTTTGATATATAGTACCCTACCTCAACCAACTGCACAATGAATATACTGTTAATGAATATGAGTAATAAACTCACTCATCCTTCATGCTTCTCTCACCCTTGCAGCTGCCAATATGTTTGCTATTGCTACTCTTCTACTTGAGAGGTGTCTGGATAAGGTGAGACAAGTCTACCCCTACTTTTCAAATAGGAGAGGCTCAGCTATGTGAACTGTCTCACAAAGGTTGATGTATGTGTTGATTCTAGGGAACACTATCCCCCATTGCAGGGCATTGTTTACACCTGGGGCACATGGGATAACTTACACTTTTCCTGCTGTCACCATTCTATATGATTCTTCAAGATCAACAGGTAAATACCCCAAAAATGATCTGCACAGATATTGACCTGCACCTGAAATTCCAGGTTGTTATGGCTCAGTTGCTATAAATCAGATATAGCTTTATGTGAATTTGCACCTCAACTTGAGATGATGACTCACCCTGTCTGGTCAGACTGTTTGACTGTCTACCCATTAGGAGGAGCATACTTCTCTCTCATGGACCTACACTGTTCTTGGGCTCAAGCTTTATTCTTACCAAGAAACCAACAGTTGGTGTCGTCAGGGGTCGGTTTCATCTCCAGTTATGTCAGTTGGAACCAGTTAGTTTTTTAGTTAGTGGGTGCAGTAGTCCCCTCCTGTACTTCCTGTTCAACCATGACTGCGTGGCCACGCACGCCTCCAACTCAATCATCAAGTTTGCAGATGACACAACAGTAGTAGACCTGATTACCAACAATGACGAGACAGCCTACAGGGAGAAGGTGAGGGCCCTGGCGGAGTGGTGCCAGGAAAATAACCTGTCCCTCAACATCAACAAAATGAAGGAGCTGATCGTGGACTTCAGGAGACAGCAGTGGAGCATCCACATCGACGGGGCCGCAGTGGAGAAGGTAAAAATCTTTCCTCGGCGTACACATCACTGACAATCTGAAATGGTCCATCCACACAGATAGTGTAGTGAAGAAGGCGCAACAGCGCCTCTTCAACCTCAGGAGGCTGAAGAAATTTGTCTTGGCCCCTAAGACCCTCACAAACTTTTACAGATGCACCATGGAGAGCATCCTGTCAGGCTGTATCACCGCCTGGTACGGCAACTGCACCACCCGCAACCGCAGGGCTCTCCAGAGGGTGGTGCGGTCTGCACAACGCATCACCGGGGGGCACACTGCCTGCCCTCCAGGACACCTATAGCACCCGATGTCACAGGAAGGCCAAAAAGATCATTAAGGACATCAACCACCCGAGGCACGGCCTGTTCACCCTGCTATCATCCAGAAGGTGAGGTCAGTACAGGTGCATCAAAGCTGGGACCGAGAGACTTGAAAAACAGCTTCAATCTCAAGGCCATCACACTGTTAAATAGCCATCACTAGCTGGCCTCCACCCAGTACCCTGCCCTGAACTTAGTCACTGTCACTAGCCGGCTACCACCCGGTTACTCAACTCTGCACCTTGAGGCTGCTGCCCTATGTATATAGACATGGAATCACTGGTCACTTTAATAATGTTTACATACTGTTTTACTAATTTCTTATGTATATACTGTATTCTAGTCAATGCCATCCTATTTAACTATTGCTGTATACAGTATATACTATACTATCCTACGTATTCTACAGATATACTAAATATTCAATCCACATACTGTCCATAATGTCTATAATGTCAATATACAGTTGGGAAAAAAAGTATTTAGTCAGCCACCAATTGTGCAAGTTCTCCCACTTAAAAAGATGAGAGAGGCCTGTAATTTTCATCATAGGTACACGTCAACTATGACAGACAAATTGAGAAAAAAAAATCCAGAAAATCACATTGTAGGATTTTTTATGAATTTATTTGCAAATTATGGTGGAAAATAAGTATTTGGTCACCTACAAACAAGCAAGATTTCTGGCTCTCACAGACCTGTAACTTCTTCTTTAAGAGGCTCCTCTGTCCTCCACTCGTTACCTGTATTAATGGCACCTGTTTGAACTTGTTATCAGTATAAAAGACACCTGTCCACAACCTCAAACAGTCACACTCCAAACTCCACTATGGCCAAGACCAAAGAGCTGTCAAAGGACGCCAGAAACAAAATTGTAGACCTGCACCAGGCTGGGAAGACTGAATCTGCAATAGGTAAGCAGCTTGGTTTGAAGAAATCAACTGTGGGAGCAATTATTAGGAAATGGAAGACATACAAGACCACTGATAATCTCCCTCGATCTGGGGCTCCACGCAAGATCTCACCCCGTGGGGTCAAAATGATCACAAGAACGGTGAGCAAAAATCCCAGAACCACACGGGGGGACCTAGTGAATGACCTGCAGAGAGCTGGGACCAAAGTAACAAAGCCTACCATCAGTAACACACTACGCCGCCAGGGACTCAAATTCTGCAGTGCAAGACGTGTCCCCCTGCTTAAGCCAGTACATGTCCAGGCCCATCTGAAGTTTGCTAGAGTGCATTTGGATGATCCAGAAGAGGATTGGGAGAATGTCATATGGTCAGATGAAACCAAAATATAACTTTTTGGTAAAAACTCAACTCGTCGTGTTTGGAGGACAAAGAATGCTGAGTTGCATCCAAAGAACACCATACCTACTGTGAAGCATGGGGGGTGGAAACATCATGCTTTGGGGCTGTTTTTCTGCAAAGGGACCAGGACGACTGATCCGTGTAAAGGAAAGAATGAATGGGGCCATGTATCGTGAGATTTTGAGTGAAAACCTCCTTCCATCAGCAAGGGCATTGAAGATGAAACGTGGCTGGGTCTTTCAGCATGACAATGATCCCAAACACACCGCCCGGGCAACGAAGGAGTGGCTTCGTAAGAAGCATTTCAAGGTCCTGGAGTGGCCTAGCCAGTCTCCAGATCTCAACCCCATAGAAAATCTTTGGAGGGAGTTGAAAGTCCGTGTTGCCCAGCTACAGCCCCAAAACATCACTGCTCTAGAGGAGATCTGCATGGAGGAATGGGCCAAAATACCAGCAACAGTGTGTGAAAACCTTGTGAAGACTTACAGAAAACGTTTGACCTGTGTCATTGCCAACAAAGGGTATATAACAAAGTATTGAGAAACTTTTGTTATTGACCAAATACTTATTTTCCACCATAATTTGCAAATAAATTCATTAAAAATCCTATAATGTGATTTTCTGGATTTTCTTTTCTCATTTTGTCTGTCATAGTTGACGTGTACCTATGATGAAAATTACAGGCCCCTCTCATCTTTTTAAGTGGGAGAACTTGCACAATTGGTGGCTGACTAAATACTTTTTTTCCCCACTGTACATCCCAGCACATATATATATATTTATACTCCGGACTCCGACATTGCTCGTCCTAATATTTATATATTTCTTAATTCCATTCTTATAATTTTAGATCTGTGTGTATTGTTGTGAATTGTTAAGATATTACTGCACTGCTGGAGCTAGGAACACAAGCATTTCCCTACACCCGCAATAACATTTGCTAAATATGTGTATGCGACCAATACAATTTGATTGATGTATTAACATTTTGTTTGTTTTGTTGTGCCTTGCAGTATGTCATTGCTCTGCCCTTGCACAACTGTCATCTAGGGATCTTCCTCATGAGGATCTTTAAGGTGAGTGACACTGAATTACCATACAGTATAGGTCTATATGTGTTCATGCAGTTTGTGTGAACATTCATGTTAACACCCCCTTCTCTTTCCCTGTCCCAGCTCCTGGTAGCTGTTTATCTTGGTCACTATTTCAGGGGTAACTATGGCAGTGGGCTGGTGTGGCTGTGCTTGCTACTCGGTCCTCCCCTGGCTGTGATGACCTATTTCCATGACCACTACATGAGTCACCATGGCCAACATCCTCCTGGACTGTCCGCTGCTGACTGTTTGTCATGATCTCTCCCTTATACTGACTTTGGATAGGCTCTAGCACTTTTTGATATCTTTGAAAGACTACTGTCCAGTTCAGCATTCGTCCATTTGTAGGGAGTAATCACAGATAGAATTTGTTTTCTAATTTTTGTTGAAAGACCAAATAAATCTACACCTTCACAGCTATTCATAATTCTTTTTAATTTGAATCTTTGGAGCCTATGTCCTGTCATTATGTGACTCAATCACACATAAAAGATAGGGCTGCTTATTCACTGTTTATCAACATATGGTTTTGTTCACAAGTCACCCAACATTTACTGTAAGCTTATGGATCATAGCCAACCTTTTTCAGACTACTGGTAACTAACTGCCTGGTGAAAACTATTGGGAAACCACACCATGTTGAGTTCAAGCACAGTGTGAAATATACAGTATAGCTTCCAATTGAATTGTGTTGTTACTTTTTACTGGGCAACCACACCATGTTGAATTCACACACAGTGTGAACAGAGTGAAATACAGTATATAGCTGAATTGTACTTAATACTTTGGCAAGCTTATAAAGCTATAAGAAATGTGATAGTTGTGATGTGCTGGCCCTCTTACCGAGATTTAATAAACTGTTTGGACTTTCTAGGAAGAAATATACTTAAGTATTTAACATATTTTATGAAGATAATTTCTATTGTATTTATATATTGTTTTGACTTTATTTCAGATAGTTTGTGTATTTGATATTATCTTTCCAGCACTTAAAATGTTCTCCTTTTTGTCACATATAGGTTTGCCGGTAAAGGGGGGCAAATGTACTTTTAAATAAACATGCATTGTTATCTTTGGTTTATTATAGCGGTCAAATTACTGTACCTGTATTTGCATGTTGTGAACCACAATTCATCGCGCCAGCGTTTTACTATGAATCACGTGACCCCGTCATTGAGGCAGGCGGAAATGAAAGTTAACCAGCAAGCGGTACCAGAGGACCACAGCTGAAAAAGGTATTTATGAGAAAATAAACGAAATACATTGCCAGCAATGTCAAGTAAAATAGTGTTGTAGAAAACATATCTTAAATAGTACGCATTTATCTAACTACGTTTACGAGAAAATGTGGCTGTCATGTCCTTATGCCTACACAAAGCTGTTGGCTAGCATTAAAATAGCTCACCATCTTCCGTGTTTTGTTTTTGTGCGCAGGGTATTTAAATAAGGAGGCAATGAGCCAATTTGAGGTTTTGATGTGTACAGTTAATCGATGTAAATTGAGCTAGTAGTTAGCAGCAAATGCGATGTCTCACCCTGTGCATCTTACACGCAGTAAATGTTGAGTAAATGTTTGTTGGGATGACACCAAAGATGGTGGATAAATGAGGATAGTTCACACCGTTCGTTTACCATTGAAAAAATGGTCAGTGTTCCTGTCTACTTAAGGGGGTGGCCCTCCCATAGACACCAATGCGATAACAGCTGTGTCTGGTCTACGTAGTTCATTGTAATGACTGTAGGATAATTTGACTTCCATTGAAACAGAACAAATGAGGGAGTGGGATGTCTCGCATCCTCTTCCGTCTCTGATAACACTGCTTAGCTAGCTTGCTAACGATAGCTAGCTACAGGCTAATCATTAACCATCGTTTAGCTAGCTAATGTTCTTTCACCATCATCAGTGGTTAAAGGTGCAATATGCAGAAATCGCTCAGCCTTTCCTGGTTGCTGAAATTCAAATAGTTCGCCTAATTTCAGTTATGTGACAAACCAAGCAGTGTAGAGAATCATTGTACCATCTAAATCATTGTAAAATATATTCTCAATAACCAAAAAAATTGCTGGTGTACAAAACCTAAAGTAAAAGAAGCAAAAACGAAATTTAAGAACGGCAAGCATAGAAATAGCCACATAGAACAGATCTACCGCTTCTTAGACTTGCTTTCAATGAGAATGACATATCTATAACTATGTGAGTTTGGTCAGGCCGCCCAAAAAGTGACATGTTGCAGCTTTAAATTGCAGGGTGATTCACAAGGACTTGGCAACGATCCAAGTTATTGGCTAAGAGATATCAAACCTTATCAGACTAGCCCTGCACTTATGTATGTGATAGCTAACTAGTTAACGGTTAGCCAGCAGATCTGACCTGCTTGCTTACAGCTGCACTAGGGTCAGACAGGCTTCCTGTGTAGATTAAGACACAGCATAGCTGGCGTGAGATATGTCTTGGAAAACATACCTCAATCCAGGGAGGAGAAATGCATTGTACTCCGATTATGTCCCATAATCCCAATTTTTACACCGGCTCCGTGGTGTCTTAATCTACACAGGAAGTCTGTCCCTAGTGCAGCTGTAAGCAAGTGGATCGGATCTGCTGGCTTGTTAACAGTTTTGTTATAATAATAATAATATGCCATTTAGCAGACGCTTTTATCCAAAGCGACTTACAGTCATGCGTGCATACATTTTTGTGTATGGGTGGTCCCGGGGATCGAACCCACTACCTTGGCGTTACAAGCGCCGTGCTCTACCAGCTTGTTAGCTAGCTACAGTCATTTTTTGGGGGTAACATTTATGCTGGACCGAAGATGTCTATTGTAGGACGTGATAACACCCAGATATGACTTGAAAGTCGAAACTATTCAAGCTATTAATGTCTCCTATGACTATTTCATAGAGCAGGGGTTCCCAAACTTTTTCACTCAGGCCCCCCTTCCAGAATTGGGGAACATCCCGTGCCCCACGTGCGCCCCGCGTTTATTTCTATGGGCACAAGCACTGTTCATGACACAAACTGTTCACACCCCTCTTGTTGGCTGAGAGAAAATGTTGCAGGTTTAAAGCTTATTTCCTGCAATTCTGCACATTTTGTCATGGGGTGCAGAGAAAATTTTGCTGTTTTAAAGAGAATTTTCTTGCAATTCTATAAATTTGCCATGTATTCATGTGATACTTGAGTGACTCGAACATTACTACAAAATCTATGGGCTAAAAAACCTAGCTAAAAAACATTAGCTGACATGGGCTAGTTGATCTGGGTATTTCTGACAAGTTCTAAATATCTCTCTAAAGTATGCAATGACTGACATAATAAGGGAAACTGATGACGCACTACCCAATTTCGAAATTGCACTGTGTGCATTTTACTATTACAACTTTCAAGAAAGCCAGACTGATAAGTGTTCAATTGGGTTGAGAGCTGGTGACTGAGACGGCCATGGCATATGGTTTACATCGTTTTCATGCTCATCAAACCATTCAGTGACCACTCGTGCCCTGTGGATGAAAGCATTGTCATCCTATGGGGACATAGCCATGGTAGTAAACATTGTTTTTTATACATAAACCTAACCATGTTAATTGCTTAATTAACTCAGGAACCACACCTGTGTGAAAGCACCTGCTTTCAATATCCCTCATTTACTCAAGTGTTTCCATTATTTTGGTAGTTACCTGTAGCTATTGTATGATCATTTGGCTGTAGTGTAGATGGCATTGGTGAGTGGCATTGGCATGATATTGCTGGCCAAGTCATGTCTGTTGTAAGGATTCATGAGACTTGCTATTTTACTAAATGTATGTACAGTGCTTTCGAAAGTATTCAGACCCCTTGACTTTTTCCACATTTTGTTACGTTACAGCCTTATTCTAAAATATATTAAATTGTTATTTTTCCTCATCAATCTACACACTACCCCATAATGACAAAGCAAAAACAGTTTTTTTAGAAATGTTTGCAAATTTTAAAAAAATAAAAACGGAAATATCACATTTACATAAGTATTCAGACCCTTTATTCAGTACTTTTTTGAAGCACCTTTGGCAGCGATTACAGCCTCGAGTCTTCTTGGGTATGACGCTACAAGCTTGGCACACCTGTATTTGGGGAGTTTCTCCCATTCTTCTCTGCAGATCCTCTCAAGCTCTGTCAGGTTGGATGGGGAGCGTCGCTGCACACCTATTTTCAGGTCTCTCCAGAGATGTTCGATCGGGATACAAGTCCAGGCTCTGGCTGGGCCACTCAAGGACATTCAGAGACTTATCCAGAAGCCACTCCTGCATTTTCTTGGCTGTGTGCTTAGGGTCCTGAACTTTCGCCCCAGTCTGAGGTCCTGAGCGCTCTGGAGCAGGTTTTCATCAAGGATCTCTCTGTACTTTGCGCCGTTCATCTTTCCCTCGATCCTGACTAGTCTCCCAGTCCCTGCTGCTGAAAAACATCCCCACAGCATGATGCTGCCACCACCATGCTTCACCGGTTTCCTCCAGACGTGACGCTCGGCATTTAAGCCAAAGAGTTCAATATTGGTTTCATCAGACCAGACAATCTTGTTTCTCATGGTCTGAGAGTCCTTTAGAAGAGTCTTAGTGGTTCCAAACTTCTTCCATTTCAGAATGGTTGAGGCCACTGTGTTCTTGGAGACGTTCAATGCTGCAGACATTTTTTGGTACCCTTCCCCAGATCTATGCCTCGACACAATCCTGTCTCGGAGCTCTACAGATAATTCCTTCGACCTCATGGCTTGGTTTTTGCTCTGACATGCACTGTCAACTATGGGACCTTATATAGACAGGTGTGTGCCTTTCCAAATAATCTCCAATCAATAGAATTTACCACAGGTGGACTCCAATTAAGTTGTAGAAACATCTCAAGGATGATAGATGGAAACAGGATGCACCTGAGCTCAATTTTGAGTCTCATAGCAACGGTTCTGAATACTTATGTAAGTAAGTTATTTCAGTTTTTTATTTGTAATACATTTGCTAAAAGAAATAACCTGTTTTCGCTTTGTCATTATGGGGTATTGTGTGTAGATTGATGAGGATTTTGTTTAATTTAATCCATTTCAGAATAAGGCTGTAATGTAACAAAAAGTGGGAAAAGTCAAGGGGTCTGAATACTTTCCGAATGCACTGTATGTTGTTGTCCACAGTGTGTGTTGGAAAGGAGGTTACACAGGGGAAATAGATAGCTAGCAATTTTTTTGTATTGCAGTGTGTGATTTACTTCACAGTTTGCTGTGTCATGTCAGTTATGTGTGTTCTCTAATTGTGCCTGTGTGTTTCTCAAGGCTGTGATGTCATGGCATCAGCCAGTGTGACAAGACCTGGCAATGTCCATACCACAGGGAAATCACAGTTGACCTTGAAAGGTAATAAGCAACTTTTAATTCCTCTATCACGTCCTCTTGTAACGTCCTCTAATACTCATCCTCCTCTTCCCTGTGTCTGTGTCAATTTCTCTTAGACTCATGACAACCTGAACCATCCCAAGCTATTATTGTCCCACTTTCATCTTTCAGCCTCCATTGTTATTCCACTTTTCCATTTGTTCTCCCTGCACTTTATTACGCTATTTCCTCTCTCTCTTTTCCTCAGTTTTCCTCAGTTAATATTTCATGCACTACTACGCTGTCACCCATCACTCGCTCCCCAGCTCGTATAAAATCAGATGAAACAGGTTTAATTCACCTCGACAGTTTTAAATAATTGTAACATTTCAGGTCTATCCTCCCTATTGATAAGATTCAGCAGTATCCTAACAGTTATTCTGCCCATGTTTTCCTTAGCGGATATTTAATTAAGTTCAATGTTCATTCTGACATGGATAGCCCATGTAGCCTGAACGTTTTGACATTTTGCTGGCAAAGTGAGCATCACAGTAATATGGAACAATCAACAACACATTTCTGAACAGAAGTACACTGTGCCTAAACTACCACCCTGTTTGCCTGTTTCAGCTAGAGGGCAGCATTTGCATTTTAGTGTTTGCTTGTCATACAGTTAAAAATCCAGAGTTGCTGTAATAAGGATTTGTATTACAAACTGTAGGTTAGTGAATGGCTGGGGTTGGTGTACAACAGTAGTCTTTATTATGTTCAACAATTGTTTATATGTTTTCTTCACCCAGTGGTCTCAGCAAAGCCTCAGTCACCCAAGCTGCCCACCCGCTCCAGACTCAGCTCTTTTGTGGAGGTGACTGCAGATGGCCTGACTAGTGAAACCAAGAAAACGGGCAAACGCACTGGACACCTTGAGCTACAGTGGAACGAGGACCTGACCCTGTGAGCCCCCCCCCCCTTATCTCAACCTCACTCTGTTCTAGATGCTTGTATGTTGTTTAGAGTGTGTGTGTGTGTGTGTGTGTGTGTGTAATGTAGGCCTATTTGACTGTGTATCTGATTTTGACTTGTGTGTTGTATAGGAATGTGACGCCTCAGAGCCGGTTAGATCTTAAGTTGTGGAGCTGCCACACCTTGAGGAAGGAGTTGCTGGGGAGTGCCTCCATTGACCTGCTAGACACTCTGCGTACACATGATGGCAAGAGTAAGACAATAAAAGTTAATTTTTAGATAAGTCATTGTCCATGGATAGTTGGCAGGACTCCCAGTCATGCTTCTATTGTATTCTATCTAGTTTAAAATATTTAGGGTTACCCTCTACCGAACTGCAAGATCAAGTTTACAATTGTGAACATGTAAGAAGAAGAGAAAGAACTTTGGTTTTCTATATGCAGTTGATAGACCACTGCTCTTCAATAACCTATCTCTTATCATCTATCTTACTTTTCCCAAATCCTTCATTTTCTTTTTCTTTCGTTTTCCCTCTCTCCATCCCACACTTCCCCCTTTCCCTCCAGTGGAGAATCTGCAGCTCAGTCTGGTCTTGCAGACAGAGAACAAAGGCTCACTTGTAGCAGGAGGCGAGCTGAACGTCTGTCTGGATGGCCTGGTTGTTGATCTGGGATCTTTGCCCAATGGCAGCACAGCAACAGACAGTGAGTCCCGCCTTGCAACACACGCACAGATTAACACTTACAAAAGAGTACACACTATTTTTTTATGCTAACAAAATCTTCCCACACGCTTTCTGTCTTTCTCGCATTCTGGCTCTTGCTCGCTGGTATATATTCACACACATTACAGTTAGTGACGTGTGTGAGGACTTATGCTTTTCAGACTCCACCCAAGCAAGTAGTGTGGGGCTCATTTGGAAAAAGCCAAAGTGTACTTTGTGATGTTGTGGTGGAGTCTTTAATGTGATGGAATAGGAGTATTTTGAGCCATCATGTTACTAGTGTGCAAGTTTGCACACAGTCTTTCACATGTTGAGACAAAGACCAAGGAGTTTTATGTGGCTATTTGACAATTACCGCTTTCCAAATTTGCATGTAGGCCTAGTTGATACTATTGCTAAATGTCCACTATTTGGGTATTTGGTATTTTATTAGGATTCCCATTAGCTGTTGCAAAAGCAACAGCTACTCTTCCTGGGGTCCACATGAAACATGACATAATACAGAACATTAATAGACAAGAACAGCTGAAGGACAGAACTACATACATAAAAAATAAAAAAGGCACATGTAGCCTACATATCGATACATACACACAAACTATCTAGGTCAAATAGGGGAGAGGCGTTGTGCCGTGACGTGTTGCTTTATCTGTTTTTTGAAACCAGGTTTGCTGTTTATTTGAGATGTACCGGAGTTCCATGCAATAATGGCTCTATATAATACTGTACGCTTTCTTGAATTTGTTCTGGATTTGGGGACTGTGAAAAGACCCCTGGTGGCTTGTCTGGTGGGGTAAGTGTGTGTGTCAGAGATGTGTGTAACTTGACTATGCAAACAATTTGGGATTTTCATTAATGTTTCTTATAAAAATAAGAAGTGATGCAGTCAGTCTCTCCTCAACTCTTAGCCAAGAGAGACTGGCAAGCATAGTATTTATATCAGACCTCTGATTACAATGAAGAGCAAGACGTGCCGCTCTGTTTTGGGCCAGCTGCAGCTTAACTAGGTCTTTCCTTGTAGCACTGGACCACACGACTGGACAATAATCAAGATTAGACAAAACTAGAGCATGCAGAACTTGCTTTTTGGAGTGTGGTGTCAAAAAAGCAGAGTGTCTCTTTATTACGGACAGACCTCTCCCCATCTTTACAACCATTGAATCTATATAACTTGTGGACACAGAAACATAATTCGATGTTAACTTTTTAGTCTCATCGTGACGCCGGCGCGTTTTGGACTTCTAACCCCTTTAAAACATTGTGTTTGAGCTACAGACTTCTGGGTTGTACTATTGGATTCGTCTAGACCAACAATTAGTCTGTGTGATTAATGGGGGCTGAGCTAGAGCGGTGTTTGTGAGACAAGGGCAGATCCCGAAGGGGCCCGGCCAGATCTTTTTACAAAGGCATCTGTAGAGTCCGAATGGTTTCAGCTACAAACTATTAAAAGATATCTAAAAGCTGAGACTCTCACGAACACACACATAACATGTTTTGCTCTAAAGCTACACAAGAGTCCTTAGAAGGTAAGGGGTTCTTCTACATAGAATATCATAGGAAATCCCAATACATAGTGTCTATAATACTGTAATAAGCTCACATAGTTGGTGTCACAAACGCCACACAGTTGTCTCTGACTAGTTGGATATTCATTTCCCACTGAGCAAACAATATCTGTATTTTCAGCATTCATATAAATTCATTTTTATCGCGTTTTTGCTTTGTCTGACCTTATTTTTATTATTGCAACTGTTTATGTGAAATTATTTTGTTTATACTTGTAGCCCTGGTTGTCCTGAAAAGAAAATGGTTAAACACTTAATTGTGAGGCTAAATGTAAGGGCTGCACATGCAGATGAATGAAAGTCCGATTTTGAAACGCAGATTTTTGCTGTGGTTTCGGAACTGATAGGGTTAACGACAGTGATATGTATTTTGTGTTGTCAATACTTTACTGCACGTATACAAACAAGTGGTGAAAAAGCCAATCCAAACAGTTCAACAGCATCTTCAGTTTACAAACAGCAGACAAATATACTTTTGTGAGACAAAGATTGGACTTTCCTCTTGAGTTTATGTTAAACGTGGTGTTTTTAATGAATAACAACCCATTAAACTGACTTATAGGGGTGGCTTGAGTTTCTCAGTTCTTGCATCGCTCATCTGTGTATGAAATAACACACAAGCCTTTTCATTCCGAATCACAGAGCCAGAGTGTTTCCTAGTGAATGAACACAGCAGAAGTCAGGGTTGGGTTTCTGAGCATATGGTTCATAAATGTGTATCTTTGTGTGTGTTTATATATATGTGTGTATATATACATACATACAGTGAGGGAAAAAAGTATTTGATCCCCTGCTGATTTTGTACATTTGCCCACTGACAAATACATGATCAGTCTATAATTTTAATATAGACCCACTCTTTGCAGATCTTCTCCAAGTCATTAAGGTTTCGAGGCTGACGTTTGGCAACTCGAACCTTCAGCTCCCTCCACAGATGTTCTATGGGATTAAGGTCTGGAGACTGGCTAGGCCACTCCAGGACCTTAATGTGCTTCTTCTTGAGCCACTCCTTTGTTGCCTTGGCCGTGTGTTTTGGGTCATTGTCATGCTGGAATACCCATCCACGACCCATTTTCAATGCCCTGGCTGAGGGAAGGAGGTTCTCACCCAAGATTTGACGGTACATGGCCCCGTCCATCGTCCCTTTGATGCGGTGAAGTTGTCCTGTCCCCTTAGCAGAAAAACACCCCCAAAGCATAATGTTTCCACCTCCATGTTTGACGGTGGGGATGGTGTTCTTGGGGTCATAGGCAGCATTCCTCCTCCTCCAAACACGTTGAGTTGATGCCAAAGAGCTCGATTTTGGTCTCATCTGACCACAACACTTTCACCCAGTTCTACTCTGAATCATTCAGATGTTCATTGGCAAACTTCAGATGGGCCTGTATTTGTGCTTTCTTGAGCAGGGGGACCTTGCGGGCGCTGCAGGATTTCAGTCCTTCACGGCGTAGTGTGTTACCAATTGTTTTCTTGGTGACTATGGTCCCAGCTGCCTTGAGATCATTGACAAGATCCTCCCGTGTAGTTCTGGGCTGATTCCTCACCGTTCTCATGATCATTGCAACTCCACGAGGTGAGATCTTGCATGGAGCCCCAGGCCGAGGGAGATTGACAGTCCTTTTTGTGTTTCTTCCATTTGCGAATAATCGCACCAACTGTTGTCACCTTCTCACCAAGCTGCTTGGCGATGGTCTTGTAGCCCATTCCAGCCTTGTGTAGGTCTACAATCTTGTCCCTGACATCCTTGGAGAGCTCTTTGGTCTTGGCCATGGTGGAGAGTTTGGAATCTGATTGATTGATTGCTTCTGTGGACAGGTGTCTTTTATACAGGTAACAAGCTGAGATTAGGAGCACTCCCTTTAAGAATGTGCTCCTAATCTCAGCTCGTTACCTGTATAAAAGACACCTGGGAGCCAGAAATCTTTCTGATTGAGAGGGGGTCAAATACTTATTTCCCTCATTTTAAAATGAAAATCAATTTATAATATGTGTTTTTCTGGATTTCTTTGTTGTTATTCTGTCTCTCACTGTTCAAATAAACCTACCATTAAAATTATAGACTGATCATTTCTTTGTCAGTGGGCAAACGTATAAAATCAGCAGGGGATCAAATACCTTTTTCCCTCACTGTATAGATTTGTGTGTGTGTGTGTGTTTATGCGTGTGCGTGAATGTTAATATTGTTCTTAAATCGATTAATAGGCTTTACAACCCCTGTTCCATTCAGATCTGTTATTTTGGTGTTCCCCAAGCACACTTTCAAACCTGCACACCGTCATCACGCATACCCATGCACACTCGTGCACACACTTGGGAGTGCTTATGTGGAATTTGTTTCTCAAAATTGCATAATTGACTCTCGTTTCTGTGAGTTGTGCAGGACAATCGGCTCCTGTGATCCGGGGGGGTTTCCTCTCTGCCTGGCTGGGTAGGGGCTCACTGTGAGACAGGGGGAAGGATGGGGGAGGGGGAGAAGTGTATTAAGGGAATGAATATGTGCTTTCTGAGGTCTTAGTCTGTGTGTGTGTTGCGGGGGGAGTGTTAGTGAATAGAGGTCTGGAGTGTGTGCTCTCTGGCAGGGGGGTGTATAAAGTTTCAAGTGTGCGCAATGTTGCAGGGGGAAGGTGTGTTAAGGCCCTCTGTGTTCTCTCTGAAGGCAGCTCTGTTAGTTTAGTGTTTTTCCTCATTTCCCCTGGCAGTTTTTCTGACACGCTGACACACACTGCTACCATAAACCGACCTTTGTGCTGCAGCCAGTGAAAAACACATCCAGACCAGACAGAGCTCACCTTTACGTATATACAGGCCTAAACGGACAAACACATGCACTCTTATACATGCATGCACATCATATAAAATCAACAGAGTATATACACTACCAGTCAAAAGTGTTAGAACACCTACTCATTCAAGGGTTTTTCTTTATTTTTACTATTTTCTACATTGTAGAATAATAGTGAAGACATCAACACTATGAAATAACATGGAATCATGTAGTAACCAAAAAAGTGTTAAACAAATCAAAATATATTTTATATTCTTCAAATAGCCACCCTTTGCCTTGATGACAGCTTTGCACACTCTTGGCATTCTCTCAACCAGCTTCATGAGGTAGTCACCTGGAATGCATTTCAATTAACAGGTGTGCCTTGTTAAAAGTTAATTTGTGGAATTTATTTCCTTCTTAATGCGTTTGAGACAATCAGTTGTGTTGTGACAAGGTGGGGGGGTATACAGAAGATAGCCCTATTTGGTAAAAGACCAAGTCCATATTATGGCAAGAACAGCTCAAATAAGCAAAGAGAAACAACAGTCCATCATTACCTTAAGACATGAAGGTCAGTCAATACGGAAAATTTCAATAACTTTTAAAGTTTCTGCAAGTGCAGTCGCAAAGAAACCACTACTAAAGGAGTGGGGGGGTGCTTTGCTGGTGACACTCTCTGATTTATTTAGAATTCAAGGCACACTTAACCAGCATGGCTACCACAGCATTCTGCAGTGATATGCCATCCCATCTGGTTTGGGCTTAGTGGGACTATCATTTGTTTTTCAACAGGACAATGACCCAACACACCTCCAGGCTGTGTAAGGGCTATTTGACCAAGAAGGAGAGTGATGGAGTGCTGCATCAGATGACTGGGCCTCCACAATCCCCCGACCTCAACCCAATTGAGATGGTTTGGGATGAGTTGGACCGCAGAGTGAAGGAAAAGCAGCCAACAAGTGCTCAGCACATGTGGGAACTCCTTCAAGACTGTTGGAAAAGCATTCCAGGCGAAGCTGGTTGAGAGAATGCCAGGAGTGTGCAAAGCTGTCATCAAGGCAAAGGGTGGCTATTTGAAGAATCTCAAATATAACATATTTTGATTTGTTTAACACTTTTTTGGTTACTACATGAATCCATATGTGTTATTTCGTAGTTTTGATGTCTTCACTATTATTCTACAATGTAGAAAATAGTAAACATAAAGAAAACCCCTTGAATGAGTAGGTGTGTCCAAACTTTTGACTGGGACTGTATATGAATTCAGCAAAAAAAGAAACGTCCCCTTTTCAGGACCGTCTTTCAAAGATAATTCTTAAAAATCCAATTAACTTCACAGATCTTCATTGTGAAGGGTTTAAATACTGTTTCCCATGCTTGTTCAATGAACCATAAACAATTAATGAACATGCACCTGTGGAACGGTCATTAAGACACTAACAGCTTACAGTCGGTAGGCATTTAAGGTCACAGTTATGAAAACTTAGGACACTAAAGAGGCCTTTCTACTGACTCTGAAAAACACCAAAAGAAAGATGCCCAGGGTCCCTGCTCATCTGTGTGAACTTGCCTTAGGCATGCTGCAAGGAGGCATGAGGACTGCAGATGTGGCCAGGGCAATACATTGTAATGTCCGTACTGTGAGACGCCTAAGACAGCGCTACAGGGAGACAGGACGGACAGCTGATCGTCCTCGCAGTGACAGACCACACGTAACAACACCTGCACAGGATCGGTAGATCCGAGCATCACACCTGCAGGACAGGTACAGGATGGCAACAACAACAGCCCGAGTTACACCAGGAATGCACAATCCCTCCATCAGTGCTCAGACTGTCCGCAATAGGCTGAGAGAGGCTGGACTGAGGGCTTGTAGGCCTGTTGTAAGGCAGGCCCTCACCAGAAATCACTGGCAACAACGTCGCCTATGGGCACAAACCCACCGTTGCTGGACCAGACAGGACTGGCAAAAAGTGCTCTTCACTGACGAGTCGTGGTTTTGTCTCACCAGGGGTGATGGTCGGATTCACGTTTATCGATTTGGAGGTGGAGGGTCCGTCATGGTCTGGGGCGGTGTGTCACAGCATCATCGGACTGAGCTTGTTGTCATTGCAGGCAATGTCAACGCTATGCTTTACAGGGAAGACCTCCTCCTCCCTCATGTGGTACCCTTCCTGCAGGCTCATCCTGACATGACCCTCCAGCATGACAATGCCACCAGCCATAGTGCTCGTTCTGTGCGTGATTTCCTGCAAAACAGTAATGTCAGTGTTCTGCCATGGCCAGCGAAGAGCCCGGATCTCAATCCCATTGAGCACGTCTGGGAGCTGTTGGATCGGAGGGTGAGGGCTAGGGCCATTCCTCCCAGAAATGTCCGGGAACTTGCAGGTGCCTTGGTGGAAGAATGGGGTAACATCTCACAGCAAGAACTGGCAAATCTGGTGCAGTCCATGAGGAAGAGATGCACTGCAGTACTTAATGCAGCTGGTGGCCACACCAGATACTGACTGTTACTTTTGATTTTGACCCCCCCCCCCCTTTTGTTCAGGGACACATTATTCAATTTATGTTAGTCACATGTCTGTGGAACTTGTTCAGTTTATGTCTCAGTTGTTGAATCTTATGTTCATACAAATATTTACACATGTTAAGTTTGCTGAAAATAAACGCAGTTGACAGTGAGGACGTTTCTTTTTTTGCTGAGTTTATGTACAAGTGGCAAGAAAGTATGTGAACCCTTCGGAATTACCTGGATTTCTGCATAAATTGGTCATAAAATTTTATCTGATCTTCATCTAAGTCACAACATATATACACAGTATGTTCAGAATAATTGTGAAACTGTTGTTAAACCATATGGAAATAAGGCAAATAAAATAACCTTGGGGGGGATGGAGTTGGTGAGGAGGCTAGCTGCTGATGTAGGATTGGCTCTAAAGTTAGATGGATTTTAGGGGAACACATGAAATCCAAGCCGCTTTAGCTCAACTCGTTGAAACATTGACTTTTGCGAGAATTTCATGTAGCATTGTTCACCAACAGATGGTTGCCCCCTTTCACCACTTTCTGACATACTGTTCCTCCATCTCTGGAAAGTTTAGTTAAGGCAACACAAACAAACATGGATATGTCTCATTTCTCTCAGGAGGTAAATGGGGGCAACCGCTAGACTTAGCTATGTCATTGGATGATGCATTCAGGGCAGTATGAGACGGTGGTTTCTCCTCAACTAGACCCTTTGTGTTACGTGTCCAATGGAGTCTCATAAGAAGCCCTTTCATACGGGTGAAACAGGGGTGTTCCCTGGACAGGCGCAAAGGCTTGTTTTTCTCAATAACAACCTGTTTACATAAGGCAGGATCTGAGTTATCTATTAACACATTAAAGCTGCAATATGTAACTTTTTGGGCGACCCGACCAGATTCACATAGAAATGTTAGTTATAGATCTGTCATTCACATTGAAAGCAAGTTTAAGAAGCGGTATATCTGTTCTATGTGTGCTATTTCTATGCTTCCCATTCTTCAGTTTCGTTTTTTGCATCTTTGTTGTTTTTTGTACACCAGCTGAAAATGCAATATTTTTTGTTATGTAAAATATATTTCACAGCGGTTTAGATGGTACAATGATTCTCTACACTATACTTGCTTGTTTTGTCACATAAACTAAAATTAGGCGAACTATTAGAATTTTAGCAACCAGGAAAAGGCGGAGCGATTTCTGCATAGTGCACCTTTTAAAGCATTGAAGCTGTCATGCTTCAGGACCCAGTCTTAGACAGACTGGCTTTTTTTCTTGGTGGTTAGTTACTGCTTCCCGTGCCCCACTCCTATAGTGTGTCCCTGTTTTTATAATGAAAAGCATGTTATAGGGCTGTGGTTTCAGGCAGGTGAGGGAATGAACATACACTCATACAGTCACAGACCACATTCTATAGCAGTGAAAATTGGTCTATGTGATACCGTAACCGTCAAGGGTTCTGTGATTTTGTTATTCTCTGTAGAGATGGGATGGTATATATTATTTTCTTACTAATGGTTATAATGAAGTTTGGTGTATTGATGGTGTGGCCTTTGTCTGTCCTGTTTGTACAGAGATGCTGCAGTCGGACAGATCAAACCTACGCAGGACCCAGAGTGAGGAAACCCCAAGTACAGCCTGTGGCCCCCGCGGCAGGTGAGAACAAACATACATACAAATATTAATTTTTACTGACCTGTATACTATTTATACTTAGTTGGATTCATACCCCTACAGAATACAGGTTGTATGAACAAACTAATTCACACAAATAGATGCACTAATTTCACAGTTAGGATGTACAGAGATTTACTATGTTTCTCTACTCCCTAGCACACACACAAACTCTCTGAAGTCTTACTTAAAACACAAATATACTCCTTTGAGGGTAATGGTCAGTGCAGTGATCCAACACAGAGATGCCTTAATCAGACCAGTGATAAGTTACAGATAAAGAGCATGCCAAGCGTAAGACACTGTTTTACTACAACACACAGATATATGGTATTGTATGGTATTTCCCTGAAAACATTAGAGGGCATTGCTGTGGACCATTTTTATTTGGAACACCATTCAACGGCTCCATCCATCTGTCCCTAAAGAGAGGAGTAGAAAGGGAGGTGTAGAGAGAGGCAGAAAGAGACAGAAGTGCAGCGAGTTCTATGCTATGTTTTTTTGCATTCTCCCATGACGAGGAGCATGTACCCCCCCTTCCCAAGGGGGGAAAAAGCCAAAAGGTTTATACAGTACCAGTCAAAAGTTTGGACAAACCTACTCATTCAAGGGTTTTTCTTTATTTTTACTATTTTCTACATTGTAGAATAATAGTGAAGACATCAAAACTATGAAATACAGAAGATAGCCCTATTTGGTAAAAGACCAAGTCCATATTATGGCAAGAACAGCTCAAATAACGGATGTTCTTCTGTCCCGCTTTTAGTATAGGTAGTTGGTGGGGGAAAATACTCGCCGTGAAGACACAACATTTCAGAACCTTACTAAAGTTTCCATTGATAATGATCCAACTTTGTACTCAGCATTCTGATGTCTGGGGGGTAAAAACCAACATGTTTTCATTGTATAAAAGCACTTGTAGGAAAGAACCTATATTTAGCTTTAGGAAAATATGAGTATATTTTGAGAGGAAACGGATCTCACACTGACACTTCTTTGTTCGTGTGTATGCACGCGCTGGCGCCTGTGTGTGAGATGGGTTGAGCTGCTTTTTCAAGATTTTCTTTATTATTTGAGTCATTCCTTAGCAGCACTCCAAAGTCTACCGCAAACATATTCTATATTATTCAAATTTACGTCAGTAGCTTAGCTTTACATCACAAATCTACATTCTGTCCATTGTCTCAGTAGGAGTTAAAGAGAGGTTAAGGGTCATTTTATGTGGTGTGATTGATCCTGACCCCTCCCCTGTGACTGTGTACGTGTTCTGGTCAGGACTCACAGACACTCTGCAGGGGGTTCGCAAGGGGGTTCCCCGAGGGGCTCTCTGACTAATGGAGAACTGAGTGAGGAGCGGAGTCCTGGGGCTTCTGGTTGCAACTGCTCGGCCAAGAACTCCCACAGCAGCCCTGGGAGTGCAGGTACTATAACCTTGGAGACATGAAACTATTTTTCTGTCACTCTCCATTCACTTGACACTAGAATTGATACATTTTGACACTAGAATTGATACATTGATACATTTTTCCCAGTGTAAATCAATCAACTCCTTTACCTGCCCTACCCCACAGGTAAAGTTGAGCTGCCTGCCAACGGGCTGGAGAATGGCCGTAGCAACCTGGCTCGTCATACACCCCCACCATCCTCCCCGTCGGCCCGGTCCCCAACCCCCAGCAGCAGCAGCCCCTCTCCTGGGCTAGACGGCACAGTCTTCCCTCCTCCTACAGAGGCACCCCCTGCTGGCGCTAACCCAGACCCCGCCAACCCAACCACTGCTACAGAGCCTGTTCCAGAGTTACTACCCACTGGGTAAGATTTTGCGTGTTGGTGCTTGTGTGATTGGAGTTACGGTCAATCACCTCACGTGTAACTAGACATGACCCAATATGCCTCTCTCTCTCTCTGCCTCTCTCGCTCGCCTCTCTCTCTCTCTCTCTGCCTCTCTCTCTGCCTCTCTCTCTCTCTTTCCCTCTCTCTGCCTCTCAGCTGGGAGCAGCGAGTCCTACCCCATGGCAGGGTGTACTATGTGGACCACAACACAAAGACCACCACCTGGGAGAGACCACTTCCACCTGGGTCAGTCAGCCTACACACTTTGACCTCTACTTCTTCTCCTCCTCTCTTTATCTCACACTTCCTACCATCAGAAGAGAGTGACGACAGTTAGCCAGCCCAGTGCATGATGGGATTATCTCTCTCTGGGAAGGGGAGATCTTGCCCACTTGTGAACATTCCCTGCATGTCTCTCCTTAGCTCAGACTGCTGCCTATATAGACATGCAGAGCTGGAGGATCCTAGCAGGGTGGTGTTGGGGTGTGAAGTGGGCCCACAGTCAGGGAGTGGCAGACTCATTGACAGCACAGTAACGTTCCTGGGGATCTGACTCTGGACAGTCAAGTGAACGGAGACGTCCTATTTTCTCTGGCTGGAAGAAGCTGACTCCATTAAATATGAGAAATGACTGAATAATTGGTTACCGCCACTCCCCACCCCAACTTAGACTATTCTATCCATTTAAAGGAGTCCTTTTCTTACAGTAGAAGTGTGTCAGGTCTTTTAGTGTGCGTTTTATGTGTTTGGCCATTTGGTCTCTCATCTCTTTAACAGGCTGTGAATCACCAGCACTGATGGTTTGAGTCTCTGTTGATTTCCAGTGGTGTTTTTCACTGTGTGTTGCGGAAACCCAGCTCTCTCTTGTGGGGGTACCAGGGCCTTTTATTGCCATTTTATTTCAGTGATTATTTATTGATTTTCATTTGCACTGTGTGAGAAGCCTGTTTGAGGTAAAGGTCACTCCTGCCCCATCTCACTTTTTCCACAGGAGGGAACGGGCCGGAAAACAAAAGTCCTTTCTTAGAAAGAGCACATGTATGCAGCGCTATGCTGGACCCATATGAGGCTCAATTAGCGTCTTGCCTCTCGGAGGCTGGGCTGGTTCTGACTGCAGCTGCAGGGTTTGGTGCTTAGTGCTTGGGCCCCGTATCTGGTCTGAGTTAGCATGGTGCTGCCATAGTACTGCTCTGTAGGATATAGGAGCCATAGTCCTGCTCTGTAGGATATAGGAGCCATAGTCCTGCTCTGTAGGATATAGGAGCCATAGTCCTGCTCTGTAGGATATAGGAGCCATAGTCCTGCTCTGTAGGATATAGGAGCCATAGTCCTGCTCTGTAGGATATAGGAGCCATAGTCCTGCTCTGTAGGATATAGGAGCCATAGTCCTGCTCTGTAGGATATAGGAGCCATAGTCCTGCTCTGTAGGATATAGGAGCCATAGTCCTGCTCTGTAGGATATAGGAGCCATAGTCCTGCTCTGTAGGATATAGGAGCCATAGTCCTGCTCTGTAGGATATAGGAGCCATAGTCCTGCTCTGTAGGATATAGGAGCCATAGTCCTGCTCTGTAGGATATAGGAGCCATAGTCCTGCTCTGTAGGATATAGGAGCAATAGTCCTGCTCTGTAGGATATAGGAGCCATAGTCCTGCTCTGTAGGATATAGGAGCCATAGTCCTGCTCTGTAGGATATAGGAGCCATAGTCCTGCTCTGTAGGATATAGTAGCCATAGTCCTGCTCTGTAGGATATAGGAGCCATAGTCCTGCTCTGTAGGATATAGGAGCCATAGTCCTGCTCTGTAGGATATAGGAGCCATAGTCCTGCTCTGTAGGATATAGGAGCCATAGTCCTGCTCTGTAGGATATAGGAGCAATAGTCCTGCTTTGTAGGGTATCTCAGGGGAACAGCAGCACAGGGAACAGGGAGGGATGTTACGTTGCATCTCTCAAAGCTCCTTTTTGAGGAATTTCTGAGCTCTGTGTGTGTTTGTGTTAG
Organism: Coregonus clupeaformis; assembly: GCF_020615455.1. Taxonomy (NCBI): domain Eukaryota; kingdom Metazoa; phylum Chordata; class Actinopteri; order Salmoniformes; family Salmonidae; genus Coregonus; species Coregonus clupeaformis. The sequence continues at coordinate 58,270,820 of NC_059220.1, read as the reverse complement.
CATACGGAAGTATTTGCTGTTTTGTCTTCTAAATTCTGTTCTGGTTTAGTCAGAGATATGGGAATAGCAACAGCAGCCTCCACACATAATAAAACACTACTGCACTGAACCGGAAATGTGCTCATGTGTTGGTTTACGTGTGTATCTGTGGGATAATGCATATCTTAATCTTGTGTTTGCATATCCTAGCTTGTCTGTGTCCATAATTACATATGTCTGTCTGTGTATGTACATTTGAATGATTCTCACTCCTCTCTCTGTCCCTGTACAGTTGGGAGAAGCGTGTGGACCAGCGAGGCAGGTTCTACTATGTGGACCACAACACCAGAACCACCACATGGCAGCGGCCCACAGAAGAATCCGTCCGGAACTATGAGCAGTGGCAGTCCCAGCGCAACCAGCTCCAGGGAGCCATGCACCAGTTCAGCCAGAGGTTTCTCTACCAGGTAACTCAAACTCAACATAGAAGTACTGTACTGTCTGTACTACCTATTTAGTCCCTTTAGGTGTGGCCCTCTAAAAGCTTCCCTTCAGGATAGAATTCTGGGTAAAACGCAAGGGTACAGAAGGGCGTTCATTGAGGTAAAAATAATAAAGCATTCTGTATCTGAAATGGGCGTTCCATGGTAGAGCAAATTACTGAAATGAGCTGCAACTCTCATCGGTTTCTATTAAAACCTCCCTACGCCCACCCACCCAGGCTGCTCGACAAGCTAATTCTGAGCCTCTTTTCAAAATAACATCCACTTCCTCATTGATTATGAGTAACCATGAGTCCCTGAGAAGTAGCTGGCAGATAGGCGGGTTCTGTTTTGAAATGGCCACTTTGCTGATAGCTGGCTTATTTTTAGGACGGTCTGTGCAAAAATGAGTTGACATACACCACCCCTCTGGCCTAGGGGTTCAGCTGGCTGCTTGGGACTCTGACGTGATTTATATACTTTTAGCTTTGCTCGTCATTTGAGAGAGATCATTAATTTGCATTCTGTTACATTGTATCAAATGTTACCACGTTCGAGAATGTTGCGAACATGTGCTGGTGCGTTTGTGAGCTGAGCCCATTATAATGTCATGGTCGATTTAAAGTAGACTGGCCCCTGACCCTGACCTTACTCATTATCATGTGCTAAGACAGAAATATCACACTTGACTCCAACATTACAGCGGTGTGAGCACACATGCTTACACACACACACACACACACACACACACACACACACACACATAAACGATTATGTGACACAGCACACAATACACACCAAGGCATAGATTAAGTACATAACACACATACACAGTGGGTTTTTGTGTGAGTGTGCCTGTGCACATTTGGCCAGTAATTGCAGCTCGTTAGGAACTCCTGAGAGAGCAGTCTGAGTCATTAACTGCTGTTTCTGGCTCCTCCTCCCAAATTCCCCCTTTTCTACCTCCTCCTGCTTCTTATTTGCTCTGTCCATTCTCACTGAAAGAGGGGCTCATGCAGCAACACCACTGGAACTGGACCATTGTCTCAATACTCAACTACCTAAAAATGTGATTTTCCTGTTTTATATATAATAATTGATTGGATTTATATAGTGCTTTTCTACCAACTGAGGTACTCAAAGCGCTTTACATAGTAGGGGGAAACTCACCTCATCCACCACCCACCTGGGTGATGCATGGTGACAATTTTGTGCCAGAACACTCACCAGCTATTAGGTGGAGAGTGATATATGCCAATTAGGAATGATTAGGTGGCCATGTAGCCATTGCAATAAATGCCATGGGATATTTATTTAATTACCACAGAGAGTCAGGACACCCGTTTACTGTCCCATCTGAAAGTCTGCACCCTACGCAGGGCAATGTCCCCTTCACTGCTCTGCGGCATTGGGATCTCCTTAGACCAGAGGGAAAAGTTCCCTCTAATGGCCCTCCAACACCACTTCCAGCAGCATCTGGTCTCCCATCCAGGGACCAACCAGGACCAACCCTGCTTAGCTTCAGAGGCAAGCCAGCAGTGGAATGCAGGGCTGTATGCTGCTGATATATGAAGGTTATTTCCAAAACGCTATATATCCTTTTTGAGAAATGTTGGTAAATTACATTTTATTGTTTAAAGAACTTATGAAAGAGATTGGTGTGTTTTTCACTTTCTAATCATGGCATGGGGTTTTTGTATTTGTTTGAAATCTATCACTTGATGGTTTCATTTCAGAGAGACAAATAATCATGTTTTTCATAAAGAACTGTACAAATAATATTTGTGACATCAATATTGTAAAATACAATTTAAAGAATCAATACAGTAATATGAGATCTGTGTGTAAAACATTTACATTTGACATTTTAGACATTTAGCAGATGCTCTTATCCAGAGCGACTTACACTTAGTGCATTCATCTTAAGATAGCTGGGTGAGGCAACCACGTATCACAGTCAAATATACGGTATGCAAACATTCCATTCCAGCTAAATAATGGATATATAGCGTTTTGCAAAATAAACAAATTTTAATAGACACCTAAAATCTATGAATAAAAAATCAGAGGACAGTAATATTTTACACACATGGAGGTACCCATAAGCAGTCTTATCTGGTGAAAAAACACACGTTTGAAAAATGTGTGACTATAGTGTTTTGGAAATAAACTCTTCACACTATGAGGTTGGAATAATACTGTGAAATTGTGAAAATTATGATAATGCCCTTTTAGTGTAAGAGCTGTTTGAAAAAACGCCTGCAAATTTAGTCTGTTTTGGTGGGATGGACTTTTGGCCTTCCATGGTGACATCACCATCCTGTAAATTATACTGAACAAAAATATAAACGCAACAATTTCAATGATTTTACTGAGTTACAGTTCATATAAGGAAATCAGTCAATTGAAATAAATAAATTAGGCCCTAATCTATTAATTTCAAAGGACTGGGCAGGGGTGCAGCCATGGGTGGACCTAGGAAGGCATAGGCCCACCCATTTGGCAGCCAGGCCCACCCACTGGGGAGCCAGGCCCAGCCAATCAGAATGAGATTTTCCCCACAAAAGGGCTTTATTACAAACAGAAATACTCCTCAATTTCATCAGCTGTCCGGATGGCTGGTCTCAGACAATCCCACAGGTGAAGGAGCCAGATGTGGAGGTCCTGGGCTGGCATGGTTACACGTGGTCTGTGGTTGTGAGGCCAGTTGGACGTACTGCCAAATTCTCTAAAATGATGTTGGAGGTGGCTTATGGTAGAGAAATGATCTGGCAACAGCTCTGATGGACATTCCTGCAGTCAGCATGCCAATTGCACGCTCTCTCAAAACTTGAGACATCTGTGGCATTGTGTTGTTTGACAAAACTGCACATTTTAGAGTGGCCTTTTATTGTCCCCAGCACAAGGTGCACCTGTGTAATGATCATGCTGTTTAATCTGCTTCTTGATATGCCACACCTGTCAGATGGATGGATTATCTAACAGGGATGTAAACAAATTTGTGCACAATATTTAAGAGAAATATCGCTTTTTGTGTGTATGGAACATTTCTGGGATCTTTTATTTCAGATCATGAAACATGGAACCAACACTTAACATGTTGCGTTTATATTTCTGTTCAGTATAGTTAGACTGATAAGAAAGCCAGTTCCAAACCTCTCTGCCAATACCAGCTCATTTTCAGTTTTCCCCTCCCCACTCAGACCACTCCCAGACAGTCCTAGCAAAATTATTGCTTGAGAAATTGCCCTTTGCTAAGAAGCTATTTTTTGTTTATTTTTGACCATTTTAATTGAAAACTATCACAGTAAGGTACTTAATTGATATTGTTACCCAGAAATGATTTGATATTGAGATAAACACGGCTGCATTGGACCTTCTGTACACCTTTCTAAGATATCACATTGTTATACAACCTGGTTAACGCTCATTTGAGTATTTTAATCACTGTTGAGCATCTTATCAGGGGTCCTACTATCACTACCATTGTTTTTCCCCTTTGAGTGAACTTCTTTTAAGGCTTTTTTTCCAGCGCTAACATTAGAGTAACTAAATTAGGGAGACACTACAATGTATGCGACAGTGTGCAATGTAGGTCTATGTGACTTTTCCCACTCATAGTGCCGGTCATTCATATGGTTCTAGCAAGGTTTTCAGTGTTCAGAGACTAACTGGCCTTTTTGGTGTAATTATCTGGGTCCTGAAGCGGGATAGAAGGAGTCTGTTACTATTCTTGATAAAGGTATTTAAAATAGCATCTCAACTAAAATCATCCACTTACCACTCAATCACCATATTAAGTATTTTAGTACTTCTTTCACTTTACTATACCACTTTTTACCACCCCCGCTGCTTCTTTTATTTTTTCTCTTGTTTTCCCTGTCTTATCCTCTTTCTTCTCTCTCTAGCTCTCTCTCACATCCTCTTGGATCTGGCGAGGAACTGAATGGTCAGGGCAGAAGATGATGTCATGTCTTTATTTCATTCTTTTTTTTAACCTTTTTTAGTCACAGAAACACAGAAGGGTGGGTCTCATATATGGATTGGCTGTTGATCGAGTGACACACACGTGCCCCTTTAACTCCATATGCCTCTCTCTCCTCTTTGCGCTCTTTACTATCTTATTCCTTCAGTTCTTCTCAAACTTTCCATGATGAATTCTCATAAATGGGCACAGTATTATTATTCTGGGGAAATGCTGAGTGAAGTTGTGTGGCGTTACCTTCAGTGACACATGGACTGCTGTAAGGACAGTTTTGTTTCATTATAGGAAGAAACTGCAGACCTGAGGTGAGGAGAATGAATGCATGAATTAGATTTGTGTAGGACTTTTCCAAAGGTACAGCTTTCATACTCATGAAACCAACAGTCTGTGTACTAACTCCTCACAAACATCTTAAACATGCTCGCGCACACACACACAGATTCAAACACAATCTCATACACATTCAATTAGTATTTGCTGTATACACATTTTCCGTACAGTGGCACACGCACACACACACACTCTCTCTCTTTCTCTCTGTATGCACAGGCTGAGTAAACCACACTGGTTCCAGGTCAGGGTGAATAAAGGTGCTTTTGTCAGGAGGGGGTGGGCAGTCTGGAACAAGGATGAATGTTCCCTCAGTTCGCTCAGACATTGCGCCTCCCTGCTTACTTTCACAGCATATCTAGAAGAGGAGGACCTCTGCAGATGGGTGGGGTAGGGAGGGGCGGGGGGGGGTGGTAGGAGACAGGGTGGGGCTTGACGCCAGCGAGTGAGCTCATTGGAACAGTGTGGTTTTTTTTCTCTCCTGAGCGTGTAGATTTTGGAAGGCATACGAGCTGCGTCTGAGCCTCTGTCAGTCTCCTGTTCCAGCTGCATGAGAGAGGTCACCTCAGCCTTCTGGGGTACGCCTTAGCACCCCTCAAAAAAGACTACTGCCCCGTGACACCCCACGCTCCACTCTGGTCACTCCTGCTCCACTAGACTCGAGGTGTTAAACTGTGTGGTTTCTGTGGCGTTTTGAGGCATTTGCAGCTTTTTTTTCCTTTTTTTGTCTGTATGTTTGGTTTTTTGAGGGTTTATTCTACCTCACAGCAGTGTGAGAAGTCGGTTGAGAGCTTTGTGGACGGACAGAACAATTTCACACAGAGCCGCTGCAGTAAAGAGAGTGAGAGGAGAAGACAGAAAGGTGGAAGAAGGAGGGAGGAGAGGAAAGTGTTCTAACTGGAAACGTATTCTCTCTCTTTCTCAATCAGTCGTCTGGTGCTCCTGCTGTGGAAAATGACCCTCTCGGTGCGCTCCCTCCAGGATGGGGTAAGTACACCTTCATCTACACCTCTCACCATACTCATACTAGGCCCTGTAGTCAGTGGCCATCAGTAAGGCTGTGACGATACCAGTATCGCAATGTTTTTTCCATGGCAAAAATTAAAACACAAAGCAGACCAAACTCTTTGGTAAAAACCTGCTGTATGTAAAATATTGTGTGCTATAGCTTGGAAAATAAATAAATAAATGGGACTCTGGATGACAACATCATGATGTTTGTTTCTACCATTAGGGCTGTTTTCCTAAAGAAGTGAAATCCGCTTTGTGTTTTGTTTCCTTGCCCATGATACTAACGAGTATCTCAGTACTGGTATCGTCCCGGCTCTAGCCCTCAGTGGTCCCAGGACCTGAGACCAGTGAGATAAGTGAGGGGAAATACTACTGGGTCCAGTGATGCTGGAGAGTGGCATTGGCTACATCGACACCTGCACTACTTGTTATGAGAGAGGGTTCTGATGCCTGTATGCATTTCAAGGGCACAGGCTTTGTTTTTGTGTTGACGGGGGAGAGTTGGTTTGTGTGTCTTTCTCACACACACACACACACACACACACACACACATACAGATACACACCACTGGGCCCAGATTTATTGTTCACTATCTTGTATACACTGTGATATATAGCCTTGTCCTTAATCAAAGAAGCTCATGCTGAAGATCCCTTCATTCTTACATTCAGCATAACTCTCCTTACAGTTTAGTTATTGGTCAACAACATGATTGAAATGTTTTTGGGGGATTTCAGTCTTTTCCCTGATATTATTGATTAGTTGTTGGTTCAAGTATAATCTCAAGGAATTGGTTGTAATATTCTCTACTTCTATATCCCTATAGCGCTCTACTCTCATACATTCATTCATTCATATTCTCAAAAGCGCAACATATTCCCACCCACACAATTATACATTGCGTACACAAAAAAAAACTCCATCACTCAAAAGTTATGGTCATTGGCATTTCTCTCCACCTCCCATTTTCACATGCTTATCACTTACATACAAACTCACCCATGCACACTCATATTTTCTAACCATGATTCGTTTTCAACATGTTGCGGCATCGCAGGCAAAAGCCTCAATTATACATTGGACTTACATTTTTATGGATTTCCTGTAATGTATTTATGTGTGTCATCTGTGGGGCGTAGAAGAGGGGGTGGATTGAAAGAAACTCTTAACGGGAGAAGAAAAAGGAGAGAAAGACTTGACCGAGCGCGGGAACAGTAAAATAAAGGAGGGGTGGATGAATACAGGAGGGAAAGTTAAGGAGAGGGGGGGAAATGAACAGGCTAGTAAGAGTTGCAAGGTGAGGGCTACTGTTCCTGCACGCTCCACACACTTCTGCTAATGAGAACAAGATGTCAGAGAGAGAGGAGTGGGGTTGGAGAGGGGGGGATGGAGAGAGAGATGTGGGGATGGAGAGAGAGGGTGGTGGGGGGTGGAGAGAGCGCGAGAAGGATGAGGTGGAGAGAGGGGGCACCAACTACGGTAAGGAAACTAAAGCAACACAGAGATGTATAAAGTTGAACATATTAACTCACACAACACACTATACACACATTCTTGGTGGAGGAAGTTGACACGGTTACCATGTCATTATCTTTCATGTAGTCATGTAGTGCTGCACTGCTAGAAATAGAGTCAGCAAATTGTTATACTCCTTTTCTAATACTTCTACTTTCCCTCACAGTTTAGCTCTTGCCCTTTACACCTCTGTAACATTCTCTCTCTCTGAGCCCCATGCCCCAATCTTTCTCAAACACTGTCTTCACCGGAGCCAAGTCAGAAAGGCTGAGGTGGATTGTAGCAAGGTATTTTGGAACAAGCTTGAGCGAAATGCCACACACACGTCAGTTTTCAATCAGCTTTGCGAGATTCAGACACCCTTTTTCCCATTTTCCTCCTCTTCTCTCTTATTCTCACTCACAACTGTGGTTGACATTCACATCTCCGAAGTCCCCATGCAGTACAGCCACTCTGTCATGTAACAAAATAATAAACTGTTGTTGATCCATCCTGTTTTTAACTGTAGCCACTTCTCGTGGTCCCTGTAGAGAAACGGCAGGACAATGGGAGGGTGTATTTTGTCAACCACAACACACGGACCACACAGTGGGAGGACCCAAGAACCCAAGGGTAAGCCACTCTGTCTCTGCTCCACTGTGAAAGTGTACGTGCGCATGCTTGAGTGTGTGTGTTTGTTCTGTATCATTGTGTGTGTGTTCTGTATCATTGTGTGTGTGCGTGTTCATGTTTGTACACACAGGTGTCTCAGAGAAATGTCACCATACTTTGCTACCATATTTTCACTGATATTACATTAACTAATGTAGGATAGGGACTGGTAGCTCGAGGGCCCAACACTATGCAGCACACCCATGTTATCATAATCATAGACGAAATGTACAGATCATTGAGATTAATATCAATAGGACAGTGTCGTGTATCACCACCATAGTAGGCCATGTCACCTGACTAGGGCTGTCCTCTAAGCTGTGTGGGTGGGGTTTAGATTAGTATTGTAAGCTAATTGGTCAAAGAGAGGCCTAGGGCATCTCTACCCCTGAGCTAGTGTGGATGGCGCCGCTGTCCCCTCGCATCAAATTTAACAGCAAAACTACAGTAATGGTGGATGGCCGCTTTATCTTAATTGTATTAGGGATTTTTAGATCATTTTACAATGTCATAACATTTTATTCATTAATCATTTAGTTTATTCACTCCCTCATTCACCCCCTCAGTGAACTTGAGTTATATTTTCCCTCGTATTTATATTTTCATGTTGTATAACATCCATGTGGTCTTAGAATCATCACCACTGAGCTCCGAGGTTCTGAGTCCTGTGCAGGGAGAGCTTCTAGTGGGACGGGGAAAGGGCCGGGGCCGGGGCCGGGGGGGACAGGTGTGCCTAGTTTGGGGAGCCTCCCGTTTAGGCTCTGCTCACTGCCCTCTCCCTCTTACAGGATGATCCAGGAACCCCCCCTGCCCCCTGGCTGGGAAATGAAGTACACCGTGGAGGGAGTCCGATATTTTGTGGATCACAACTCTCGCACCACCAGCTTTAAAGACCCTCGTCCCGGGTTTGAGTCAGGGTAAATATTATTCTGCAGACCTGTTTTTGAGAAGGCCAGATACATTGCCTGATAAAATGTTCTGATAAAAGCACCGTACGACTCATTTCTGTCAGGGATTATGTATGTAGGGTTCTCTCATCACAGCCTACTTTTGTCAACTTTTTTTCTGTTTCTTTGAACCCAAGTGAATTTACGTTGACTATCTTCAGGGCATAGATAGCTAGCCTAGATATGAGAGAGGGGATTTTATATATATATATATATATATATATATATATATATATATATATATATATATATATATATATATATATATACGTACACACATTGCAAGCAAGCACACACTAATATAAACATGTGTTTTGCCTTGAAGCATGGCCCTAATTTTGAAATCTTCCAAAAAAGACAAAGTCAGGAAAATGAACATATGTGGGCCAACAAATCAAATCCAAAGCAGACTGCTCTGCTATCTGACTCTGTCTGTGTGTATGTGTGTGATTGAGAGAGAGCAAGTGATCATGCTGATGTTGAAACATATGAAGGTCTTGGTGTTATATTTTTAGATGAGTGGCCATAGAGGGTTCTTAAACTGTCTAAAGTGTTTTACATTTGATACTGCTGCAGTCCATATCTGTTGCCTCTGTGGTCTGAAACTTCCTAACCAAAACCAAGTTGGGCCTGGCAGCTTTCGACAAAGCGAGTCAGCGAGTATTAGAGGCCTCTCTCTCTTTCGTTCGGCCTCCATATTTCCCCTTCCTTGCTCCGTCTCTCGGTTTCTACTTTGCTGACGAGGCACATATCCAGTATGTCTGTAGTGAAGTGGTGTAGCTTGTACTAACACAGCTGCACACCAAAGCATACCTCCATCTCTGGGCTTAACCCAGTTCTTTCACTGCTGCTGCACGTCAGATCTGACCACCTCCTTAGAATACTGCCCAAAGTCCTCACTCTGCAGCTCCACAGCTGGGCCTATTTTCCAGTTTCTAAAGCATTTGTGCACGGGACAGCCATGACAGGCCTGTCTTTGCCCAGTACAGCTACAGTATTCCTCCCCGACATGCACCAATTTGAAACCTGGCTTTGTTTTTCGCTGGAACAGCAAAAAATACACTCCTTTTATTTCTCTGTAGGTCGAGGACGGGTGGTTCTCCCGGGGCCTATGATCGCAGCTTCAGGTGGAAATACCACCAGTTCCGCTTCCTGTGCCATGTAAGTGCTGACTCTCGTCTCTCAGACAGCCCAGTTCTCTTCTACTGTTCCGACTCAGATCTCTTTGCCTAATGCCTAGCATTGAGGAAATGGATGTTTACACTTCTCTCTGCCTCTCCAGTCCAATGCCTTACCCAGCCACGTGAAAATCTCAGTGTCCAGACAGACTCTATTTGAGGACTCGTTTCAGCAGGTAAGGATGACATGGAGTCAGTTTCCCTGCTGAGGATATTCAATTCTAAATGTTATGTAATTAAACATGCATGAGGGTTTCTATTGTTGGTTATCTATTCATTAGTATCACTATTTGTATTTTAACAACTAATATAGGATCGTAGGGTGGCGGTTTCTTTGTTGTGATGTATGTGCTTGTGTTTTGTTCTCTTTCCTCAGATCATGAATGTGAAACCATATGACTTGCGTAGAAGACTCTACATCATCATGAGGGGAGAGGAAGGTCTTGATTATGGAGGCATTGCTAGGTAAGATGGCTGTCTACTGCCTGCATGCCTGGCCTTCTGCCTCTTACAACAGTTGTCTTTCTTTCTCCTACCTCAGGTATAAGTATTCTTTGTCTACCCTGTGTTCCTCACTTAAATATCCATCATCCATCATTTATCACCTCCCTGTCTCTTGCACTATCATCTGTTGTGTGTTTTGGTGTTTGTGGACTTTGTGACAGTGGGTCCACCTCTGGTTGGTGTCAGCAGTGGGATCCCGGGCTTTGTTCCTCCTGCTCCTCGTGGTCTGTGTTTGCGTGTGTCTCTGTCTCCGGTGTCACGCCAGTGGTTTTACCCTATGGTAGGTTACGTCATGCTGTTCTACCACAGGGTAGAACCACGGACGGGATGTTTGGATGTGTCTGCACAGCCCCGGTACGATCCCTGGGACTGGCTGGCCGGCCGTGGGGGCAAAGGTCAGGGGCTTAGTGGTGGCCGGGGCTTCATTCTCTACATGCATTCATGTTCCACATTATACTGCTTGTCTTCGTGGTGCTTTATGGTGTTTTGTGTGTGTTAGTGAGTATGTATATTTGTTTGTCCATGTACTGACTGTGTAAAGGTAATGATTTTGAACAACAATTCAGTGATGTCTCAGTGTTGGTTGCAGGGTTAACGTTAGCCGGTAATGGCCGGCTTTTGGCCGATAAAAATAAATAAATATTGAAAATCCAATTGTCCGGGAGAAGAATAAATCCCATTGCGAAATAATGCTTTTTAGACTATTCATTGATGGAAATACATTTGACTGTGGTCATGCTTATCGGTCTATAGGTTAATTTGCATAATTTTGTGGAATTAAATTGCCTCGTGTGTACAGTATATGCGTTATGTATCTTATTTATCACTCACGCACAGCATACAGAGACTTTGAGCTGGAGACCGTATGCATTTTGAAAACAAGTACTTAATTGTTTGAAACCTGAAAGTTTTAATACATATGAGTCATGTCTTACCTTGCTTCAAATGAGCCTATTAGATCTCCTCTCTTTCAAAATTTCTAACGGATATTTTCATCTCTGTCACATGAAACCGCTCGCATGTGCAGTGCCCTTTTGACAACAGTGTTTTCCTGCTAATTGCATTATGTAACGCAAAGCCTACTGCCTTGTGTGCATTGATGCGCTTATAATGTGAAGAAATAATAGTTTATCAACATGTTAAGCTAAACGTTCTGATCTGTTGCATCACTCGTTGCTTTAAAAAATATATATATATAAATGTAGCCTAGGCCTTCTGGTTGTATGAATTAGGGATCTATCATCCCACAACTGTCCCAGAGTCTGTTTGGAATAGGCTATTTCTCCCTTGACAAGCTGACCAGTAGAATAGGTCAACCTTTCTACTATGGGGGATAGTAGTTTGACTTAGGCTAGTGATTTTGCTGTTCGTTACTCATTTTGTTGGCTGAGGAAGAGTAAATGTGGACAGTTATTCTAACATCTTCAAAGTGCACATCAGAATTCGGTAAGAAGGAAAGCACATCGTTGCATCCTCGACTTGACTGTTCTGTTAATATGAATTACCATGATCTAAATGTGATTTCTATCATTCTGAGCACCGTGGGTGGACGCCCTAATCAGGTTACGCACCCAATGCATATGGGTCTGGTACATTTCTCAAATGTCCGGTAAAATAAATGTAAATGTAAAATAAAATGTTGCCGGTCAAATTTCCAGAAACCCTGTTTGGTTGGACCATTCCTCAGTATGGCAGTTTCTCTTTCATATTTTGCAGACAGAAAGGGGACATTTGGAAGGCATTTTGGAGTTGGGTTATAGCATTGACATAAATAAATGTTAGCATACATTACAGCACTTACTATGGTGATAAATGGAAAAGTCATTACCAGAATAAAACCGATATCACAAATACCTGTTAATTTTTTAGAAGGACATTTTTGTTGAAACTCCATACAGCTAATATTATAATTTTAGTATACATCTAGAATTATTTGTGAATTTTACATTATTGTGCTTTTATTCCTTAGTTTAGTAGTTACTTCTGAGTTACATGTGTTTATTAATTAGCAAGTGTGTGCTTTGTGCAGAAACCTGACACAATTTTGATTAAGTATTTTGAAATTATAGCAACTGTGCCGCTTTTTTGTGCTGTCAGAATGTCACTGATTGTTGTTGTCATTGTTGTCAAATGTTGTGTGGTTTTGTAATGTATGAGATGTTTTTTATTCTGTACTACTCTGTAGTCAATACAAAAAAGCAGTGTCAAAAGTGACAATCTGTAGCCCTCACACATAGCCAGATTAGGTAGATCAATTTCCTGTCCCTTTGATAGATATAGATGTGTAATGCCCTGTCTCTCCTCCATACAGAGAGTGGTTCTTCCTGTTGTCCCATGAGGTGCTGAACCCCATGTACTGTCTGTTTGAGTATGCTGGGAAGAACAACTACTGCCTGCAGATCAACCCTGCCTCCTCCATCAACCCTGACCACCTTACATACTTCCGTTTCATAGGGCGATTCATCGCCATGGTGAGAAATGCTTCATTGGCAAATTTGGTGCAGATTTACAACAACAACAAAAAGTCAACTACAGCAATAGTTCTGGTTAGAATTTAACATATGATGAGGATGTGTTGCACAGAATGATTTTTAGGAACAGGAGAGGTAAGCATAGTGTATGAGGGTCTGTGTGTGTGTTCCTTAATCTGTAAGTCATTTTAAAACTGTGTTCCTAAACCAAGTATAGAACTCTCCCATCGCCCATCTTTCCAAACCCAACTCTCTCTGTGACAATATCCAGAAGCGACAGACCCCCCCTTCCAGAGCATGAGCTCACTGCTGGACCCAGACCACACCTCTTACCTCTTATCCACCGTTTCACTACTAACTGAATCAATCTTCTCCACACAGAGACGGACTTGTAACTTACTCTGTACGTTTTCTGTGTGTGCATTCAGTTAGTAGTGAAACGGTGTGTGTGTGTGTGATATCACTTTACTGTGGTTAGGCTAAATGTGTCTTCATCTATGTGTATCAGCACAGGAGAGAGGTGAAGCTTATGACATGTTTTGGTGTAGTACTTATCGCATCCACTCTCTCCTCCCCTCTCCCTCTAGGCCCTGTATCATGGCAAGTTCATCGATACTGGCTTCACTCTGCCGTTCTACAAGCGTATGCTCAACAAGAAACCCACTCTGAAAGACTTGGAGTCTATTGACCCTGAGTTTTACAACTCCATCATGTGGGTGAAGTAAGTACTCCGCCCCTTCATTATATCTGTTTGAATGTTCGCCCTTGTGGCAAATTGTGTGAATCCGAAAAGTATGTGAAGAGCGTGATGGAAGCATTTGACATAATTGTGCAGCTTAAAGCTTCAATAAGTGTACGATGCGCCTGTGATCTGTCTACAGAGATAACAGTCTGGAGGAGGGTGGGGTGGAGCTGTACTTTGCTCAGGATATGGAGATTCTGGGGAAGGTGTCCACCCACCAGCTGAAGGATGACGGAGAGAATGAGCTGGTCACCGCAGAGAACAAGGAAGAGTACATCAGGTCAGCCATCTCCATCACTACTTTGTCCCTCTAGTCAGTGTCTCTGTCAGTCACTGTGATACCCATCACAGGTGCTCCACAGACTAGCATTAATCTTGTTCCATCTTGACACTCCACTTGCATCAATTAATATCCTTCCTTGTTGCCTAGAAAATGCTATTTTATCATCCCTGTCTCGCCACAGTCTGCTGACAGACTGGCGGTTCACACGTGGGGTGGAGGAGCAGACCAAAGCCTTCTTAGATGGCTTCAATGAAGTCGTGCCTCTGGAGTGGCTACGCTACTTTGACGAGAAAGAGCTGGAGGTACGTAATGGGGATGGAAGAAAATGTGCTGGATTAGATAGGCAGAGTTATAGGTTATGGAGCTTTCACAAAGACTTAAGTTGGTAGAGGGGACTATTTCTTGCAGATTCCCTTTCTGTGACTGTGGGTTAATGGTATGTTCTCATTCCTCCCTCCAGCTGATGCTATGTGGGATGCAGGAGATAGACCTCAGTGATTGGCAGAAGAACACCATCTATCGGCACTACACCAAGAACAGCAAGCAGATACACTGGTTCTGGCAGGTACAGTACAGTGGCCTCTGTTTACTGCATCATGTGTGTGTGACTGTCTATGTCTCACTATGTGTACGTATTACCCGTGTCATGAGTCTTACCTGTGTATTGTGTAGGTGGTAAAGGAGATGGACAATGAGAAGCGGATCCGCATGCTCCAGTTTGTCACAGGAACATGCCGTCTGCCAGTCGGAGGCTTTGCTGAACTCATAGGTGCAGTTTATCCGCCATTCATTAACCACAATTTTCACTGTAAAATGTATTTTGACAGAAATGTAATTCCATGTCTAAGAATCTAACATAGTCAATTTTTTCCTTAGGGAGTAATGGGCCACAAAAATTCTGTATAGACAAGGTGGGGAAGGAGACTTGGCTTCCAAGAAGCCACACCTGGTGAGACTGACGTTTTCCTGAATTCCTTTCCCATAGTTGATTTATTGTTGATTATCGTTCCTATGATAACATCAATTAATTTTGTCTGTGTATGTACCCCTACTGAACACAAACTGATCCCTCACTCTTACTTTTCTCTCCATCTCAATCACTCACACAGCTTCAATCGTCTGGACTTGCCACCCTACAAGAGTCTGGAGCAACTGCGAGAGAAACTTATGTTTGCCATCGAGGAGACTGAAGGATTCGGGCAGGAATAAGGGAAAAATAAAAATAATCACGAGTGAGGGAAGGTGGATAGAGAAGGAAGAGGCATTCATTCAAGTAGTTTTTTTTGTTAATCACAGGGATATGAACTCTCCAATCATCTGTACATCTAGCCCCACTTCCAGATCATGTGTGGTTGGGAAACCATAGAGAACCATAGGACTGTGGGTGCCCACCTGTACCGATCCTCACACTAGGCTGTGGAGGAGGCTGGCAGGTACAAGGGAACCAGGGTCAGAGTAGGTAACAGGTGTGTGAGCTGAGGGACGGTCCAGAAAGATTAGTGTTATAATATATGGCCCTAAACCCTCTGTCCTGCCCGAAGACCCCACCCACTAGATCTGGAGCATGAAACAGGATAATGTCTTCAAATAATTATATAAACTGCAAATTGCAACAACAGCACAGCTACAGCCAGTATATCATATCTATCTTAAGAGAAATTAACATTTAAAAATGAGAAAGAGTGTGTGTGTGTGTGTGAATGGGAGAGAGATAGTGGTTATAATTAGTGACTTCTGTTAAGAGGATGGATTGGTGAGATGTGATTTTATTTCTTTTCTGTTCATTGTGAAATTCAGCATTACCTGTACATAGCTAAAATAAATTACTCAAATCTTGAAGTGGGTTGATTGTGATGGTACAAGGAACCAATTTTCTTAAAGCCTTGGTTAGAAATGTTTTACCTGAATCTGGTTTTGGTTATAATGTCATTCTAATACTAGAACACTGATTTGGTTATCCAGCCAGCCATGCTTGTCTGCTAACAGTATTACTGTGAAACACTGTGTTGATGGCTACCCATTTCAAACAAACTTCAACTGCAGATACTGACAGGAGACAATGACAAGGTAAGCAAGTGATAATACATAGTTACATATTTTGGGCACATCAAGCATTTCATGATAAAAATAAGACTTGTGCTGCTGAAATAAGTCGACATTCATTTTTTAACAACTCAATATTTACATGGATTAATGCATCTCAAAATGTACGCACAGTAGTGTAACAATGGTAAAACATCAATGAAGGTCCAAAACATTGTAACGCTTGGGTCTAGGCTGAGATTGAGCTGCCTGGGGCAGTTCTGGAAGCACACAGCCAGGGATGGGGAAAAATTACAAAATATTATTGCAAAATACCATAAAGATCAATGTATCAAAATAAACTACAGAATACTTGTATTGTATTTTAAAATACAGAAATACATTTGCATGGAGCCAGCCGAACAGCAACAACATTCTCAGTAAGGGTTACAGAAACGTTTTACTTGCTATGACTGTGATATGTGTTGTTTATCTACTTTAGTTGAATGCACTGACTGTGTAGCTCTCTTCACGACAACAGACACAGGTTGGTTCCTTGAAACGGGCGTTTATTGCCTTGCACGTCTTTTTCTCCGATGCATCGTGAGAACGTCCTCCCGAGTGGCGCAGTGGTCTAAGGCACTGCATCGCAGTGCTAGCTGTGCCACTAGATATCCTGGTTCGAATCCAGGCTCTGTCGTAGCCGGCCGCGACCGGGAGACCCATGGGGCGGCGCACAATTGGCCCAGCGTCGTCTAGGGTAGGGGAGGAAATGGCCGGCAGGGATGTAGCTCAGTTGGTAGACGGGGGTATGAAAAAAAATAATAATAATGTATGCAGTCACTAACTGTAAGTCGCTCTGAATAAGAGCGTCTGCTAAATGACAAAAAAAAAAAAAAAAAAATTGAATGAACACAGTAACGTTGATAAATTATACAGTACTGAAACAAAAGAATACAAATGGCGCTCGGCGCGAATATAAACAAAGTTCTACAGGTTGAACAAATACCTCGTTGGCTGCTTGTCCTAAAAAGAGGTTATTGAATCCTTAAATCCCTTTACTGTCTTTCTTGGCCTCTGCCATCAACAATTAGAACTCAGACTAAGATCTGCTTAAATTAGATTGCACACAGTCAATTAACAAATTCCGTAGCAGTAACACAACAGAGAACGTTAGTTCCGGGATGGAACATAAAAACACAAACAATGACCTAACGTTAATTTAACCTGTTACATCACATTTAAATTCTTACCTATACATCAATAAATCATGTATTTATTTACTACATCAAATAAACCATGAATTATGTATTAATCATGCATCGTGAACACAGCATCTATGTAACACAACTTACAGACTGTAAATCACTATGGATAAGAGTGTCTGCTAAATAACCAAAATGTTAAATTTATATGTGAAAATGAACATACCAGAATGAACTGCAAAGCAAATGACAGCAATATTTCCACATATATAACTGTCACCATTCCTGTGATGTTTCATGAACCTTGAAGTAAGCCTAGGCCGAAGTACCAGAGTAGGCCTACAGCTACATAACCTTGAGTGTAGAGTAGGCTTACATCGATGCAGAGTCATGATTTGCCATACAATTTTGACAAAAGATGTGCTCGTTTTCATAAATCCTTGTCGGTTCAGTGTGACGATAGAAAAATATCTAATCAGCCCTGAACTTTTGCATTGTCAATGGGCATGTGAGGAGCTTGAACACACCATTTGGAGGCAATACAGAACTTTTGCCTCTGGGGGTGCTCTTTAGCCAAAAGGAGTCAAAAATTGGCTGAAATATTGCGCAAGAATTTCCGGATTAGACAGAATGGTTTATGTTATACTTTTTTTAATGTCGTGAACACGAGATAAATCGTGATCTTGACATAAGAATGGATATTTTTTCTTCTTTCATATGTCCTCTCTGGAATTATGTAAGTATTAGAGAGAGAAGTGGTCTGAAAAATGTGCAATGCAATGAATGTATCGGTGAGATACAACTATAATAAAAGAGTATAGCTTTTTAATTAAATTAACTAACCACCACAGCAGGGTGCTCCTGCCACCATAGTTAGCTAGCTAGTTGGTTTAAAACTCAATGCTACTGCTGCAGTATGTGGGCTGCTGATGTGGTCCTCTGTAGCTCAGCTGGTAGAGCACGGCGCTAGTAACGCCAAGGTAGTGGGTTCGATCCCCGGGACCACCCAAAAAATACACAAAAAAATGTATGCACGCATGACTGTAAGTCGCTTTGGATAAAAGCGTCTGCTAAATGGCATATTATTATATTATATTATATGCCAGCTGTGCTACGAGTGCTTCAGCGAGTTGCCCAACAGAGGAAAGCCCGAGCCGGGCAGAGAGTGGACGCTGTTGGCCGCGATAGTAAAAGTTTGCGTCCCCGAATCAAGAGAAAGGTCAAATATAAATGCATGTCGTTGACATTGTTTCTTCCCCTTCAGTTCATAATACAAATATCAGAGAAATAACTATATATGTAGGCAACCCAAGCAAAATTGTACTTGATTTTCTATTAAAGTAAATGCCAGTACAATAAGGACTTTGTTTTATCTCCACTGTTGAGAAGGAGGTGGTGTCTTTGGGAACTGGCACCAAGTGTATTGGGCGCTTAGCCATGAGCTCAAAGGGTTGGTATACCTGCACAGCCCCACACTTACACACACACTTTTTCTCACACACATGCTCTTACACAAACACACACACATAAAGCATAGACAGGTAGTAGCTCACTCACCTTCTCATCCCATCAGGAGATATGCTTAATGACAGCCATGCAAAAGTCATTGCCAGGAGGGGCTGCATTAGGTGAGAGCGTGTCCAACCTGGTCTCATAGACTAGACATAACATAGTAAATGTAAATCTGGGACACTCAAATTAGTATGATACCTTACGTTTGGTATGGTTACATTAGACAGATGGCAAAAAGGCAAAAACAGAAGAAGGGTGGTTGGTCGAGATGTATGGGTGGGCGTATAACGTGAATGTCTAGCAGCCCAAAGGTTGCGAGTTCGATTCTCATCACGGACAACTTTAGCTAATTAGCAACTTTTCAACTACTTACTACTTTTTAGCTACTTTGCAACTACTTAGCATGTTAGCTAACCCTTCCCCTAACCTTAACCTTAACCCTTTTAGCTAACCCTTCCCCTATCCCTAACTTTAACCCTTGGTATCCTGGTGGGTAAGAGTGTTGGTGATAGATTAATTATTAACGACTAATTATTACACCCTGAAACTGTGTGAAATGTGTTAGAATGTGTGAGTGTAGGACCAGTAAAGACTATGACATTGAGCTACTATTTAGCAATGTGAGTAAGAGTTAGACCAGACAACAAAGGAGAACTGTCTAAACCAAGATAAAGGGGCCTCCCAATTTAGGGAGGAGAGAAACTGTTAGGCTTTTTGAGGAGTATGCAGGATATTGTGAGGATGCGATAACTGAAGTTTGCCACCTGGCCGAGCAAGGAGTAGGAAAATATAAGAACAGTGTGTGACCTAATGGTCAGGAGAGCAGAGGAAAACATGAGCTGAACCGAAGTGTGTGTGCTTACAAGATGTGTATAGTGGAAAAATACAGGCCGCCAAAGGGGGGGGGGACAGGATGTTTGTATGACGTATGAGTATAAAAGATGGACACTGAATTCTCAATGAATAAATATCTCTGACTATGCAGACCGGGACTCTGTCCGTTACTTAAATCCCAAAAGACTTACAACCTTTTGGGAGACGCACAGAGACACTGAAATAGTGTAGTGTCGAGTCAATGTTGCTAATTATTGCTGTTAAACAAAGGAGTCTGCTTATACTGAACTTTGATCATAAGTTTTATTCATATCACAAGATTTCAGCATAAGTTTACAGATGTCATGATCACCCGGAGAGCAGTGTTTCCCAAATTGTAATGGCCGCTCTGCTCTGTCTCCATCCAGTACTTATAATATTCCCCAAAATATGGGTGGCTCCCTCTACTGTCCAATCCCCTGTCTTCTATGGGGCGTCACCCTACAAACGGCTCCCTTTCTTCTAAATAAACATCCTCTCAGGTTCCACTTAAAACCTTATCAAAGTCATAATCTTAATACACTACATATTTCCCCCTTGAGACTAACTAAAAGTCTCGAAAACAAAAAAAGAATAGGATTATGACAAGTAACAATTTCTCTTATTGAGTATCTTTAACAATAAACCCAAAACACTTTTCTCTGGAGTGTAAATACCTTTCTATGAAATATGAACAAATCTTCATGAAGTGTGAATACATTACTATGAAATATGAACAAATCTGTGTGAGAGTGAAAAACCTGTCTGGCAGCCTTCTTTCCAAATATCCATCCATCAATCAAGACAGTAAAATTCTCTCACGGCCCCTCTGCCCCAGGCAACCACCTAGGTACTCCAGATCAATTCATAAATCTTTATCAATGCATTTGAAACTATGATGCAATTAAATACACATGAAAGCCCCAGCAAACAAAATACTATCCAAAAAATTTCCACACTAAGGCTGGTCGACCCATCGGACCCTACGGTGGATTATCTCTATCCCTGCCTAGACTCCATGTCCCTAAGCATTCACGAAATAAACAAAAACATCTAAGATCCCCACATGTATCCAATAACATCAAATATCATTCTACAAAAATTAATACAGAAAGAATATGACACAAATGATGTATTACACATGCAAATATGTCTATATATCATTGCAGACACTGGAATGTAGTCCACTACACTTCATCTCCTCAGCAGTGTCGACTTCCAATGCATCGTTGATGATGGAATCGGAACATTTCCACACCTTCCTTGTTCCATCTCCTCCAGTCCCTTCATATTGTCCTTTCATATTGTTCTTGTTTGAGTATTTCAATCTCTACATATTCCCCCAAATGCTTCTGGAAGAAAAGAAAAGACCAAACAGTATATTTTGCAAAACAACACTTTCAAATTAAAACATCAATATCAACTAAGAATATAAAATGATATAAAATGATATATGAATCACATTATCCTATTTCCCCCCTTTGATTCATAACAAAATACTAAAATCACACTAATATTGAAAAACATTTGAAAAATGATCAAATAATCAAAAAGGATATTTATCCATCAATACTCCTTCCAGTCCCACTTGTCCCTCTTCATCCAGATCAGGAACAGTCAACAACGGCATCTGAGTGTTGTCTTCAGGCATCACTACTCCAACCCATCTCAATATCATAGCCTTCTCAAAGGTCAGTAACAAAGTACAAAAGCAAAACATCTTCGACAGAAGATTAAACCCTCTTATCGTTTCATTTGCCAAACCCTTCAAAGTATAGGTAATATTATCAATATGATCTGCCAAAAATGTTACACCATACCATGGAAAAATCCCCACTTCTCTCTTAGACTTATCCTCCAATGATAGGCTTCCCAGACTATGAAATTCCTCTAAAATTGGTGCTGGAGCTATCTGCTCCCTTGTAATCAAATGCGATATATTTATGGCTTTAATAACTATCAATGTTGAAAGAGTTGAATTGCTTCTCACTGTTGTTTTAATATGCTGAAGTGTTGATGTCATTGTTGTTACTTCATCCATTCTCCCTAAAGCTTTGAACTCTTGACTTGTATTTCCATCTATCACCACTAGTGTCACTCCATTCACTCTCTTACTACTAACTAACATTGAAACTTAGCTTACTGTCCTAGAGTTCCTTTAACCCTAGTTCTCATAACTTTTTTTAAATCTAACTTTTCTCCTAACTTTTAAAAACCGATTTTCCACTGATTTATTCACAAAAGCCTTTACCACTAAATTTTAGAATATGTGATCGGGTAATCCCCACCTGCTTCTGACTTCTTTACACACAGACTTGGCAAACGACCGAACATCTTTTAGCCTAGTTTGAAATCTCTTGGTGTAGGAATGTAACCAAGAATAACAGTCACCCTCTGTAAACATTATTTTTCAGACAGATTGTGCACCTTCCTATCATATAGTCAATCTGTTCAAACAAATATGGTTCCCAAAAACCCTACTCCTTTATGATCTTACTATCAACCCCTCATGGTTTCTCCCAAAACAACAATTGATTCCTACTCTAACGATTTTTCTATTGTCTTCAAAACACCTGCTTTTGAAAGTCCTTCAATTTCTGGTTCAATCCCTTGGATTGCTTAATCTTTTAATGGATACTGATTCTTCTAAGGAGGTCTGGCTCCTAAAAATCTTCACTCCTCCAAATCGCCAAATTCTCTTTCATCGGTACGAAAACAGCTTTCTCTGCTTCTGTCATCATTTCTCCTATTTGCTTCTGGTCATAGTCTTCCGAAACCAACAAGGTCACCTGTGGCACACTCTTCTCAATCTCAAATTCTTTATTCAGATAATCATCTGTGTTTATCTTCATAGCTGCTCCTTGTGGTCCTAAAATAATGCAACTTGAGCTAAGTTGAACATTCTTAGGTTGATGACTCAACCATTCCTCTGAGTCTGGTTGGGCAGCATTCTTGAAATACTTGAGCGTACAATGAAATGGATATTCCGGAAGCCTCGCATCTGGCATATTTGCAACAATAAATCTCTCCCATATCTTAGCCTGCTTCAAAAAATCTTCACTGAGATTTCCAATCCAGAATACTGAAGACGAATCCATCTCTGTCATCATCAACAATTTGTAAACCTTTTCCTTTGGCACTTCTACCAGACAGCCGTCTGGTGTACATCTTATTGTACAGTTCAACTTACACAATGCATCTCTTCCCAACAATGCAATATGTATATGTTCTGATACCAGTATGGGTATTGTAATTTCTCTTTGATTTTTATAGCAGAGCTCAATTGGTTCCTTAAGAGTAATCAACTGTTTTACTCCCTCAAATCCCTATCCTAATTAGTTAATTTTACATAGTGAGATGTGTAACCTCTTTAGGCTGAACACAGATAAAAGCTTTTCCACTATCACTTCTCATAGTCCTTTGTTTTCACTTCAATTGTTAGATATTTTTCCTTCCTAATTGGTGCTACCAGCTGACACCCCCCTTCGGATCTTCTAGGCACTCTAGAATCCTTGCTCCTTTAAGGGTTCACCTGTCCTCCAGATGATCTTCACTTGCTCCTGTATCTTCCTCTGAAATTCTTTCTCTCCAGAAACGATCTATGGATATGAAACAACTTGTACCACTTGTTGTGGCTGGTACAATTGCATTTGACCTTGTTCAGTTGAAGCTGTAGCAGTGATTGTTGATTTGGTTCACCCTGATTCTTCATAACCAAAGCTTCTCTTCTCCTTCTTATTCTCCACCAGTTGTATTTGATTGAGTTTTCTGAGAGTTTCTTGGTCCTGCTCTTTCTTGTTGTTGACATATCAGTATTCTTCAAAGGTTATATTCTAAGTTCTGTCCTCGAAATATCATCTTCCATCATCTTCTTACTAGTGGCCTTTTTCCTTGGCCTCAATGTATATTTTTCTCAAATTCTTGGGATTCTTTTCTCAGCAGTTTCTTCTTCTGTATCTTCAGCTTCTTGAGTTGTTCCTCCAGTTCTTTTACTTCTCCTAAATCATTCGCTTTATCCAGGCATGATACGCATCGGTCTATATCTCTTTCTATTTCTTCTGTGCTAGTCATTGTTGGATAAAATCCTCTTGAATATGAAGCACCTTTAATCTCCAAGTCTTCATCTTTGTCTTCATCTTTCCGAACCTCATTCTTCTCTTAGTTTCCAGACATCTCGGTTTTTTCTTACTTCTGGAGTTTTGGATTCATTTTTATGGTAGTTTCTGCTTGTCCTCTCTCTATTATTCGTTCATCTTCATCTCTGATGCAATAATCCCCCTCCTGGATGATCACCGGAAGCTGAGGATAGACGTCCTTAAGCTCTACTTCTTTCTCATAAGGTGGGGGTCTTTTTGCTAAATCCGTATGTGAGAAAGGTGTACTGACTTCTGCCATTAGTTTTTCTGTCGCCTTTCCTTGTTTCACCATTCTCTCTATACCTTTGTTTATTTTATCCCTGGCATCTTTTATCAGTTTTTGATCTTCATTCTCAAACAACTTAAGAACACCCAGCTCTCTTTGTCTCTTTTCTTTACGTTGTTCCCTTTTTTTCCCTTTCTTTTGATCTGCTTTATGAATTGACAGAAGCACTTTCATTATGTTGATTACATCAGGGTTAAGAGTCCCTTCCACTGGCCATGGTTGTTCAATGTCAGGCCAACGTTTGTTCCATTTGCCGGATAACCTAGCAATACCATTAACTAAAGGATTACTATTTTGTACTATATCAACAGAAGTAATTACCTTCATAGTCCTTATGTCCTTTTTTCCCCATTGTAACAACTCTTTTATATTCCTTTATTGTGAATTATTTTATTATTTTAGAATATATAGCTTATAGTGTCCTCCCTTTAATTAAAAAAAAAAATCTAAATAATAAAAAGTAATCAATAAAAAATATGCATATTCTTCTATTTCCTATTTTACTAATTTATCAATTAGTGGCTATCTTACCACCTTCAATCAGGAAAAGTACAGGAAAGTAGACAACTTCAGAGCAATCCAAAAAGAAAACACCTATAATCCAGCAACACTACAGTACTCATAAACCCCATTATTTAATAAGCACCCAATTATCTTAATTTTACAGAATAATGTCAGTACTCGATTCCCAACACAACTCTAATCAAACCCACTCATGCACAAAAACTCCAATAAGCAATTACTTCAATTGATCAGTCTTTTGCCAAGTCTTTGTCAAATTGTCATAACATCAAACATCCTGTAGGGGAAGGCTTTGTAAACAGAACAGCACTAGCCTGATTCTCTTTTGACTTGATCCTGTCGCAGCAGCCTCTTGTCGCGTCACACCCTGTCACATGATGTACACGTCAGCACTTCCTCTCTTTCTCTCTCTCCTCTCATCTCGTTCCTCTTATCGTCTCTCATATGACAAAAGAACAAAGAAACAGACAATAATTTAGTAGTTTATGCAATCACTGAGTTACTTCAACCATTCAATATTCCTCCAGTCACATTCACGCTAAGAAATAAGCAAACAACTTAACTCAGGAATATTTATAGATAGCTCAATAACATTTTATTTTATTTATTTAATTATTTTTATTTTATTTATTTTTAATCCGTCAACATATCTCTCTCATTTATCAATTCAATAGATCTCAACAAATAGCTTCATCATTAAGCAACAGCCTATGTAACAACTAGAACATTCCATTCGTGTTCAAATCTCTCTCTGTCTGCTTCTGAGTCTGCGTCTCCCAGCACCCAGTGTAGGCAGTGGCATATTCTCCCTACGTAACTCTAAAGTCATAAAATCACACGCATGCGCAGTTCTTTCACCAATACGATTTCAGCGTGGACGGAGCCCTCAAGCAGCTCTCTCCCCAAGCCAAACAGAAAGTTAACAGTCCCGCTGTAACTCCGTTTTCTCCTCATAGCCAAACAATAACATTTAACAGAGCTCACAAAGCATAGAACTTAAATTCTACACACACAAACATAATTTAAGAGGCTTTATTCCATCTCAATGGCCCTCCAAGGTCACATGTTAGCATGTAGCATGTAGCATGTATGTAACATGTGGCATGTAGCATGTAGCAATGTAATCTACATTGCGCCAAAATTCCTGTTCCTTTGTCCCTAACTTTATGCTGCCGCGAGTTATGGATATTCTATGAGCGGTCACATCAAACATATCAGCTATAAGATGAGCAGTAACTTGCAATATAATGTATATACCACAGTCTCCAGTCCCCAGGACTCACCCATTCCATCTAACATGTTACAGGATTTCCGGCCCATCCTAGAGATCGCCTTGTTTAGAGGTCTTTCCAGATTCGCAATGTCCTAATTTGTATACATATACCTTGGCCTTATTCCCGTCAATCAATTGTTCTTGAATTCCTATTCAAGCAAAATATCTCTATAGACACTCCCCCCTATTTGCGCCGTTTACCAGTGCAAACAAATTTAGAATAGTTATGACAGACCCCTAGTCAACAGCAATAACAGCCACACCAGCACACACAAGTACTTTACACGGTACATCTCCCCAGCGCACACTCAAATAGCCTCCGAACTAACAAATGCCCAAAGTGGTGAGGAAACTCACCCTTATCTGGCCATGACTTCGGAACGAGAGTCAGCTTGGCGCCCATGAATGGAACAAAGGAGAGACGCAGACCAGTCCCTGTTCGGGCGCCATTTTGTAGTGTCGAGTCAATGTTGCTAATTATTAAAGGAGTCCGCTTATACTGAACTTTGATCATAAGTTTTATTCATATCACAAGATTTCAGCATAAGTTTACAGATGTCATGATCACCCGGAGAGCAGTGTTTCCCAAATTGCAATGGCCGCTCTGCTCTTCTTTGTCTCCATCCAGTACTTATAATATTCCCCAAAATATGGGTGGCTCCCTCTACTGTCCAATCCCCTGTCTTCTATGGGGCGTCACCCTACAAACGGCTCCCTTTCTTCTAAATAAACATCCTCTCAGGTTCCACTTAAAACCTTATCAAAGTCATAATCTTAATACACTACAATAGTTTGTTAAATAATTCACATAACAGCTTGGTCCTTCTGAGCTGGAATCCAATACCTGCTTCTGTTATTCCAGGTAACTCTGAAAACCGTCGACGGGCGAATGATCCATTCGTAAATAGAAAGTCCTGCCCTTTGACATTAAGGGTTAAAACAGGCCAGAGGACACCTGATTAATGACAGAGACGGTGACGGAATTCAAACCTACATTGAATCTCGGCTGCAAGGATAAGGTCAGTAGTCTTTATTCATTACTTGGTGAAATTGATTTGAGAACTTGCTAAAATATTGAAAAGTAGCAAATTGATCAATGCGTAGCCATTTTAAGTGAAATGTATGGGACTGTCAGGAATTATCAAGATTACATTGTAGGGATAAATTCCTCCGTAGAGTAGGAGATAATTCTGGGGGACTAGTCAACCTGTTGGTGGGTCCGTAACGATTCACGGTAATAGGCCATTACCAAAAGAAACTACCCGGTGTTGAAATAGAAGGAACTATTAAAAGTACACCTAAGGGATGTAACCTGTAAGAGATTATAGAACAGTCAACAAATAATCCGGGTTAAACAAATACAAAAAGTACACCAGAAGGAATTAAAATAGCATGTGTGAGAAATAGAATATTAGTAAAGTCAAAAGTCACAAACAACTGTAGATTTTGCCATAACTCTATCCATTTCATGAAACTGGAGCCTTACAAACTCCGGGTTACCGATAGTGTTAACCAATAATCATGTAAGGTTGTATACATGTGAGACCTAATATTTCCTCAAAAGTCACATCTATGAATAATTCCAGGTGGTTGTATAGAGAAGAGGGAGAACCCATTCCTGTTGTATGAGACTGTCAGGAATTATCAAGATTACATTGTGGGGATAAATTCCTCCGTAGAGTATGAGATAATTCTGGGGGACTAGTCAAGACTACATATACAGGAAGGGGTGGTTCCAGGTGGTTGTATAGAGAAGAGAGAGAACCCATTCCTGTTGTATGAGACTGTCAGGAATTGTCAAGATTACATTGTGGGGATAAATTCCTCCGTAGAGTAGGAGATAATTCTGGGGTACTAGTCAAGAATACCTATACAGGGAGGGGTGATTCTAGGTGTTATGGTGTGAAGCTGTTTTGAATTACTTGTTATATTGACTTGTTATATAGAAGAGGTGGCTAAGGGATTTTTAACAGTACCAACCATGTGTCAAGGGCTGATGTAAGTGTGGTGTGGAAGTCAGGCGCAGGACACCGAAGCTTAGTCCAACAAAGTTTACTAGTGAACCACTAGGAAAAAATACAATAAACGGCCTCAAAACACACAGAGGCGAGCGATTACGCAAAACTGTGCGTAAACACCAAAACAACAAACAGAGCAAACACGCAGCACAAACTGACATGCGAAAAACAACACACAACCTAACCAATACAAAACAGGCAACTTATAGAACACATAATCAGACACAAACGGACACAGGTGCAATAGACAGACAAAAGCAATCGAACATAGAAACATTCAACGGTGGCAGCTAGTACTCCGGGGACGACGAACGCCGAAGCCTGCCCGAACAAGGAGGAGGAGCAGCCTCGGCAGAATCCGTGACAGTACCCCCCCCCTTGACGCGCGGCTCCAGCCGTGCGCCGACCCCGGCCTCGGGGACGGCCAGGAGGACGCGGACCCGGGCGCGTGGGATGCCCACGGTGGAACTCAGTCAGGAGGGGTGGATCTAGGATGTCCCTCCTAGGCACCCAGCACCGTTCCTCCGGACCGTACCCCTCCCACTCCACGAGATACTGGAGACCACTCATCCGGCGCCTCGAGTCCAAGATGGTCCGGACCCTGTACGCCGGGGCCCCCTCGATGTCCAAAGGGGGCGGAGGGGTCTCTCCTATCTCATCTTCTTGGAGTGGGCCAGCTACCACCGGCCTGAGAAGAGACACATGGAACGAGGGGTTAATATTCTTGTAATCAATAGGCAGTTGTAACCTGTAACACACCTCGTTCAATCTTCTCAGGACTTTAAAGGGCCCCACAAACCGCCGACCCAGCTTCCGGCAGGGCAGGCGGAGGGGCGGGTTTCGAGTCGAGAGCCAGACTCGATCTCCCGGTGCGTATACCGGTCCCTCACTGCGGTGGCGATCGGCGCTCGCCTTTTGTCGACTGATGGCCCGCTGCAGATGGACATGTGCAGCGTCCCACGTCTCCTCCGAGCGCCGAATCCACTCATCCACCGCAGGGGCCTCGATCTGGCTCTCGTGCCATGGTGCCAGGACCGGCTGATACCCTAAAATACACTGGAAAGGTGTTAAATTGGTGGAGGAGTGGCGGAGAGAGTTCTGGGCCATCT